>NC_016478.1:3747572-4116359 GCF_000226095.1 Thermothelomyces thermophilus ATCC 42464 | reverse complement strand
CCTAACCCTAACCCTAACCCTAACCCTAACCCTAACCCTAACCCTAACCCTAACCCTAACCCTAACCCTAACCCTAACCCTAACCCTAACCCTAACCCTAACCCTAACCCTAACCCTAACCCTACGAAATCAAGCTTAAGGAAGGAGTATGACTAAAGTTCTTTAAGATTTACCATATAAGCTAGATACAGAACGAAGAACTTAAGCGATATTTGGAGGAGAACCTTCGAAGAGGACATATCTGCCTGTCGATATCGCTAGCAGGCTACCTAATCCTGTTTATGCCTAAGAAAGACGGAAAGCTATAGTTATATATCGACTATTAGCAACTTAACGAATAGACCGTGAAAAACCAATACCCATTACCGCTGATCTTACGGCTCCGAGATTAGTTTGCAAGAGCCTAATATTTCACATGTCTTAACTTGCCATCGGCCTATAACTATATACGGATCAAAGAAGGTAACAAGTAGAAAACGGCCTTTAGGATACCCTATAGCTACTATAAGTACCTTGTTATGCCATTTAGACTTACAAACGTGCTAGTAACGTTTTAAGCCCTGATTGATCAAGCTATCTGACCCTTTCTCGACAAATTTACGGTATATTATCTTGACGATATACTTATCTTCTCTAAGACAATAGACGAATACCAGAAGTATATAAAAGTAGTGTTAGACGTACTACATGTATATAAACTATTAGTTAACAAGGAAAAGAGCGAATTCCACGTTAGGAAAACGGTGTTTCTAGGATATAAGATATCCCTAGGACAAATCCGGATAGAACCTTCAAAGGTTAAAGCTATCGAGAATTAGCCACGACCGACGTTAGTTACGGAAGTACGAAGCTTTATCGGATTTGTAAACTTCTACCGGATATTCATTAGGAACTTTAGAGCGATCATATAACCTTTATACGAACTTACTAAGAAGAATACTAAATTCCAATAGGAAGAGTAACACAAGCAAGCATTTACACAGATCCGGAACGCCATTACTAAAGATCTAGTACTAGTACTGCCGGACCCCAAGAAGCCATTCGAGGTAGAAACAGACGCTTCAGACTACGCTATTGGAGGACAATTAGGACAACAAGACGGACAAGGAAAGCTACATCCTATAGCCTTCTTTTTAAAGAAGCTTGATAGACTACGTCTTAATTATCCGATCTACGACAAGGAACTACTTACAATTGTCAAAGCTTTTAAGGAATGGCGGCTATACCTTAGCAGCACGATTAAACTAGTACAAGTGTATATAGATTACAAGAATTTGCGATACTTTATGACGATAAAGGAGCTTAATAGATAATAAATACAATAGGCAGAATTCCTTATAGAATTTAACTTTGAGATCTGCTATAAGAAGGGCAAAGAGAACATACAAGCAGACATCTTAAGCCGATAAACAGACCATATAGAAGGACAAACGGAAATAATACCACTATTGTTTAAGGAACGAACAGACAGAACGCTACATTACGAAACGTAGACACCTGTAGAAGATGATCCACTTGACTTGTTCCTAGAATACTATGTAATCTTTCGAGAAGAAAGGATTAATGAGACATAGTATCAAGCAATACCTAGACTACTAGTACCTAACGGAGTGGAAGAAAGAGATGGAAAACTCTAGTACCGAGGCAAAGCGTATATCCACAACAAAGATCAACAGCTACAGATAATTCGAGAACTCTATAAGTCGAAACTCGGAGGATACAAGGGAGTTACGAAGACTATCATACAAGTCAAGAAACACTACGACTTTCTACAGTTAACGGCACGAGTTAAGGAAGTCATATAGAACTATAACATCTATAATCGAAGCAAAACGGCACGACACAAGCTATACAGGCTACTTCAGCCACTACCAATAGCTAACAAACTATAGAGTTCGGTTACGATAGACTTTATCACAAAGCTACTAGAATCCAAGGACACAGCTACAGGAGTGACTTACAACAGTATTCTTACTATAGTAGATCGCCTAACTAAGTAGGTATACTTCTTTCCTTACAAGGAGTCCTAGATAGCAGAACAGTTAGTAGACGTAATCTATCGGTAAGTTATATCAGTACATACTTGGCCGTAAGAATAGATTACTAACAGAGATACGAAGTTCGTATCGAAGTTCTAGCAAGCGTTAATGTAATGATTAGGCGTCAATAGCAAGCTATTAACGGCATACCACCTATAGACCGACAGACAAACGGAGCAACTAAACTAAGTTATCAAGCAGTATCTCCGTTCTTACGTCAACTACTAGCAAGACAACTAGGTCATGCTATTACTAATAATATAACTCGCTTATAACACGATGCCAACGGAAATGACCAAAGTCATACTATTCTTCGCGAACTATAGATATAAAGCAGACCTTAGGCAAGGACTAGAGGTCATAGTGCCGAGAGCAGCAGTCAAAGCAGAACAAATATACGCATTATATAAAAAGCTCAAAAAGGAACTCAAGTTTATCAAGACTAGAATAAAGAACTACTACGACAAACATAGGCTCGAGGGACCTTGCCTAGAGAGGGGAGACAAAGTCTACCTGATCGTACGTGTCACGGATAAGCACATGGGCGGCCTGGCAGGCTGCAGCTAGGACATAGGACATTCCGACAGCCAATCACTCGACGGACCAATCAGAAGATTATCACCGCCAAGACTAAGGTCTTCACTAGTGATAATAACATGTCACCGTCAACAACACAGAATCACAAAGTGAAAGGAGAAGTGGTACTAGTGATAACTATTAAAGAAGGATAGACCATTATATATATATAGCTAGCCAGTCACTCGTTATAGTAGACTCTAGGAGTTCGCCAGTAGTAACAATCACAATCATAGTACTCATACCAAGCATTGCTAATTACTATAAGAGACAACTCTAAGTATTGTTATAAACCCTTTGGCTTCACCGAATCCCTTAGACGACCTACTTGCTTGTCACGCTCAACCCACCTCCGTCTAGACCCTTTTAGAAGAAGTCTAAGTTAGGTTCGTCACACGTTGTTATTACTCCCTTTGTTCTATCATGGTTTAGAACGGAGGTAACTTCGACCTCGACATCGACATAGCTACCAACGTTACGGCTAAACAGCTGCTCGCTTAGCTTAGTTAACTCTAGTAGCGGATCTAGGAGTTAGACTAGAGAGATAAGGCTACTTAAGCTCGAATCAAGGAACTCGAGAACCGCGAAAAGTACTTGCAGAAGTTAGTTAACGAGGCCTACGCCAAAATCGAGGCACTCGAGGGCGCTAAAGCGAAGCGTATCAAGATCGAACTACCTGGCAAATACAGAGGAACCAAGGAGGATCTTATAGGATTCCTGACAAACCTCCGATCCTACTTCTGGCTTAATGACGACAAGTTTCTAGACGACAAAGCCAAAGTCCTCTATATAGTTACGAGACTAGAGGGCAAGGTACTTAGATGGTTCGAGCCTACGTAGAATGACTATCTCACGGAGGAAGATAAAGACGATCGAGACACGTTTACACGGGCAGTCTTCCGATCTTACGACCGTTTCGAAGAAGAGCTTTAGAAGGTTTTTGGCAACAAAGACGAGAAGATTTATACGTAAGAAAGACTTGCTAATCTCCGACAGACCAAGTCAGCAGCCTCCTATGCCGTACAGTTCAGACAGGACATACTCAAGTCTCAGCTTAATAATGAGGCGTTAATACAATTGTTCTACAATGGCCTAAAGGAAAAGGTCAAGGACAAGCTATACAAGTACGATCGGCCTAAGACTCTGGACGAATATATCGTGCAGGCCATCAGGATCGATGATCGACTCTATATACAAGAACAGTAGAAACGAGGTCAAATGAACAGAACTATAGTTAAGGCTAATGACAAGAAAAAGCGAGCGTACGTTAGTACCTCATACAGGATGTACCCTGGAGCTATAGATATAGACGTAGCATAGAAGCAGGACTAGAAGAAGACGACCAAAGACAAGTCTAATATTACCTACTATAACTATAGAAAGAAAGGGCACTATAAGCGAGAATACTAGAGCCCGAAGAAAGAATGGAAACCAGCCCCTAGAAAGGAAATTACGGCTATCGACGAAACTACCAAGGACATTATCGAAGTAGCGGCTACAAGCTACGAAGACAAGGGCAGTGACATAGACAGTCTCGGACACGACGGCAACGGTGAAGGCAAATAAGTACTGTACTCCGAACTGGTCACTGTAGACTTAGAGATAGGTCTCGCCGGATAGGATATGGCAGGAGAATATACACCGCCAGCTTCGATTCTCCCGGCCTTAGGATAGTAGGGTTTTACGGTCACGTAGAGGCAGGATGGATTGTGGACAACCGATACCTAAGGAATCGAAAGACCCGGACCTAATGTTCTATTCCTCTAGGAACGAATCGAATGGTACCGTAACAAAGTTTTCTGGCTTAATATAGAACTACACAAACGGGATGAACGCTTGATTTGACTTACCTAGTAGAACGATGAAATGAGGGACGAGATAAGGGAACTCCGACGTATCGTAGAAGCTATTAAAGGAGAACAGCCTGTGATATATGATAGGCCTGATAGCTACGCCGAGTACCTTGACAATTAGCAACTTAGTAACGATATATAGAACCTAGAATACCAGTTTATGCGAGCGAACCATGGGAAAGACGAGTGTATATGGGAAAGCTATTAGAAGAAGCACTCTTATCTCAGCATTAGAGTACCTACGGCCTATGTACAGTGGGAAGGATTCGGAAAAGAATTCTAATACCTCCTAGGCGACGCCATGTGACTATACCCTCGATACGAGGCACATGCGTAAGTGCCCTAGTTCTAGTGTGTGGTACACGAATGCCGATATCACTTCCGTGACAAATTCGAAAATAATCACTAGCTGACCCGACAGGAAGACAGGGACGGAGGCTTGTGCCCTGTAGAATGGGTCTACGATGCAGGAAACAGAGCGGCTGAATTGCTCTAGAAGATCGAAGCCTACGATCTAGAAAGCATTACAATAGTTCTAAGACAAGCCTAGCCTAGGTACTACGGAACCGGACGAGACATATAGGACTCGTACTAGAGCAACGATTGCCTCTATTATGCGGATAAAAAGAAATTACGAATTCGGGAGCTTCAGATAAAGCTATAGCACGTACGATGGAAAGCGGAATAGACCTAATGGTAGGAAGCTATAAGTACTTAATGGCTTACGGAAATAAGCACGATCGACAAAGCCGCTATTAGCCGAACAACCGAAAAGGTTAGCACTAACCTAGGAAACAGGTCAAGGCCCTTCGAGGGGCCTAGAAACCATTAACGCCCGCGTAGTAGCAAGTGGTAGCGTAGTATAGGAAGAACTAGCGTAAGAGACTACTATATCGAGACCTCCTGGCAGAAACATAGGAAATCGCCGTAATCTTTAGACGACAGTGGCAAGACAAGCGATTATGGATAACAGTATAGTGGAAACAGCACGAAATGCTTGTACTAGTGGATAGTAGAGTAGAGATAAATCTGATTTCGCCGACACTTATAAATTAGCTATAGATACCCTGGAGAATGAAGCAGAAGCATAGCATAGTCAAAGGGCCATTTCCGACGTAATAGGTATATAGAGAGACCAAACCGATCGACATCACTATGGCAGGGAAGACTATAGCAGTCATATTTAGCATTATAGACATAGGCAACGACAAAGATATAATATTAGGGTTACTATGGTATGAAGATTACGACCTAGACATTAGCTAGAAGAATGGTGGCCACCTATGACCCTGAATAGAGTCGTATTTGACTAGCAAGATGGGGAGCGTGCAAGGATCGCGAGTAGACGATGCTCAGGGGAAGGCATGTCCTACGGATCTACCGTAAGAGACGGACAGTGGCAGGCAGACCACTATAGACTCTGGAAGAGGCGGTATAACGACATCGATATCGCGACAGGAGGAACGAGCTGAACTGCCGATAGCTGTTCTCTCCGTTAACAAATGCGGAGCATTGTAATTAGAGTAGTAGGTTGAGACAGGAGAAATCGCTAGCATTGCTATAGACGGGACTAAGTTTGTATACTATTAGAAAACCAAGAGATAAGACAAGACTAGGGAAGTACTAAAAGAATATAAAGGACACCTAGCATTCGAACCGAAGCATCTGGAAGGATTACTAGAACACGGCCTATAGGATCACAAGATTAAGCTTAAGGAAGGAGTACGACTAAAGTTCTTCAAGATTTACTATACGAGCCAGATATAGAACGAAGAACTTAAGCGATATTTAGAGGAGAACCTTCGAAGAGGACATATCTACCTGTCGACATCGCTAGTAGGCTACCTAATCCTGTTTATACCTAAGAAAGACGGAAAGCTACGGTTATACGTCGACTATCGGCAACTTAACGAACAGACTATGAAAAACCGATACCTGTTACCGCTGATCTCACGGCTCTGAGATCAGTTGGCAGGAGCCTAATATTTTACGTGTCTTGACTTGCCATCGGCCTATAACTATATACGGATTAAAGAAGGCGATAAGTGGAAAACGGCCTTTAGGACACCCTATGGCCACTATGAGTACCTCGTCATGCTATTCGGACTTACGAATACGCTGGTAATGTTCTAAGCCCTGATTGATTAAGCTATCTGACCCTTTCTCGACAAATTTGCGGTATATTATCTTGACAATATACTTATCTTCTCCAAGACGATAGACAAATACCGGAAGTATGTAAAAGTAGTATTAGACGCGCTATATGTGTACAAACTATTAGTTAATAAGGAAAAGAGCGAATTCCACATTAGGAAAATGGTGTTTCTAGGATACGAAATATCTCCTAGACAAATCCAGATAGAACCTTCAAAGGTTAAAGCTATCAAGAATTGGCTACGACCGACGTCAGTTATGGAAGTACAAAGTTTCATCGGATTTACGAACTTCTACCGGATGTTCATTAGGAACTTTAGAGCGATCGTACGACCTTTACACGAACTTACCAAGAAGAACGCTAAATTCTAATAGGAAGAGCAACATAAGCAAGCATTTACGTAGATCCGTGACGCCATTACTAAAGACCTAGTACTGGTGCTACCAGACCCTAAGAAGCTATTCGAGGTGGAAACGGACGCTTCAGACTACGCCATCGGAGGACAATTAGGATAACGAGACAAACAAGGGAAGCTACATCCTATAGCCTTCTTTTCTAAGAAGCTTAATAGACTATGTCTCAATTATCCGATTTATAATAAGGAACTACTTACAATTGTCAAAGCTTTTAAGGAATGGTGACTATACCTTAGTAGCACGATTGAACTAGTACAAGTGTATATAGATTACAAGAATTTGCGATACTTTACGACGACAAAAGAACTTAACAGATAACAAATACGATAGGTAGAATTCCTCGCGGAATTCAACTTCGAGATCCGCTATAAGAAGGGCAAAGAAAACGCACAAACAGACATTTTAAGCCGACGAACGGATTACACGAAAGGGCGAACGGGAACAACACCACCGTTGTTCAAGGAACAAACAGACGGGATGTTACACCATGAAACGCAGACACCCGTAGAAGATGATCTACTTGACTCGTTCCTAGAATGCTATACAATCTTTCGAGAGGAAAGGATTAACGAGGCATAGTATCAAGCAGCACCCGGACCAGTGGTACCTAACGGAGTGGAAGAAAGAGATAGGAAACTCTAGTACCGAGGCAAAGCGTATATCCACGACAAAGATTAATAGCTGCGGATGATTTGAGAACTCTATAAGTCGAAACTCGGAGGATACAAAGGAGTTACGAAGACTATCGCATAAGTCAAGAAATACTACGACTTTCTATAGTTAATGGTATAAGTTAAGGAAGTCATACGGAACTACGATATCTGCAATCGGAGCAAAACGGCACGACATAAGCTATATAGGCTACTTTAGCCACTACTAATAGCTGACAAACCATAGAGTTTAGTTACGATAGACTTTATTACAAAGCTGCTAGAATCCAAGGATATAGCTATAGGAGTGACCTATAACAATATTCTTACTATAGTAGATCGCCTGACCAAGTAGGTATATTTCTTTCCTTATAAGGAGTCCTAGACAGTAGAACAGTTGGTAGACGTGATCTATTAGCAAGTTATATCAATGTATGCTTGGCCGTAAGAATAGATCACCGACAGAGATATGAAGTTTGTATCGAAGTTCTAGCAAGCATTAATGTAACGATTAGGCGTCAATAGCAAGCTATTAACGGCATATTACCTACAGACTGACAGACAAACGGAGCGACTAAACTAAGTTATTAAGTAGTACCTCTGCTCTTACGTTAACTACTAGCAAGACGACTAGGTCATACTGTTACCAATAGTACAACTTGCCTATAATATAACGCCAATAGAAACGACCAAAGTCATACCGTTCTTCGCAAACTACAGATATAAAGCAGACCTTAGGCAAGGACTAGAGGTCATAATACTAAGAGCAGTAGTCAAAGTAGAACAAATGTACGTACTATATAAAAAGCTTAAAAAAGAACTCGAGTTTGTCAAAACCAGAATGAAGAACTACTATGACAAACACAGGCTCGAGGGACCTCGCCTAGAGAGAGGAGACAAAGTCTACCTAATCGTACGAAACTTATAAACCAAACGACTAAGCATAAAGCTAGACTTTAAGAAGGTCAGACCCTTCGTTATCAAAGAACGAATTTCGACATCTAACTACTGACTATCGTTACTATTATCTATACGACTACGGACGGATGTTTTTCATATTTCACTTCTCGAACCAGTACTAAAGAACGCCAAGGTTGCTATACATATCGAAGCAGAGGACAAAGAAGAAGAATAGGACGTCGAAGAAATTCTGGATTTACATATTATTAACAAGGAACTATAATACCTAGTCAAATGGCTTGATTTTAGACTAGAAGACAACTTATAGGAACTAGTCAAGAATTTGAACTGCCCTAAGAAACTAGAACAGTTCCACCGGCAGAACCCAGATCGACCAAAGGAAAACCTAGAACAGAACCAAAGACGGCGCCCTAGTCGATAGCATCGACGGTATCATTAATCTATGACGAGGGTATAGCAGGCGTCTCTTGCCGCTCAACCTCCTCTAACTCGTCTAAGGTCGACAGACTACGCGCTACCATATTGGCACCTTTCTCTACCAAAAACTCCTTCTACTGACAAAGACACCGGAGCTATATAAGCTTTTCAGACAACTTACGCTAGGCCTCTTCCAGACGGCATTAGGATTTATCTAGCTCAAGTTTGGTACGATGTTTAGTATCTTTGATACGATGCTGCTCCTAAAGAATGTAATCCACTAGAACGAACATCAGGAATCACAGTAAAAAAAAAAAAAAAAAAAAGGGAGACAAGCTTATAAGAAGAAAGCAGGATGCTAGAGCCATCGTAAGAACGACCTTGACGAACATAGGCCTCGCAACGCTTTATATACGCGATCATTTTGCAGACGAGGCCTTACGACGCGTACCAAGAGTAAGGCATAACAATAAAACCGTTCTTAGCGATGTTCTAAGCAAGGGAAGCACGGTAACGTGTAGAATATGACTTCCGTTTCTCTATCGGCATTTTGTCAGCATGGCGACCACGATACAGAAACAGGGAGAATACAGTACTCATAAGCGAAGGGTTATTAGCGCTATTTGAAACGACCTAAGAAGGCTTTCGGGTCGAAAGCCTTGAAGGAGGGGCATCGTGTCACGGATAAGCATATAGGCGGCCTGGCAGGCTATAGCTAGGACACGGGACATTCCGACAGCCAATCACTCGACGGACTAATTAGAAGATTATCACTGCCAAGACTAAGGTCTTCACTAGTGATAATAACATATCACCGTCAATAACGCAGAATCACGAAGTGAAAGGAGAAGTGGTACTAGTGATAACTATTAAAGAAGGACAGACCATTGTATATATATAGCTAGCCAGTTACTCGTTATGGTGGACTCTGGGAGTTCGCCAGTAGTAACAATCACAATCACAGTACTTATACTAAGTATTGCTGATTACTGTAAGAGACAACTCTAAGTGTTGTTGTGAACCCTTTGGCTTTACCGAATCCCTTAGATGACCTGCCTGCTTGTTACGCTTAACCTACCTCTGTCTGGACCCTTTTAGAAGAAGTCTGAGTTGGGTTCGTCATAGTACGAAACTTACAAACCAAACGACTAAGTACAAAGCTAGACTTCAAGAAGGTTAGACCCTTTATTATCAAAGAACGAATTTCGACATCTAACTACTAACTATCATTACTATCATCTATACGACTACAGACAGATGTTTTTTATATTTCACTTCTCGAACCAGTACCGAAAAACACCAAGGTTGCTATACACATCGAAGCAAAAGATAAGGAAGAAGAATAGGACGTCAAAGAAATTCTAGATTCACGTATTATTAATAGGGAGCTATAGTACCTAGTTAAGTAGCTTAATCTCGGACTAAAAGACAACTTATAGGAACTAGTCAAGAATTTAAACTGCCCTAAGAAACTAGAACAGTTCTATCGGCAGAACCTAGATTAGCCAAAGGCAAATCTAGGACAGAACCGAAAATAGCGCCCTAGTTAATAACATTAACGCCACTATTAAGCTATATAATAGCCCCTAATTCCTACTATTCTACCGCCTCTAATTCGTCTAGATTCGACAAACCCTGTGTAACCATATCTGCCCCCTTCTCTACTAGGAGCTCTTGTTATTTACGGACCTGAGTCAGATAGGCTAACGCTTCGGAAGCTTTACGTTGATATTCTCGTAGCAAGGCTTTAGCCTCTTTCTCTTCAGCCTTCAAACGACGTTACTCGCGTATAATACGATCTACTACGTTATAATCAAAGATGTGCTCTTGCAAGGAAACAGGAACTTACAAGAAGAAACTAGAACACCGGAACCATCGTAAGTACAACCCTAATATATATAAGCCTTATAGCGACAAGATTTTTCAATCATCTTACATACTCGGTTATACTCTATATAATGAGAACACGCTATCACTACGAACCTGTGATCAGAAATAAACTAAGCTAAACGCTTATAACGAATAGATACTAGGGATCTATATACGTTAGATAGTATAACTAATAGTACGAAGGGCAACAAGAGGCTAAGGAGAAAAACACGTATAAGGAACGTAAGGGATATTAGCGCTATTTAAGACAGCCTAAAGAGGGCTTTCAGGTCAAAAGCCTCGGAGGGAGGGCATTGTATCACGGAAATATACATACAGATGCCGCCTAAGCCACTAGTACAAATAGGCTAATCAAGTCAAAGGAACAAAAGGACCAATTATAGCATAGGAAGCATAGTAATCACTACGCTCACCAATGATCAGGGTAATTACCACCATACAATCACTTACGATCACCGTAATCAGGAATAATCACTAGGATTATATATATATATAGATAGTCACTTGTTATAGTAGACTCTAAGAGTTCACCAGTGGTAATAATCACAATCACAATACTCATACCAAGCATTGCTGATTACTATGAGAGACAACTCTAAGTGTTGTTATAAACCCTTTGGCTTCACCGAATCCCTTAGACGACCTGTACGCTTGTCCCGCTTCACCTACCTCCGTCTGGACCCTTTCAGAAGAAGTCTGAGTTGGGTTCGTCACATTAGGTTAAAGAAACAGTATAGGTTTGCCAAGTGGTCGGAAAATAGGGGTGGTTAGTATATAGGGGTTCCGACTTAGCCTACTAGCTAACTTACGGCCTTTCCTCCTTTTTGCTACCCCTACCTTACTAAATGAGGTGTCTAGTGTCCTGCTCGCTAGCAGAAGCGGATCATACACCTGGCTGTATTAGGTTTCCTAAGCCCTATCGCCTTAGGAAGAGGTCGGACATCGAAGTCTAGATTTGACGGCAACTGATCGATGGCAGAGCAGATGTTTAGACGCCGCGCACGGGCGGGGAACCCCGTTGGCTGGGCGGCAGTCCCAGAGTTATCAGAGGGGTGAGGCCAGGCGGGTGCAGAAGGCGCGGATTTCGGCGGAGTGGCCATGGGGTGGGCTCCGTGGCGTTAGTGAGAATCAAGTGCCAAGCAGTCTCTCTAACAAGCTTGCCGCGAACACCACTCCCTCTCGGTTGAGTCGGCAACTCAGTGAGGCGTGCTCATAGGGGCAAGCCCCACAGCAGCACGCCTCCCTGCACGCCGGCAACTTCCTCCCGCCGTAGCATCCTTCCCCGCCGCAACAATCGCCATCTCCAACACAACAGGGATTCGCAACAAACCGGAGCCGCTGCTTCGCGGAAGAGCAGGGCCGAGGAACACGACCCGAGAGCACCACCGTCACTCTCTACCATCCCAAAGCAGCTCCCTGGCATCTCCCGTACACGGTATCGCCCTCCCTCTTGCCCAAAGGACGGCCGTTGACGCCAAGACTAGAACCCCACCGCCACGTAAACGGCTAATCATGTTATGTTGAGCTTTGCCTGCTCACCCTTGCTCCGCTGACTGGGCTCCTCTCTGTGGTGGACCGGACCCTATTAGGGTTCCCGGCCCCACCAGGGTTGCAGCCACCCACAACTTCCTGCAGGATGGCCCTGGACAGCCTCCTCCTTCCATCAACAATAACCATCAACAACAACTATCAACAACAACTATCACCACCGTAGCAGAGATACGAATATCGTTGATTTCCGCATCTATCCATCCACACTCTCCGAAAAGAACGATTTGTCTAAATTTAGACAGGTGTTGGGTTCTGTCTTGGGCCTGTCGCATCGACAAGAACCGTGGTCCGCCCATTGGATGAAACTTGTGGGGCTCACGATGACTGTGGCGCTTAATGATTGGTCAGCACTCGTGGATCCCCTTCCTGCACGTTCGTAGCCATCCATTCTCTACACCCATCCATTCCCTACACCCATCCATTCCCTGTCACGTCAATACATCTCACCTTCCCAGGCATATTAACCAAGACCTCGCCCTCCCTTCCATTCTCATCGCCATGGCCCGGAAGGGGATCCTGTCGCCGGCGTCAAATAATCAAGGTAAGTTTTCTTCGCAGCGCCGAAGGACATCTTCCGCTGACGCTTGCAGCAAATCTACCCAAGGGGATCCGGCCGCGCAAAGGCAATCGCCTGCATCCAACTACACCTAGCGAGACACCATATCTACAAGTACGACTTCTATCCTTCGTATTATATGGTTAACAAGCTAAGTTGGGTTACAGGATCCACAGGATTCGCCGGCACCAGGTCGCAAGCGCAAGCAATCAATCGAACACGCGCTCGAAGATAACCCAGAACCAGACCCAGACCCAAAGCGACAACGGACATCTCCACGCCCCACCAAAGACGCCTTTGGCGAGCCAGCGATTGGCAGCGGCGCATACAAACATACTGACCTAGTTGCTTTCTGGGTGAAGGAAGGGCGCTGGCCAGAGAAGCAGGACTGGCCGGAAGAGACCTCAGAGACGGATTTTACCATGGATCGTCTACTTGCGCGGAAGAAATCCTCGTCCAATCTACGGAAGCGGTCGATCTCTGCCACATCCACGACGCCTAGCGACCAGAAGCTGAGGGAGGAGAAGAGTGCACCATACCGAAACCCACGCTACAAGATGCTGCTTGAGACCAAAGGCAGCTTTATGGACGAGTCTGAACTAGGGATCATCGACGAGAGCAAGACTTTATGTCAGACATTGCTCGAGACAGCACAGGCAGAGCCTCAGGATACCTTGTTTCGTTCCGATATTTTCAAATTAACCTGCCAGAAGGTAGAAGATAGGAACGAGACAAGAGTTATCCGGGATATTACACCATTAATTGTTCCGCCAGCAGAAATCCTATATATATATGGTGCCAGCCACCTTAAACATCTCATCGAGAGCGTCAACGAAGGGTGGAACAACTCGATCCCTCTCACTAGTACCCGTCCACAGCCTGACTACTCCGTTGGGTTTAAACGAGACGCATTCAGTGAGGACCAACTCGCCAAGCTATCGCCATTTATTGGCGACTTCATCGCCGGGGACCAGTCCTTCTTTATGGCCACATACTATATGTACTTCCCGTTCCTGACTTGCGAGGTGAAATGTGGCACCGCAGCACTTGATATCGCGGACCGGCAGAACGCCCATAGTATGACCCTTGCGGTACGGGGCATCGTCGAGCTCTTCCGTATTGTTAATCGCGAGAATGAGATCAACCGGAAGATCCTCGCATTCTCCGTCTCGCATGACCACCGGTCGGTACGGATCTACGGCCACTACCCGGTGATAAACGGGAAAGATACTAAGTACTACCGGCACCCGATCCATGAATTTTCTTTCATTGCGCTAGACGGGAAGGACAAATGGACGGCATATCGATTTACGAAAAACGTCTACGATATGTGGATGCCCGAGCATTTCAAGAATATCTGCTCTGCCATCGATCAGTTGCCCTCGGATTTGGACTTTGATGTGCCATCACTTTCTGAGGCGACTGGGCTTTCCCAGGATTTGGGGAACTTGATGCAGTCAGATGCCAGCTATGCTTCTATGCCTGACGAGCAGGGCAGCCAATTGAGCAATGCCGAGCAGCAAGTGGTCACTCTAGGTACCTCATGTAGTGAGCCGAAGAGGAGGAAAGGATAAGGCCTAGAAGGGCTGTAAGGTATTACTAGGTAGATGGTATAGGATTCAATTGACTGTTGTCTTGATCGTGCTTATAACACAGAAAACCGCACTGGCAGTGTCATCCTCGTCGTTGCTGTGACGACCCCCGGGGAGTCTCCAAGAGGACAGAGGGGTTGTAAATACGCAGGCACGCAGGCACGGCAGCAGAGCTTGGAAGGCAGGAAGCGGCAGGCTATCCGAACTCTATAAAGGCCCGGAAGATTGCGGGCAGGTGGTCATGGATTGCTGGCGCTGCGAGAAGCGCTGGCAGACGGCGTTTTTACGGGCTCACCTCCCATTTGGTAGGGGGTCAGGCGCACGCTGGTCAGGCAAGCCTGATCCAAGGCAAGGCTGAGTGGTGAGACAAAACCCAACTTCACTTCCAACTTGCAATTCCGGCTCAACTCTCACCCTCGTTGATCCACCACCACCCGACAGAAACCAGAAATGCGTCTCCTCCACACCACCAAGCTCCACCTCGTCGAGTCCCACAGCCAAGGCATCCTGCCCTCCGCCATCCCGCCCTACGCCATCCTATATCACACCTGGGCTAAGGAGGAGGTCTCATTCCAAGATGTCCAGCAAGGGCTGGCCTAATCACGGCAGGGTTACGAGAAGGTGGCCGGCGCCTGCGCGTTGGCAGTACAAGACGGGATCGAATACCTTGTATGTCGCTGTCCGAAGTGTTCGGTTTATGGTGATTCTAACAGCCTCACTAGTGGATCGACACTTGCTGCATCGACAAGTCGAGCTCGGCCGAGCTCTCGGAAGCCATCAACTCCATGTTCCGATGGTACCGCGACGCCGACAAGGGCTTCGGTCAACGCAAATCTGTACACAGACATTCCTCCGTGGGAAGGGGAGAACACTCTGGCCTAGATCGGGGGCTTGGAAAGGGATAGGAGGGAGAACAAGGGCGAGGAGCCGTGCTGCTGTGCTACGCAGCGGGTTGACGGCGAGGGGAGCGTGGTTGTTGAGGTGCAGAGCCGGAGACGAAGCAACGGCTGGTTGGTTTATACTTCTGTAGTACAACCACTGGAACAGAATCATTAGTTATCGCGTGGAATAGGGAGGCAGAGAGAAAACTAGTGATACTGCCTGTCTGTCTTGAAGGTCGCGCATGGGTGGAGGCTAAACTTTCAGCCCTCCGAGAGGGAAATGGCGGGGTGGCTCTGGGCTGTCTAGCACGGCATAATGCGGGGAACTCCACAAATTTAACCCGCAATTGTATTGACACTTATAAATTCTTACGATCTGATTTGAGTGCCTAACTGGCTAGACTACCTGTGAAAGTCAAGAGAAAGTTTGTACAAGTAGTAAACTATTAAAATTAAGAGTATCGTAAATGTATTACGCCTGATATAGTTTCGTATCTTCTGTGTGAATCTCAAAGGTAATTGCTTTCTATGTTTATATTGTACGGAGTAGGGACATCGTCTGTTTTACGGTGCCAGCTAATTTGCGGGCAGGGCACCCCACCAGGGGTGGAAAGCCGGCGGCGCGCCCCGTGCCGCGTCGATGTCTTGCCAAGGCGCTAACCAACTCCACCTGGCGCCTGGGCTCTTCGAAGCTGTTGTTAGCGTTCGGCGGGCATCCAAGTCGGCTAGAGTCACATCTTACGGTGACTTTGCACCAAGCGCCTCACACAAAAGAGGAAGGATCTTATTGCCATTTGTCCAACAGCGCCGCCACAATTTTCACTTGGGCGACCAACAGGCAAGCGAACTAGCCGCCGCTTTTCGGCCCAACCCCGCAGTCGCCGCTGCGGAGTGCAGCTGTCAACTTCTCATCGTCGCCGCCGTTGGGATCAGGTCACACTGCTACCGGAAACCACTCAAGACAGCGGTTGCCATGCCGGCTGCTAGCTCTACCGCCGCCCCATCACCCAGTCCTCCGATCGGCTCAGACCGGGAGTCGGTCGTCTCGTCCGACGAGGACCTGCCCCACCGCTCCTGTAACCACGCGCGGCTGCCTCGTCGGGTAGCCGAGAGCCTACAGCACCAAAAATGGCTTATGGACCGTACGCTGAGAAACCAGCAATATGTCTGAAGCGGAGGGCGATTGAGGTTACGCAAGCTCGCAGCGAGCTGGGGGCAACTTGTACGGTTCTCCATTTCTATAGCTGTCATGCAACGTGTATTATGCCTAGTTCCAAGCTATGCTGCGATGTCCACTTTTCTCCATGTGTTTAGAAGCATGAAATAGTGAGATGACGCTACCGTTGCGAGTTGCCCGGCTCCAGGAGTCCCATCCGATTGTGCTCTCGGCTCCCGGCTCTCCGCCCGTGCATTGGGACATGCATTCTCGGGCCCCACTCCTCCGCCACGGCCCCGCTCGATCCGCACCACATCCGTCTGGCCGGCCAGCCTCACGAGGTCGCGTATTTCTACCACTCTCAGGCTAGGACATGCATTGCTGCCTGTTTGACAGCGGCCTTGTCTGGCCGTTGAGATGCGACCAGAAAGACTGGGGACATATACAGCGTGCCGCCTAACCTGCGGCATGCCCCAATCATGTCTGGTCAGAACTCGAAGTCGCGCTGTGCACTGTTGTCACGCACCCGTTGGCTGCCTTGTAACCCCGCAGCTGGCTCACATTTTTGACCAGCGTGTTGGCCATGGTCTCTCCTTTCTGTGCCTCGCAGACCAGCTCCTGCCGCCCGCGTGAACGATACTTGAGCATCCACAGCCGCCAAAAGGGGTTGCAGTCTCACCGAGCAGGGCATATCAATGCCTACCACTGATTGGACGTTGAATCACCAGAATCGTGTATAATCGAGGCAGCATGCTCCAAACCATCATCTGCACAATACGTCTCCTCCGGGCTCGCAAAAATGCCCCTCCTGTGTGAATGTCGCGTAAAGCACGTATGAATGCTCTATTCTAGCTAATTGAACTGTTGTAGCACCTCAGGATATTTATTTCTTGACATGTCCGGCTACTTCTCTATTTGCTAACAGGCATCCTCTTATTCTCTCGACTGACCATTTCTCCTGGACAAGACGAGGTAGTCATTGACATTGGACTACGCTTTTCCGTCCCAGCCATCCTCTCAGTGCCATTCAGCAATAATGTCCCTCATTACGACCCCACGCCTTTGGCGGTTGTGGGAAGATGCTGAAATCCACCCAGAGTAGGTAACCACGCGACTATGGGAATACATCTTCAACCATGTCATATTCACTGATGACAAATGGGTCGTGTCGTCCCAGCAGCCACCAACTCATCAGCCTGGTGAGCTGAGGCGGGTCGACCTTGTTGTCGAGAAGATGGACAGCAGCGCAACAACCGTCGGGACTTTGCTGTGTCTGGAGGCTAAGCGAGCAAACGCTTCGCCTTCCGACATTCAAGAGCTGGAATACCAGGCGTTCACTGCCGCCTGTGTATACTATGTCGAGACCGGTATCAAGCACGTTTGGACAATGACCTGCGTCGGCAGCAGCGCACGGCTGTGGATATTCTCCGAGAGAAGCACGTACCTGATCCCATTCATTCTGGCCGGCCAAGACTTGGCGGAGAGGAGCAAATACCTGGAGATCTATACCCATGGCCGCGAAATTGCCGACGGTCTCGAGTATATCAGAAGCCCAGGACGCCTCCGAGAGAACTGCTCAACATGACTCCATCGCCCAGGCCTGCCAACGCAACATTGCCCGCCGGCTGGCACGACAGTGGAGTTATTCAGTTAGATGCATTTCGTCAGCAAGACGCAGCATCACCGCCGACGTCAGCCGATACTATGGCTTCCACAAGAGGCCTACTACGGGCTCAGCGATGAAACCCCCGGTTGGGCCACCGGTGACAAGCTTCAAGGGAACCCCGCATACCAGTTTGAGGCGGAGGGCTACCCTGAAGCCGGTTCTTCAGAGGAACATCACCGTGGAGACGGAAGGTAACCAGAGTGCCCCACACTTTCAAAAACGATGAAGTCCGTTTCGATAGAAACGGTCGTATACAGTCATCTACCGAGGATGACTGGGTCAAGGAAAAGCGTGTTCAGCGAACCGTGTGGGTTTACCGCTATGGAACGAACATAGTCTACTGGACAAAAAAACTTGGCTGACAGCCATTTCCTCGAGTTTTGCCTCTAGGGGAGTCTCTCTGATATGTCTTTTCTCTGCTGATGCTTCTCTGTGAGGTTCTCCTCGCAGCTCTTATCTCTCCTTGTTGTTTCTATTGCTCATTTCAAAGCTTGATAGTCATGTAAACTACCAGGCAGTAATATCATTCTAGTATGTGAATGAATCAAACTGTTCCCTGCATATATGTGGTGTATACAAACAGAAGGGAGCTGGACCCGCGCTCTAGTGGGCGCCGGAGCTTTGTTCTCGGCTTATATATAAGTACCTAGGGAGCTGTGACTATGCCACGTTAGTTGGAATAACTAGAGCTTCCTAAACGTTCTTCAAACTGGAGCACAAGCCTCCCTAGGAAAACCCTTGCGACGAAACTTGCACTCAACTCTCGACAACCAGAAACGAGGATTCGGTTGTAAACCAGTACTTGACCAGCCCCTTCATCGGCCGAGCCTCCCACCCCTCAATGTCCTTCTCTGTGTGGTTGGTTCGAGCGCCTTGCTTAAACTTCACTTGCACCATGTGACGCGTTCGGTTCCAACGTGAAGGACACGAACTGGTCCTGAAACAAAGCCGGACTGGTCTGTCAACACTCTCTGCCGGATCTACGTGTAGACGGCACTGACCAACCGCCCGGGAACCCCCGTTCTGGTATCGGAACAGGATACCTCGGCAAAATCCGGTGTTCTGGTCGTAGAAGACTAGTGTTGACGAAACGCCGCACAAAGGCGCCCATGAGAAATAGGCATCATCATCGATCGGGCAGGAGCCGGGCTTCTCTAAGCGAAACGGCTTAGGAAGAGCCTGATCTAAGGGCGGTCTGCAGTGCGCGCCGAAGAAGCGGACCGGGCGTCCCTCCCTCGGTTCGCTATAAATCATTGTTACGGGAGCAGATGCGGCTAGACATCGGTCCTTGACGTCACCTTTGGATTGCAAGCCAATGACGATGTCGCCTATGAGCTCCGTCCTGACAAGGACGTTCAGGTCCCGAGATTGCAATGCTTCGCGGATACCGAGAACGAAAATACGATCGTACTGTGATATAGGCAAATAAATCCAGACAACGGTCCGCCGAAGTCGATTGGGGAAATTCCGTGAAAACGTGTCCATGGCGTACGATTCCTCTGAGCGGTGGATATGAATGCCAAACAACTGGCCCGAAGAGAAAAAAAAAGTAATCCCTCTTATCTGATCCATCTCGACCGTATAGATAGTCTGGCATGAAGCAAGGTCCGCGGGATACGCTTTACAAAGATTTAAACTCGGTGGTGCGGGAGTGTTCCAGATAGGGAGCGTTCGTAGCGAAATGGGTAAATTGAGGCGCAGCCGTCCGTCCTGCGAAGCGAAAAGCATTGTTAGCTTCTGAGACCCGAAACAAGACAGGTATCGGAGACCGTACCTTAAGCTGTGCCACCACTTTAGAAATAGATGCTTCATCTTGAACAATAAAGGCGGAGCGACTAGTACATTCACCTACATACGTAGGCGGGCCAGGAAGGCGTTCGACTTTGCTGATGCCGGCAGAGTTGACGGTTAACCTTAGTGTTTGAAGCGGTGGTCGGGACGCTATAACACGTTCGAACTTCCCACTACGCTCCCAGAAGAGAAGCTCTCGCAGCGGGACCGTAAGCAGCGGCTCCGGTTTCATGGCCGACACATAGTCAGCCAACTGAAGTGCCGGGATGCATCTCCACAGCAACGAATGTCTAGAGTACTGCCGAATTATCTCAAGCAGTTCTAACGGCAATGTGTACAGGCGCGGCAATCCGCAAAAGCCGGATATCCTCTTTAGCGTGTCCTTGTCCACCACTGGGACCGAAAGATAGATAGGTTGCGCTCCACGCCAAGGATTCCTCCACGCAGCCAAGATCCAGAGACGGTTTAACGCAGCTGATGCACTGACCGAGCATTGTTGCCGGAAGATCACGAAGCAGTCAAAATGAATTGGAGCGAACTCGGGTGAAGCGGCGCATTTTCTGCAATCGGGATAGCGGCACAATACACGGCCATCGACCCTTGTGATGGTATGACCTGGTTGGGGAAAAGCGAAGGGTCGGGTGTGGCCTCGGTAAGACGTCGAATCACCGTTCCCAAAGACTTAAGGCGAGTTAGCATTTCCTGTTAAAGCGCGAGGCGAGAAGACAAAGAAAGGGCCAGCTTGCAGTCACGAAGACTCGGTGTAAGACCGAGCGTGACCTAGACTCGGGAGCGCAGACGGCGAACTCACATACGTGCTATTACCCGTTCGTGCCTCAATATCGTGTCTGCGCAGATGCCACAACGGGGGTAAAGCCCCAGATGGCCATCGTCATGGTCACCGATGTCCACGGTCGCGGTTGCCATCTAGCTGTCTCAAAACTTGAGGTGGTGAGCTAAAAAGAAAAAGAACGAAAAATGGACAAGTATGCTGCACTTTAGAAGTCTGGCTTTATGGTACACGCTTGGTGGAGAGCGAAGTTGGCAGGAGCGGGTCAATGCGGAATGCCTCGAACTAATTCAAAGGAAAACGATAACCTCCGGCCTGCCACGCGAGAATGCACGTGACATACCGTATCTTGCGGGGCTCCATTTCTTTTGACCGCCTTGCGCAGACTGCCCCAGCAAGCTATTTTTGGCTCCCTCGAGAGCCATTTTGAGCTGCAGGGGCTGCCTCTAAATATTTCTGGCTTCCTCTGTGGCTGTTTCCGGTATACCCCCTGAAACAGCTTTTCGGCTTCCTTGAGCTGCTACTTCTCCGAGAGTTTTTGTGGGCTGTAGCACTGCCTCACTGCTGCGTGAGTGGCCAAGATAAATGAGGGGCGTGCAAAGCGAAGGAAATGCGAAGCTGGTGGTAAGCAACACACTTTGGCACCGAGGTCGGGGTTCAGGATACACTATGGGAAAAGACCAAGCGCTCCTTTTCTGCCGTGGGAACGCGGCGGCCCTACCTCGGTCTGGGCATTCGGCAGCGGCCCGAACCGCGAGACAGCCATAGCACGAAAACGCCGTCCAATGATGCCGCAAATCCGTGTGCTGATCTCGATCTGCCCAGCGCCAATGCGACGGCGGTGCGAGCCACCACGGAGGGAGCCAAAGAAGCTGAAGCGTCAGCCACGGCATCACACGTTCTGTCTCTGCAACAGATTGACAGCATCTACAGGAGCGATACCGGTCTGTTTTGGCCTCCCGACCAGGATCCCTCCGTCGACGACCCCGCCCTCGCCGACCTGTATGCCATCCTCAACCCGCCAGGTTACGCCGGAAATACCCATGGCAGCTGGGACGAGCGTTTCATGGTGTACGCCACTGGCGGCATGGCCGGAGGCCTCAGGGCCATGGTTTTTGTCTCGTGGCCGGTATAGCTCCGCTTCCGGGGAACCTTGCTATTCGTCGGCCGGGAAGCTGGGCGCCTAGCAACTCTCCAAAGGGATCCGCGAACGTAAAAGGTAAATCCGTGGAGACTGCCGGACGGCACTCAACCTTGGTGCCCGATGCGCCTTCGTGTCCGAGGGCAAGCCCCGGCTCAACTACACCACTTGCGCGTCCTGGAGAACAATCCCGCCAAGCACACAGCGAGATTTTACGGGGATACCACTTCGCTCGTACGGCCGTAGGAGGGCTTTTTTGGGGGAACGCTAAGACAGCGGATACGGGGCCGCCGACAATGGGGTACAGAGATTTGCGCGAGGGAGTCGTCGGTGCGGAGAAAATGTAGACGGAGCGTGGTATCAGCTTTAGGATATACGGGCTCTTTTTACGCTCTTAGACCTCTCAAGTCTGGCGTTCAAAATTAGAGCGTGTGACTGCTCAGTAGAAGGGCCGCCTTTTACAACCCGTAAACGCCTACTTCCTAATCTGTTTGTCAGCCGATTTCTGATTGGTACTGTAGGATGCTCTACTTCTATACGCGTGGTTTTGTGGGCTACAGCCCCTGGTCGCGCGAAGCACAAAGGAAAAGACAAGCCGAGATCAGTGGGTCAAGTAGGGCCAGACAGAGGAATCAGAAAACGGCATGGCTCTCCCGTTTTAGTTATCCGATTGGGACCGCGATAAGTAGCCCCACTTTGTTCTTCAACCCGAGGCTCCAGGTCCGCAAGGCCGCTCTCCGTGGTGGGGCAATGCATGTGAATTTACCCCGCGTGCCCAGTTGGCAACTTAGCTGCTACGCCTTGCAATCTGCCAAGACGTATGGAGTAGGGCCGGAAACACGTTTGATTGGCAAAGAATAAGATTTGTAACGCGTTGGTGGAACTTGGTAGTCGCAAGGCGATGTTAGGATCACCCCGTGATATATCCGTAGTGTAGATGGGAAACGGACCTCGCCCGATGTTTTCTTCCTGTTCGCGTTCCAGCCGACTATACACGCTGTATGTAGTACGGGTGACGTTACGGAATGCATCCATACGTCAAGATATTCCACCATCGCCAAGATTGCCATTATCCAAGGCGCTGGGCTCGAATCACGTGCCGCGTCGGGTTAATTGCCACTATGCATCCTGGCATTGTGTTCTAACAAGGAGCGTTTGCCCCGCCTTGTCCGTAGCAGCTGCGAGCCCAGCCCAGCTTACAGTATAGAAAGTTCTGCAAACTCGCAGGACAGAAGGTTCTGCAAGCCTATTAGGCACGCGTGACTTGATGAGTCATGCGGTGGGGCTTAATTTGCACGTATAGACGAATTCGCCCACTTCCTTTTTCTCCCCCCTCCAGCTTCCTGAAAAATAACCTATATAGGTATACGCCTCTGGAGGCCCCTTGTGATAACCCTGTCGCAGTGGTTTCTGTTCTTTCCATACAGTGGCCGATGATGACAACCTACGGGGATATTAAGGTCTAGGCATAGTGGGGGATTCCCATCTGTAATGGATGGGTCTATTCTGTTCTTTTCAAGCAGTGGCCGATGATGATAACCTACGGGGATACTGAGGTCCAGGCACGGTCGGGGGGTTCCCATCTGTAATAGAGGGGCCTATTCTGTTCTTTTCAAGCAGTGACCGATGATGATAACCTACGGGGATACTGAGGTCCAGGCACGGTCGGGGGGTTCCTATCTACAATGGATGGGTCCGTTCTGTTATGGCTAATAACAACCTATGGGATGCTCTGGTCAAGTTTGGGGCAGCTGAGCGACGAATGGCTAGAAGGAGTGTTAACCTGCGATACATAATTACAACCTAACCAACTAGCTACCAGCATACACAGGCGAAAAGAAGCAGGAATGTGCGTCCGTTTAAAAGAAGAGAATTTTAACTTGACGACCAGGTCCAGATTTACGTTTTCACCCTCCTTATGACATCGACAGCTTCTGGTCGTCGTTGTTGTTCAAAGGGTGCAGTTTCTTGTCCATATAGCCACTAGTTCTGGTCCCTTCCAAGCAGACAGGGAACTTTTAAGGGAAAATCCCTTTCTGTCATGACCGAATTGACTCAGGTGCAGAGTAATCCCGTGCTTGACCCCTCTCTTCCCCGCTCGGGATACGACCTGGCGTTTGACCACCCCCAAAAGGGAAGGGAAATCGGGCTTTGCGGGGCTCAGACTCAACACCCTTTCTTCCCAAACTGCCTTTTCCGTTCCACTTTGTGTTCTTATTGCTGGATGTGTGGATAAAAGTGGCTTTCTCATCGATAGGGTACATCTGCTCCGAGGTCTTGTAAGTCGAACCAAAATGCGAAAGTAACACTAATTATTGCATGCTCTCACCCCGCTGACATCTGTTTGCATTTCTCAATATAGAATTACAAATACATCTCCCTCGAAACTCGCGCTTGCCAGGGTCAACGGCGCCGCAGCATCGTTCAGTTGCCTTGCAAGATCTATCGGCCCTGTCCTTAGTGGGAAGCTCTTTGCTGCTGGACTACAGTCTGGCTACCTACAAATTCACTTTTGGACTCTAGGAGCGGTGGCGCTGGTTGGGGCATTCGAGTCGTCTCTGCTCTCTGACCACCCCTAGTCATTCGTTGAGCGGTGTGACACGTTCGATCTATTACATGATGAATCTCTGGCTATGTCAATGGGTCTGACTACCGGCAAATGCTCCCAAGTTTTGCTGCGACGTGATTTGAAAGCCTAGAAGGGAAGTATATAAACTAAAGCATAAGGTCCCTTGGTACAGTCTCTTGTATGCGGACACTAAGTGCAACACATCCGTTTACAGCAGCAGAGCCAAACAGCTCATTGCGAGCATTGATATTAACCATGCGGAAGTTAATGATATGGGGGCAGATCATAGTATTGATTATGGCGGCCTGTTATAGGAAGCCGATGTTCAGCGTTGACGCTTGTTGACATAATACGCGTCCACGGTGTAAACATGCCCCGAGTTTCGGGTACAATAGACAACCTAATTACTCTCCTAGATTGGTGGGGCCATATGCGAAGCCCTTAACAGTTCTTGATTTCCGATAGGATGCTCTTGATACGCACATTATATGCCAGTTGTATGCTCCTAAATGCTCTGATGAATTCCTACCGGAGTATTTGTCTTCATTTTGAAGGCTGTCTCCCGGTCACTCGCGACCCGACCCTTCTCTCCGAGAAGGTCGTAATTCTTAAACTGCCTCGCTGGAATCTTCCTCTGGAACAGAATGTCAAGTTCCTCAAATGTTCTTCCACGGCTCTCCGGCAACCTGAAGTGACACCATACGAGGCAAAGAAGACTAATGCCACCAAACAAAAAGCCAGCCTTGCCACCCCAGTTTGCCTCATCCGTGTTGAGCATATATGGCATCGCAACGGTGGTGACAATGCTGGCTCCCGCTTGTACGGCTGTCGCAATGGCGATGGTCTTGCTGCGTAAGCGAGTGGCCGAAATCTCTGAAATGATGACGAAGCAAATAGGGCCGACCGTCATCTGATAAGCAAAAGTCCAAATATCCATCAGCGTGGCCATGGCCCAGGTAGCCCCCCTATTGTTGGCAGGGATGCTGAGAAAACCAATGACGAAGAGCAAGATCGTCATGACCACCATTCCTGCATTGTAAATAGCTCGACGACCAAAGCCAAACTTTGAAATCTGTTAGTAGGAAAACATCAGCTGTTAGTATGCACGTACATAGTTCATCAATGGCCACGATATTACCGTGCCGACGAAACCTAGCGCCGTATTGCCGACGCCCACTAATCAGTTGAGTTAGCTCTGCGAACCTTGGTAAGTCATCCCCGCCGGGTAGTATTTAAAAGCACATACTATTGAACGCATCCGTCGGATCCAAACCTGCTTTCTCGAAGAAGTAAGTTGCATACCCAATGAGCGGATTCCCTCCAATAACCTGGATCAAGTACACCATGACGGAAATCTCAGTGCGCACGAGATGCACGCCTTTGAGACAGTCTTTGTAGGAACTGGTGGCCTCGAATTCCCTTTCTAGTAAATCAGTCTGCTCAATTCCGAGCAAGACTTGGTCGATGTCAGGTCGGTGCTTAGAGGATGAGAGCTTTTCGAGTGCTTGGCGAGCATCTCTCTTTCTGCCCTGCCGAATGAGCCAATAGGGGCTTTCTGGGGCGAATGGGAGGCCAGCGAGAATCAGGACGGGCCAGAGCCACTGGAGGGCCTTGAACACGAAGGAGTGTGATGGTGCCACAACGGGTTAGTCGTCTCTGGATTCCGAAAGAGGGAGAGGTCTTTGCTTCGAAGGACAGATACTTACAAACGGAGCTTTGTAAGCCCATTCATCCAGCCGGGTCTCAAGTCCCGCTGCCACACCCTGAGCAATGAATTGGCCGATGACGAAGGCGAGGTTGACCGATGTGGTGAGAAAACCGCGCAGGGCAAGAGGGCAGATCTCGGAAGAGTAAGTCGGGGCAATGACAACATAGAACCCGTAAGCCAGCCCACCAAGAATCTCCCCCACACACAACATCTCGACGCTGGTAGCAAAGAACTGCACAAAAACCAGGGAAATACTTCACAGGCAGCAGATGGCCAGTGTCCAACGACGGCCAATCTTCTCGAGAGGGTACCCGCTCGCCAGGGCACCCAAGACTTGTCCGATAGGGTTGCCCATTCCAAGTGCCGTCTGCCAAGGTGCGCTGACCTCGTACTTGCCGTTGTTAAGAAGGTTGCCGTATTTCCGCTGGAATGCCGGCAGCGCGTAGAAGCTGCTGATAATTTGTGCGTCATAACCGGCCATCACCACAGCCAGGCAGAAGAACATGGACCAAAGGGTTGCTTTTGGGTACTGCTGTATGGCCGGCCAGAAGCCGAGTGCGTGTTCGGCGGCCGTTATCTCTCTCGTCGCTTCGATCCCGAGCATTTCGTGTCGTTTGGCGTCGCCTCCGTCGAAAGCCTCGACGTCGATTGGATCTCTCAAACTGGGTTGAGACGCCATCTTCATTCTTCGCAAGGCAGAGGTACCGTGATGATGAGTAGAGGATGTTGCTTGTTCCAAGCGAAACGATTCTGTTTATGGTTTCCTGGCCGCTGTCATTATACTTTGGTCCTTGCACCTCGAGGAAGCAGAAGAGATAGGCAGGAAAAGAGGGGTTGCGATGATCTCCCCGGGTATCATTTTACTATTTGCCGATACGTCCGCAACAAAGAAGCGGGGTGCCGGCTTGCCCTACAAGCAGGCCTTGGGTGGGATCAACAATACTAAAGACAACGCATTGCATCGCAAACATGTTCTGGCACATAATTACGAGTAACTTCGTCCGGTACAGAGATGCTGCGTTTTGGTCTACCATTCCATGAAGCATGTTCCGCTAAACGCGTCACTATAGCAAATGACAGTTAAGAGTCCCGTGTCTTACAAGTCGAGGGGACTGACCACATTCTCGGGACTTCGTTGCACCCATTCCACGTCTGGGTGTGTACCTAGGTAACCTGCAACAACACGTGGGCCATTAAGCTTGGGCACTGTAAGAGAGGCGCGCAGCCGATTTGTCTCACACATCATCAAACGAAATTATGAAAGTGGGCAATAGATTCGAGAAGGGCTTGTTCGAAGGAGATACACCACTAGCATCCGTTTATGTTCCTATATTTCTCCCCACGTTAGATAAACGCATCGTGTCTGATCTGCTCTAGCGCCGTTCCTGGTCCTAACGTAACGGCGTCGGCCAGGACAACTTGCTGCTGGGCTGTGAGACAAAAGATATTGTAGAGCAAATATCCACGGTGTCCGAGATATTCAGTGAGATAACAGAGGAGAGGGCATCAAGGTAATTACCTTACCAGACAGGCGTTGTAGCGGTGGTCAGCACATACATAAGATGCTACAAAGAGATGACGGAGCCTAGTCAGCAACCAGTATGTAATTATATCCTAGGTGGTGCTGACGGGCTGCAGATACACATGCTAATAGTCAATACAAGGGCAATTTCCACGCCCGATCAGAGTAATTACTTGTGTTTCATTTCAAGATCCCGATCATCATACAATTGAAATATTAATAACCGTTTAGTTGTCCTGTTGACCACATGGTGTCCCTCTTAGACCATTGTTGTTATTGGCACCTTTAAAAGGTGGTTTTTACATCAACACGCGATGCGGGTTTCCAACCCTCTCTGATTAGCCGATATGTTCTGTTACATGAGCAACGGCCATCTGTGGAGCAGGGCGATTGTGTCAACATGGCGACATCGATGCAGCGAAAGAACAGGTAGGGAGGGTTCCACGGTGTTCAAAGTCTGGTCCTATTGTGTAGAATAGAGCTCAGTATGTAGATTGAGGTGAGCCATACACAGGAGGAGGTCAGGCCCCCATCTTCTTGTGCCTGGTCTGTAGCGTCTCCTGAGGATGTGTGATTGTAGGTAATTACTCATTTAGCAATGCTGACAGGGTCTTGGCATCCCTACTTCATGCACAACGAAATAGAAAAGTGGGAACCGCTTTTCAACCCCCGAATACCACGTTAGAAGTTAAGAATCCTTCGTGGACCTCGGGGCCAGCATAAGAAAAGGATCGTTGTTCCAACCCTGGTGCGTGGGGAAGAGATAGGGGAGATACGTACACTCTCTACCAAGAGTGAGTCTCCGAGTCAGCAAACGGATCATATATTCACTAGTAGACCTTGCATTGAGCTTCCATCCTCCAACTTCCTATAGACGCGGTATATCTACTTAGAGTCATGAGTGGCATAGGCAAAATCGGATATCCCTTGGTCGAATGGACAGTCATGCACAGGGCGCTTCAGTCGATCTATATGCCGCTCCCCGCTCAGTCGTCCGAGATGTCGACGTCCGTGTGGTAATCGACCGAGAAAAAGAGCTCAGTGCAAAAAGCGTTGAAACCTAGGTTAATTACACAGACCTAGCCCCAATCATCGGCAATCTTTAGTTGATTATCAACTCATAAGATGATTGCATGCGTCGTTGGCCTCTACAAGGAGCGGTATGGACCAAGAACAAGCTCAAGTTTGTCGACCTACTACTGGAGGACAGGGTTGTTTATTAGAAACCTTGGAGTTGACAAATCGCGAGGGAGAATATCAAACCTGATTTGTTAAGCGCCCTAAGAACAGCAATCATATTCCGGGCTTTGGGCATTAACATGGATATATCCGCAACCCGGGGAGAAATATTTTATTTCTCGCCGTCACAGTCCAGTGGTCAGCATTTCCATCTATATTTGAAGACATGGTACGAAGCTCATCAGGCCCGTAGGAAATCAAGGGCTAAGTGTGTCGACGCATATCTACCCCATATAGTCTTCTATTGCAAGGGGACATTACGGGTATGGTTATGTATGTAGTCTTACTGATACAGTTCGTTTGTCTACGGACGCGTTTGTCAAGATAAGCCCTATAGATCTGGCAAACGGGCTGGTAAACGGATGGTTCTTTGTTCCTATCCTCTACTTATATAGAGCCACAGGGCCAGCTAACGTAGGAAGGAGACATCGCACTTTTAAACTATTTACAACTTACCAACTTTTCCATCAATTGGAACCATCATCTTCCATCAATTAGAACCATCTTCTATCAAATGGTAGCGGAAACTCTACTCTAACCATCCAAAAACCATTAGCACTAGAATTAAATCGCGTTGACGATCAGTTTAGTACCACTTTCGCGATAGTTACGTTCGGTTTCGGCAACTTGGTAACCGAACCGGGCAATTCTGTTGTAACCACCACAAAATCTCTGTTCCTAGCGACTTGGTAACCAGGGCAGTCATCTATCTACCTATCTCCTTCTTCCTGGCGACTTGGTAACCAGGATACTCTTCTATCCGTCTCTCTGTTCCTAGCGACTCGGCAAACACTATGTCAACCTACAAGGGACTCGGCCACGAACACAACATCTGGAAGACCGACTTCCAGCTACGCCACGTGCCCACGCCAAAGACTCCCCCGAAGGAAGCCGTGACTAGAAAACGCCTACGTGGACGCCCTTGCAAGAAGGCATCGTCAAACAGGAAGGACTCGATTCTAGTCCTAGACCTAGCTGTAGGTAGTTAATAGGAGGATATACGGGACACTATAATAGTGGGATAACACCACTACTTTCTGTTACAAGGTTATTACGGAAAGAAGGCGTGTTTGAGAGCTATTTATAGCTATAGTGTGGGCACTGCGTTTTTCCTTCTGGGTGGGGGATTTGATATAATTCGTTTGTCTACGGACGCGTTTGTCAAGATAAGCCCTGTGGATCTGGCAAACGGGCTGGTAAACGGATGGTTCTTTGTTCCTATCCTCTACTTATATAGAGCTATAGGGCCAGCTAACGTAGGAAGGAGACATCGCACTTTTGAACTATTTACAACTTACCAACTTTTCCATCAATTGGAACCATCATCTTCCATCAATTGGAACCATCTTCTATCACTTACCGTCATTCCGAGCAAACAGTGGCAGGCGAGACTGTTATCGGAAGGCCGGCATTACAACCGATACAGTGTAAAGCGGCATGCTTCGATAACCGAGCACGGTAATATCACATGGATCAGGTTGCTATAACCCTCTATGGAGGCATTGACAAACAAGTGGTGGAGTCGGGTCGGAGAATTCAAGCAAGCAGTATTAGAACCCGGCTTAAACCTGCACCAGGTCATCTTGTTACATCGAGAGCGAGATCTGTCCAAGATTCGGCCCGTTTACTCCACACATAGGTGGCCGTGGTGTTTTTCTCGGCCGGACCAAGCGCCCAGCGCAGTGTAGACTCCCGATACTTCAGGTTCATTAAGCGACCCGTTCTGCCAATCATTGTTGCTTTCCACTCCGCCCAACTCCGCCTGGATGCGGGGCCCCGGATTTTGCCTCTCGAAGCGGTTGCCGCAGTCATGATGAACAACCCCTGGGTTGCTCATGGCTTGGCAAAGCACATGCTAAGAAGGCGACTTTACTCCCTACAATGTCAGCAACGATGGGAATGTACATATACCCTTCCCATCTAAAAAGGCTCTACCTCGGCAGCATTGGGGTCAAACGCCCGAGCAATACGCCGAATTTCAACGAGTGCCACGCCAGCGCGTCGAAAAGAAGGAACACCAAGGCCAGTCTCAAACCTGGCCCTCATCGGCCGACCAACATTGGCGGAGAGCATATAAGGCTGGCTGTTCCCTCTGATGGAATTCAACTTGTCCAACTCATCACATACATCCTCTTACCATCAGCCCACCGCACCTTACCGCACCTTGACTCTTTGGTGGCCCCACGACGACTCAGCCTAGAACGCTTACAGCAACAATGAAGTCGACGTACGGAGCAGCGATTCTTGCGACTGCCACGCTGGTTCAAGGGCATGGGTACCTGACGATTCCGTCCAGTCGAACACGGCTTGGTGCAGAGGTAATATTAATTAATCCATAATTAGATCGCTACGACCCAGATTTTAGGAGACAGACTAATAACGCGGGAAGCAGGCCGGCCTCGATTCTTGTCCCGAGTGCTCGATTCTCGAGCCGGTGCAGTCGTGGCCCGATCTCGATGCCGCGCTGGTCGGACGGAGCGGCCCTTGCGGCTACAATGCCCGGGTTAGCATCGACTATAACCAGCCGGGTGAGCACTGGGGCAACGAGCCGGTAGCGACCTACTCTCCTGGCCAGGTTGTCGAGGTGCAGTGGTGCGTCGATCACAATGGAGACCACGGCGGCATGTTCAGCTACCGCATCTGCCAGAACCAGACGCTGGTCGACAAGTTCCTCACCCCGGGTTACCTGCCCACCGCAGACGAGAAGCAGGCGGCCGAAGACTGCTTCCAGGCTGGCACGCTCTCGTGCAAAGACGTGACGGGACAGGACTGCGGGTACAACCCAGACTGCTCGGAGGGTCAGCCGTGCTGGCGGAATGACTGGTTCACCTGCAACGCATTCCAGGCAGACAGCAAGCGCGCATGCCAGGGAGTCGACAACGCGCCTCAGGGCTCTTGCTACACGAGCATCTCGGGCGGCTTCCCGGTCACCAAGAAGATCAAGATCCCCGACTACCAGTCTTCTCACACTCTGCTGTCATTCAAGTGGAACTCGTTCCAGACCGGTCAGATCTACCTTTCGTGCGCCGACATCGCCATCACAGCCAGCAACTAGAGCCAACCGCCCATACATGTCGACAGCCAGGCTTGCCGCTGGCACACGAAATTTTACGATTTGCTCATCAAGGAGGGAAAGTAATGGAACGAGCCAACGCGAACAATGAACAGGTTCCCGGTACCTGGGCTGGCAGAATGGTTCCAATGCGCAATGAGTGGATAATTAATATGGGAGTTGGATGGCTGTTATTAGTTTTCCACGACATTTCGTCTTGTGTCCTGCTCCATGTCAATGTCCCGAGGTGGCGTGACTAACCCTCCTCGCGATACTATCTTCATTTCTTTCGTCCGAGTAGTCAGAGGACTTGACACAGCTTTGGACATCCTGATCTTTTGCGTGTGACCCCCCTGTTGCCATCGAGATTTGCGTATGTATGTACTATCCGGAAACGGGGCGCGGCCCATCCACGTCCGTGTTCCTATCGGTTCCACAGCCGTGCAATGGCCGTTGGCCGAAACAAAGAATGATCCCCACAAGCTCGACCTACTACTAGTATGTACGCGGTATAACCGACATTTTGGGCGCGCCCAGGCCAGAGCGAAGAGGGCGTTGCGGAAGACGGTGTCGCTCGTCCCTGCCAAGCCCTTGCCAAGACTTTCCTTTTCTAGAGGGCGGCTCAACGGACTCCGATGCCAAAAACGGGAACTAAGAAGGGGAACAAACAACCAATGTTTAAATCTCAAGATGACAGACGACGTTTTGCTCAACACTCGTCCTCCTCCAGAGTGTCACGCATACTCCTCTTCCAGTATTCTTGGTGGTAACAATGCGCTGTTTAACTTCAAGGCTTCTTGCCGCCAGTCTGCTGATCCTTAGTACTGCCACGGCGGCCCCTGGTCGTTCCAATTTCGTGACGGTCGAGGGAGGGATCTTCAAGCTCTCGGGCAAGGACTTTCACTTTGCTGGGAGCAACGCTTACTACTTTCCCTTCAATGGCGTAAGTGGTTCTCGGTTCATCTTGATGATGCCGTCGACTTGCTAACATGTCATTCTTTTAGGACCAGCAAGATATTGAAAAGGGGCTAACAGCCGCCAAGCGAGCCGGGCTCTCTGTCTTCCGCACCTGGGGGTTTAACGAGAAGAACAGCACATACAACCCCGATGGTTTGCCCCAGTATGGCGGAGAAGGCGCTGGTCCTACCGAAGTCGTGTTTCAGAGGTGGTACCCTAACGGCACTTCCATCATTGACATCAGCGGCTTCGACAAAGTGGTCAAGGCTGCAGAAAAGACTGGAATCAAGCTCCTTGTCGCTCTGACCAACAACTGGGCCGATTATGGCGGCATGGACGTCTATACTGTCAATCTGGGCGGCAGATACCACGACGATGTGAGCACGCCCTTGCTTCGACCGCCCGTGTAATTACTCCTCACATTGCTAACCGGACCTCGTCAGTTCTATACCGTCCCCAGAATCAAGGAAGCCTTCAAGCGCTATGTAAAGGCGGTCGTGACTCGGTACAAAGATTCGCCGACCATCTTTGCTTGGGAACTCGCCAACGAGCCCCGCTGTGGCGCCGATGGGGTCCGCAATCTTCCGCGGAGCGATAACTGCACGCCCCAGGTTCTCTCGTCTTGGATCTCGGAGATGAGCGCGTACATCAAGAGCCTCGACCGCAACCATTTGGTTACCTGGGGAGGCGAGGGAGGCTTCAACCGCGAGTCCGACGACTGGGCGTACAATGGTGCCGACGGCGGCGACTTTGACCATGAGCTCTCGCTCAAGACCATCGACTTTGGCGTCTTCCACTCTTATCCTGACTGGTGGGATAAGACTGTCGAGTGGACGCACCAGTGGATCCGTGATCATGCTGCCGCCGGTCGGAAGGCTCGCAAGCCCGTCGTGCACGAAGAGTACGGCTGGCTGACGCCGGACAAGAGGCTGGAGTACACCGGCAAGGTCGACAACAGGACGAGGGTCGAGGTACTCGGTGGTTGGCAAAAGACGACTGTCAGGGAGGAGCTGGCCGGGAGCATGTACTGGCAGTACGGATACTCGAATTATTCCTATGGTCGGAACCACGACGATGGTTTTACCATCTACTTGGACGACGAGGAAGCCAAGACGCTTGTGTACGGGCATGCGAAGGAAATGAATGCCCTTAACCATCACCGTGGTCGGAAGTAGATGTGGCTTTATAGGGTGTAAATTAGAGCAGGCTGGTTGGTGGAGGCCTATCGTTACAATGCACAGAACCTTCGTAGTCAAGACCAGGATCGTTCCCGTGTTTTGATTAATTATTACCAACTTCCGTGCGCCTACGTGGTCTGCGCCACGACCGGTGTGTCCCTCCCAAGACAAGAATCACAGGTGCATGGCCAAGCCGGCCCGAGCAGCATCTACAAGTACTTTATTAGAGTTGCATCTGAATAACCAAAGATATCCGCCGATAATTGATGAGGAAATAGTGGTGCCTAGGTCGCCTAATTATCCGATACAACACAAGTTGAGTATAAACGGCAATTGGGGCTGCGGGAGCTCCTAGCACTCTTTGACAGGTTCGAAGATACTTACTACTAAGTTTTCGAAGGACTTCCTGCTATGATGCCGAACATGCTGCCACACGCCCCGGGGAGTTTCACTGTCTAAAATCTAATACTATAGAGCCACGCCCGAAGGGTTCTGTTCCAGTCCTTGGCCGGAGGGTCGCCGAGGCCCGCATCGGGCTCAAGTTGATGAGAACAACCAGGAGCATCACGTTAATTAGTCCACATCATCATAGTAAAACATATAACTCGCCAGCTTTCTTCTCGAAATAACGGGGCTGAAAGGCACCGACAAAGCCACTGCTCACGACCTATGGCGCCGTCTGGACTCGAGGCATCTGAACCGGTCTAGAATCAGCCACCGGCCCACGCTGACCTTCTCCCTCCCTGTCCAATTTTAGACGCGCCCTCATCTTGCTCATCTCATAATATACTATGGCTCTGCAACCGATCGTCGGGAACAGATACAACCACAAGATGTTGAACGTATCCTTGGTGCTGATGAATACGGTAGCCGACAATGTGATCGTCCCGGGACAGCGGGGGAACCCAAGGCAATCAAAGACGCAAGTAACAGCTGGCGTTGTGCGAGCAGCCCTATTTCAGCGGAATCCGGGCCCGCGAGACTCAGGATGGTGGGGAGAAGACCCAGCAAGACTGCTGCCGCTCCCATGTTTGACTTCATCCACTCCGGTAACATATTTTGCAGGGTGCAGGTCTCAACTGCTTCTGCCAGACAGCCAACGGCAATGGCCATGTTTTCCTTCATCGATTCCCGTGACTCGTCAGGAAGACATGTCTGCACCGTTGCCGCCTCACAGCCGCGGCATGAATAAGGTGGACCAGGCTGCGCCAGCAGCCATAGCATCCAAGCGTCAGAAATAATACGACAAATCACCGGCTTACGCTTAGGTGTCAATGTTGCCGTGCTTGCCGGGACTCGGGTTGTTGGCGCTCAGCCGAGCTCTCCGCATTCCCATCGTCCTCCGCAAGTCTGCTCCCATCTGGTGGGAAGCGGGACAGTAGGAGAACGGATGATGCGAGCAGCGCAATGGCCTAATATATCCGAGACACCGTTAGTTCGCCCGTGTTCTCTCGACGGCGGTTTAATCATGCACGACGAGGAACTCACCGCGTTAGCGAAGAATGTCAGATGCGGTTTCCCGACTTGTGCCAGGGCTGCAAATACAAAACCGAATAACCCTTGGGTTGCCAACCGAGCTATATTCTCAACAAGCGTCAAGGCATTCAGCGCGTCTGCTCTCCTTGACGCCGAGCACATCTCGGTCATGACGCCCTTGGCTGCCGGCGCCGAACCCGAGGCGAAGGGGAGCAAGAAAGCAGCTGTAAAGGTTAGCGTACAAAAAGTAGACGAAATATTGCAAAGAAGATGAGTTGAGAAACGCGTCGATGGGGGCACCAGAGGTTAAGCATACCGAGATAAATGTGCCAGCCTTTGGTAGCAAATGCCGCACACATAGTCAGTATGCCGTCGACAACCAGACTTATGCGCAGGAAGAAAAGGTCAAAGGCAGTGCCTTCGTCCTCCTTCACTTCAGCGGACGCGACAGGCTCCTCCTCCGCAAGGCTGCCCATTGGGGCTTCAAGTTCTTCCGGGTTCGTTGCGAGGCGGGCAGGCTCGCAGTCTTCAGTTTCTCCTCCGCCTGCCCCTTGACGCTCCCGAGCCAAGTACCACCTTCGACCCTTGTTGATAATGTAAGGGAAGAGGAATATCAGGAACGCGGCCCGCATGAAAGCAAACCCGGACATGAGCCAACCATTGTCGCTTTGCTTGAACTCAAAAACCGCCGTAGCATACATCTGAATCAGCAAGGGCGCGTACCCAGTAGCCAACTGCACCGTGTCAGCTCTCTCCGGCACCAGGATGATTGACAGGACCACCATGGTGGAGTAAAGTAATTACTTACTACCCCGAGAAAGACTCCGGCGCACAAGAAGAGGACGCCATAATGCTTGGCCAGCGCTCCAGACTCGAGGATGACCTTCTGGGGCAGCAGGACGCGCAACGGAGAAAGAAATGCTGCGATACCCTTCGCGTCCGATTTCGATCCGCCGGAGACGGATTCGGGGGTGATGTATGGCATTGCGAAACGCACGTAGGTGGTTGACAACAAGAAGGAGAAAAAGGCTACTTCAAACGGTCGGCGGATGCCCCAAGTATCACCGATCATACCTCCGGCTTGTTTCCGTCGTTAGAAGGTTGTTGCAAAAGTCACAGGAAACAACGTAGGGGCGAAACGTACTGAGGTACCCAATCCCTTGCCCGAGCATGATACACCCCTGGAGCATGCCGAACACGGCGGTCCGCCGCAACGGCTCGACCACTTCGCCGGCGATGATATTGGCTACCAAGCTGGCATCAAGTGGCAAGGTCAGCAGGTGGGTAAAAGGGTCACCCTGCGTTGCTGCATGGGGAGGTGTGCCAACACTCACATATACCCGACCGGGCCTCCGATGATGGTGATCAACTGGGTGTACTGGAAAATGTCGATCCCGGCTTGGCCGCCGGCGAGGACGCCCAGAACTTGGGTCGCCACGCGGATTGCCGGGACAAAGGTTTGCACCATGAGGGCTGCGCGAGGGCCGATCCGCTTGGCCGTCCAACCAGCGACGAAGAGGTTGATGGTGCCGCAAAAGGTTGTAGTCATGCCCAGGATGGAGTACTGGGTTGCTGTCCCTGCAGCGATCTCGTTGCGGCTGCATCGATCACCAGGGCCATTATACGGCGGGTGGTTCTCGTAGAATACGTCACATTCCATGAGGTGGAACGCGTAGAATATGCTTTGAAACGGGGCATGATAACATAACGTTAGGTAACCAGCTTCATTGCGCCTTGTTTATGTTTCGATGTACGACGGAGACATTGACCCGTGTCCATGGGGAAGCTGATTTCCCTGAATGGGGAGGTACAGCGGGGCGTGGATGCACTTACGGTACCTGTGTGAAGCTGAAGGACAGCGTGATAAGGAAGCCGGCGAACAAAATCCGCTTCTCAACGTGCACTCGGAGAAGGTTGTGCAATCGTACGACGAGATCGCGAACCCAGCGTCCATGACGGTCCTGCGCGTCTGCTATCGGTTGCCTGTCCTTCCCAGTAGGAGAGGTAACGGCATCATGGCGAGCCGGCTGGTGGCCGCCCAGGAGCGGTGTACGCTCGGAAGTTTCTGAAGCCATGAATTAATAGGGTTGGTTTGCCTGCAATGCCTGAAAAGAGGTTCTGCAGCTGTGTTTGCTGGCTTCAACGGCTGATCGCCAGAGAGCACCATCTAAGCAGAACCGCCAATTACCTACCGAGAGACGGTTGTGCCGTGCCCATCCTTGCCACCGGAGATCGTTTTTCTTTTTTTTTTTTTTTTTTTTTCGGCCGAAGCAGGGTGCAGCCTGTGCGAAATGGAATCGAGCCGAGAGGGGTTACCCGGCACTCCTGATCAAGAAAAAGAAACAGGGGACCAGTTGCGAAGGTAGGTCCTCTGTGGGTCTCACCTGGCTGGAATACGCAGTTATCTCCGTATGTACATACGGATTACATACATACATCCGTACAGTGTGCTTGCATCATCGGCTGCGTTAGAGGTCCACTGGTTCACCGGCCTCCACCCTTCGCCCTCTCGGTCTGCCGGGCCGTGCCGGGGCAACAATACTCCGGCAGTATCAATTTAGCAATAGCATGTCCCTTTTGGGTAACTTTCCCATTTTGAGGATGGTTACTTGCCTGCCGGAAAACTCCAGACGGTTGACTTCGAGGGTGCAGGAATCGTAAAACTCTCCATCTATAGGTAATTACCCTATATTTCAAAGGGGTAAGCCGAAATATGTACAAAGGCGGCTGTCGGCTCAATCCCGATGGGCAGTTGTGGGCACTCACGACCGTTTAATTACACCACCGAGTGCCGACCTCGATCACCTCCCACTCCTCGGTGCCCAGCGTCGAGATAGCATCAAAAATACCAAGGGGATCCCACTTCTTCCTAAGAGCCTTGAACTTCGGGTCCTCGGAACCCCAGAAGTGGTTCTGCCAGTTGGGCTGGTACGGGCCGGCCTAGAAGTCTCCAAGTCAATATCAATTTTCTTGTCTTGGGTCAGGGGAGGGGGGTGCCTAGAGGAAGAAGCTGCCCACCTCATTCACGTATGTGCACCCGCTTGTGCTGATTAGCCTGCCTAAGGGCCTCGTCCATGGTGTTGGTCAAGACATTCTGCCAGGCCACCTTCTTGGCCAGGGACGAGCCGACCGGAACAACCAGGCCAGTGATGACAAAGAGAGCCCGTTGTCGACGAAGTGGTTGGACCACTTGTGGAAGAAAGATGGAAGTCCCGTTCCACCGCACATCGGGGTCGACGGTGTGCGTCGTGTTGATGTAGAAGGGTGGCACCGGCAGACGGAATGTCTGGAAACGTCTTCATGGTAACCGAGAGGATGACGGCATACGAAGCCGGGCCGCCACCCTTCAAGGCCCAGAAGAGATCGGAATTCACCTTTTCATTTGCCGTCACATATCCGGCCCGAGGCGGTAATGGCCTCAAAGGAGAGAACATTGTCGGCCGCTGGAGTAAACAAGCGTGGGGGTCAGTCCTGCGGTCCCTCGGAGACGCTTAAGTAGGGGAAAGGTCGATAAGCACTTACAGAATCCCTTTAGGGTTGTCAACGGGCCGTGGCCTCCGCCCTGGATAAACCCGCCGGAGATGCCAACGGTCGGGCATTCTCCGGTGACCACGACGAGAGGGGGATTGCGGGCGTGGCCCTTGGACAGAATAGTCTTTCCCTGGACGCCGGCGCCGATGGTCACTGCGCCACCTTTGTAGGAGCCAGGGCCCTCGTACGAGTCGATCCACTGAATCTGCTAGAAGTTATGGCTGTTGATGACAAGGGAGCCATACCCCGTGCTGCGGCCGATGAAGTCGTGGCCCGTATTGCGCACAACGAGCCGGATATTGTTCTGACGCGCAAAGTCGATGGCGGCCGTGACGTGCTGGGGCTTGGTCGTATTGATGCATAGACACCATAGTAGACCAGCGTGCACTTGTCGGTCGGATTCTGCGTGGAACCCCTCGATGCCCTTGGCGCGATGGTTCGAGTTCCGGGGTGATATGTCCCTATCGAGTGCCCATTGGACCGGTGAGAAGCCATCTCAATAGATCAGTTGCCTGCTCATACTAACGTCTCCTGCTTGTAACCTACCATATTATCTGTTGACTGAGCAGATTAAGTCGGGGGCCAACCTACAAGACAGGGAAGCGCAACTCCGCCACGATGATGAAAGTCAAAATGGTCAAGTCGGGTCGATTATTTGACCGGCATCTTGGAAGGCAGAAACAGACCGGAAAAACAAGGCGAATTCAATTCGAAGATCCGGTACTGGTAATTATGCGTCGTGGGTTCCGATTCTGAGATGCCCACCGAACACTAAAGCAGCCGCTGTCTCTTGCCCACTGCCGTTAATTATGGTCCAAGCAGTGTTGGAAATCAAGAAAGGTAACTATATGTATGCACGGGACTCAAGTTGCTGATTTCTGACGCTCCTGTCGCCTCTTCTCGTCCATTCTAACCAAGATTCTCAGATCGGTTTCGTGCCACTCCTGGGTCTGCGGCATGTAAACCCATTTCTGGAGCTCCGAAATCCAACTCCGGCCCGGTAGGAAAGCTTCGAGCATGTAGTACAGGTCTCGGGCATAGGGGTAGTCAAAAGTTGGATGCCCGTTCTGTTGAAGGAACTCGTCGGTTCCGGCGCGTATGTCGGCGGCGGTCACGCGGTAGTGCCGGCGCTGGTCTGCCTTGTTCTGGCTGTGACGGCGAATGGACCTTGTGGTGGACTCGAGATGGGCCTCAAGGATCCTGGCATACCACAGAGGGCTATTGAGCGCGTTAAGGGCGACGCGGCGATTGCGCTCCAGGAGCTCTTGGTTCCACCGAGGATTTGTACCCCGCTCGATGGTCGGGATGGGTATGCCTCTGTCGAGGTGGTCCTGCCAATGTGCAAAGTCGATGACGGCACAGAGGGCATTCCAGCGCACCAAGCAGGTCATGCAAGTGCAATGAAGCGTCTTGTCAGGAGGCGGGATGTTCTGGTGGGCGTTTCGGTGCGCACCGAGGTCCGGACGGTCGGCACTTTTCAGCAGCGACTGGATGGCTGGCTCGACGTGCTCCAGGCCAACCGGACGCGGAAGGCACCGTTCGAGGATAGAGTATCGCAGCTTGATGATGGGCTGCGCGATGGCTGACTCGTTGGCGAGCACAAAGGCACGGAGCTCCTTGTTCACCCGGGACAATGCAAAAATGTCGCTGGGGCGGAGCAGTTCCAGGATTGCCATCATCAGCTCGAGAGGCAAGTCCACGAGCCTCGCTGGATGAGCAGCCGCCGAACTCGAGTTCGCCCGCTTCTGCTGCTTCCGGCGCTGCCGCTCAGTGCGCCTGGAGCGCAGAGTCAGCGGCCGAGTCAGGTCTGCCACGGGCGCTAGCTCGGATTCCGCATCTTGAGCGATGATTTCTCTCTTGGTCGGCATTTTTTTTGCGGCTCGTAATAATCATTCCAAAGTTCCCGGTCATTTCGCGCGGTGGTTGCCTTCCTGTGGTCGCACCCCGAACGGCGGGCCGCGCCTGCCGGATTGTGCTATTAATTTATGCGGTGGCGTCGGTAATGACGCAGGTTAGGTTAGTGTTGTTAGAAACACGGCAGCGCACGTGCGGGCGTGAATACCACAGGACTACCTTACCATAAGGTACAGTACATACCTTACATATTATTTTTCTAGTCACTCCCCACGATGATTGTGCTAATGTAATGCGAGTCCTCTGATATCTTCTTATCAGCTGCGACGTTGTTTGGCTGGGAATCCAAATGTTTATTCCCCCACCCCTCCCTAATTCCCAATGCCCTAAGTATAACCCTCTATACGCCTCTCCCTCAACGTTTTAATTGTTTACTAAACTACCCTTATTTTAGGGGCCTTAAATAAAGAAAACTGTTACCTTTCCCTTTACTCTAGTAATATTATATATACCTTACATACCTCTTCCGGCTTAATTCGTTAGACTGTGAGATAGGAAATTATTTAACATAGATAGATAACTATCTCGGTCCTGGAAAGCCAGATGTCGTTAGTTGGTATCTATGAGTAACGAATGCCGTGCCGTTTCTTAATCTATGCCTATATTTGTTCTCCTCGGTAAAACAAATAGTATAGATGGGAAATACTTCTCATTCTGCAAACTGACGACATTTTAAATACAGATTATGGGTTCAGAATCAGATGCAACGCCCTTGCCATGCTTCTCATGCTGCGCTATCGCTGTATGGACATGTATATTATGCGAGACCGTTTCTCCAAAGCTGACCGATCATGTTCACAGTCCTGCCTTGACCTGAGAAGCCTCCTGCGACTCGTTGACCAGAACATATCGGTACCTCGGCTTGCCCGCTCCCATGTCGACGATCGCCTTGTTGGCGTCCTTCATCGGGATCTCATCGATCCAGGGCCGGACGTTCTGGTCCACGGCCAGCTGCAACATGTCCCGGAGGTCCTGGGGCGAGCCGATGAGCGAGCCCGTGATCTTGATGCGCTTGAAAATGAGCGGGCCCTGACTGAGGTTAGGGAGGCCTTCGTCGGGCGCTCCGAGCTGGACAAAGGTGCCGTCGAAGCGCAGGAGCGACAAGTAATCCGTCAGGGGCATCGAGGAGGACGAGACGGTGCTGAGGATGACGTCGAGGGTGGAAGCGTGCTCCTTGGTCCAGTCGGGATCCTCGTCGGTGGCGATGAACTCGTCGGCCCCGAGCTTCAGAGCGTCCTCCTTCTTGGACGACGAGCGGGAGATGACGACGACCTTGTCCGCCTTCAGGGCCTTGGCCCACATGACGCCAAAGTGACCGAGCCCGCCCAGGCCGACGATGCCGACCTTCTTGCCGGGGCCCACGCCGTGGTGCTTGAGAGGCGTGTAGGTGGTGACGCCGGCGCACAGCATGGGCGCGGCGTGGGCCGAGCTGATGGCGTCCGGGATCTTGACGACGAAATGCGAGGGCGCCCGGTTATAGAGGGCATAACCGCCATACGACTTGCCACCGTTGAGATAGACGCTGTTGTACGTGCTGGTCTGGTGGGGGCAGTAGTTCTCGAGGTTGGACGAGCACAGTTCGCAGTCGCCCTTGCGGCCGAGGCACGAATCGCTCTGCGCTCCGACGCCGACGCGGTCACCGACCTTGAGGCCGCCCTCGGCCTTGGAGCCGACACGCACTACCGTTCCGACGATCTCGTGGCCGACGACGCAGGGGTATAGGGTCGGTCCCTGCCACCAAGTGTCAGTAACCGGATGTTGTTGTTGTTGTTGTTGTTGTTCTTGCATAACCTCCCAGTCTGAGGGGGAGGGAATCTGGACGTACCCAGCCACTCCGCAGAGTGTGGAGATCACTGCCGCAGATGCCGCAGTGTGTGATCTTGATGTCGACATCGGTCTCCTCCCAGGGCTTCGGCTCAAATACGCCCCACTGCATCTTGCCCTGGGCCGCTGATGGGTCAAGCCCGAGCCATCCCTCAAACTTGTAGTCGCCTGCGGACATGGTGTCGCGATCGATCTGGTAGAAGGAGCACGGCGGGTGTGTTTGCTGTGGTCTTGTCGAATCGAGGAGCGTCTTGAGAAGATGATTGGTGATCAGGATCGATCTGAAGTGTTGATAGATCGAAAGTCGTTGCCAAGCAGAGGACCTCGATCACGACGAGGGAGAGGAGCCGGGTAGATATACGGATTACAGATGGCGCAAGCCGTGGACCCTGAACCTGGGGCCCTGGTCCTATCTCCTCAACTACCGACGACATGACGATGTTTCCGCCCTGGCGCCATGGCTACGGCCAGTCACGGATCCGCTTTCTAGAATTTTTTCGTCCGAGGCTGAACCCACCCGACTCCGTTCTCCGCGAGGATGAATAATTAATAAGCTATAGTAAATGTCCAGGGCAATGTCTCTCGAGGTGGAACCGGCCCTTTCGCCATGCCCACCAAACAGAACTACTGGGATATCGGGCATTGCAACTCTGTGGAAATCGGCTTTAGGACTTAAGCTCTTCGGTCGTTTCCAGGTACCGTTGCGAGAAAGTTCTCGGTGGATCAAAGTTTGAACTCTCTCCACTGAGCCTTATCAGCCTCACATGACCGGGATTAACCCTGCTGTGTGGCAAGGCGACCTCAATGACATGATTCTAGAAATAACGAACGCGTCAAGATTGAGTTACGCCCGAACGCTAAGACGCGGATGAAACGTCATCCCGCGTATCGTGTTACCTGACGCTTAACTCCACTAATCTCTCTTGATGGTCGTATGGGCTTTTTTCCTCTTTCTCTTTTTTTATTCGATTTTTTATTTCTGTTTGTTTTATTTTCTTTCTTTCGTTTTTATCTAAAATTTCCTTACCTGACAATCACCCCAAAAATGTAATTAAGGGCTTCTGATCGATGACGCCGAAGGCTGGACTTCAGAGAAGGGACACTAACGAAATTCTGTACTAACTACTCCGTAATAGGCTCTGTCAATAGAAATTTCAGGGCTTGGCGCCCGGCATGATGACATCCACGATGGTACATAGTAGTTGCGGCTCCGGGGGTTTCAAGAATTCTCTCGAGGGGTGTTCGTCGTTTATCTCTAGGCTTTCCAATGCATCTAGCCGCGCTGATACTTGCAATTTTTTTTCGTGCCACATCACCAACCAAGGAGGCTCTGGTGGCATGAAGACGACGAACTTTACGACCGACATAGGGCGGACACTACGAAAATAGACTCGAGAAGAGTCAAATACTCCAAAGACCATCGGTTGTTATAAGGCTGTAAGCTGACACCACGCGTATTGGCGTCTCAAACGGCGAATTGTGTGCAGATGGCGGCAATTACCGACCCGAGCGAAGACTTTGGGCTGTTGGCAGCACCAATCTGGAGAGGCAAGAAGCGGCAAGGGTTCTCATCTTCGCCGCGACCTTGCGCCGGCAGCTGAGGGCCTAGATCATGGTCGGTGCAGATGTGACAGAGAAGTAGTGCAGAGTATTGGGAAGGGCGTATACAATGTCTCGTCACTGCAAGTAGTGTTAATCAGCGGTAAACACTTCGCGATGTGCCAAGATCCTGAGATATTAACTAGGACTTGTAACCAGGACTTGTGCTTTCGGCGGAGCGGATGGATGGCAGAACTGTACCTGTAAGTCGTCGTCATATCACATTTTTACACCTTTTTTTGTATCTATATGTATGTATATTTTTAATCGGAATTCCGACCGACCGCCCCATTGTTTGGTCAGCGGTACAGCGACAAACCAATGAACATGTAATTATTATGGATTATTAGACCGTTTTGCCAATGACAAGAACACAGAACTGGACCCTCGCTTTCGTGACGACTCTTGGCCCAGGGTACGCATCTCGTGTCAATCCAGAGCAGGTCTACGGATATGCGTAGAATCCGTACTCCCTCTCATATCTTTGGGTCATGATCTCACCTGATTTTCCTGTACCTAACTAGATACCCGAACGTTCCGTTGATCACTAGTCATCTCCGGGCAATTGGGAAGCAGATAGTACGGTACATACTTCCTTTGGTCAGACCTGGCTCCTCCCATATAACACTAGACCCAACCCGAGTCGCCATGTTCAACCCCCTCTGGTGTTATCAGTGAGGTCGAATTTGGCAAGATGAGAATCAGCCACTTGCCTTGGCTGTGGCTGGGGTGATTTCGGCCCAGGATGACAAGCGCTCCAATGATTATGATCCGAGAGAAGTCCGGGGTTGAACAAAGGGAGTGAAGCGAAAGGGTTAGGGTTTAGTGCGTCTCTAACATTCTCGTTTCCTGGATCGTGGTGCGGGTGGGTGTCGGCCGAGGTCGGGGAGGCAGGAACGGGAAGCCGCTCCGTTGGCTCCGTCCGGGGCGGGCAATTTTGCCAATTGGCCAAACAGCGCTTTGAGCCCCACCAGGAACAGGCCATCAGCAGTGCATTTCACACATGAGATCCACAGTGGACAGCGCCGAGGAACCCAAGCTGCGAAAGTCCACCTTGCTCCGAATCTCCTCCTCCAGGTTGTTGCCTCTTCAACAAAGCAAACCTGCGGAGAATCGTCACCACTCTCCCTCACAGACATCATGCTTTCGTCGCTCCGAATTGCGTCGCGGCGGGCGGCCGTGGCCCGCAATTTCTCGGCAGTGCGCGCTGCCTCCACGTGGGCCAACGTTCCTCAAGGTCCTCCTGTATGTTTGTGTTGCTCGACTCTTTGCCTACCTTCATCGGACGCTTTGTGCTTGTGCAACGAGCTGACCCAATCCGCCGCAGGACGTAGGTGTTTAGTCCGAAGCTCCCGAATCTCCATTGGGCCATGACTTGCTGACCAGCCTTCTTTTGCACCTTTTTCCAGGCCATTCTCGGTATGCGCCGACGTCCCGCTCGGCCATGACGCCACGCAGAAGAATACTGATAATTGTTGTTGCGTAGGCATCACGGAAGCCTTCAAGGCCGACCCGTTCGAAAAGAAGATCAACCTTGGTTCGTTCGAGTCCCCAATGACACTACACCGCCCACATTGGTGAAGCCAGGTTGTGTGGAGCGACTAACACGTGGTGCCATCTCCTTGTAGGTGTCGGCGCCTACCGCGATGACAAGGGCAAGCCGTACGTGCTGCCGTCTGTGCGCAAGGCCGAGGAGAAGGTGATCGCGTCGCGCCTGAACAAGGAGTATGCCGGCATCACGGGCGTGCCCGAGTTCACCAAGGCCGCTGCCGTGCTCGCCTACGGCAAGGACAGCTCGGCCCTCGACCGTTTGGCAATCACCCAGTCCATCTCGGGCACCGGCGCTCTGCGCATCGGCGCCGCCTTCCTCTCCCGCTTCTACCCGGGTGCCAAGACCATCTACATCCCGACCCCGTCGTGGGCCAACCATGCCGCCGTCTTCAAGGACTCGGGCCTCCAGGTCGAGAAGTATGCCTACTACAACAAGGACACCATCCGCCTCGACTTTGAGGGCATGATTGCCGACATCAACAAGGCCCCCAACGGCAGCATCTTCCTGTTCCACGCCTGCGCCCACAACCCCACCGGTGTCGACCCTACCCAGGAGCAGTGGAAGGAGATCGAGGCCGCCGTCAAGGCCAAGGGCCACTTCGCCTTCTTCGACATGGCCTACCAGGGCTTCGCCAGCGGCGACATCCACCGGGACGCCTTCGCGGTGCGCTATTTCGTCGAGAAGGGCCACAACATCTGCCTGGCCCAGTCCTTCGCCAAGAACATGGGCCTGTACGGCGAGCGCACCGGCGCCTTCTCCATTGTGTGCGCCGACGCCGAGGAGCGCAAGCGCGTTGACTCGCAGATCAAGATCCTGGTGCGCCCCATGTACTCGAACCCGCCCATCCACGGCGCCCGCATCGCCGCCGAGATCCTCAACACCCCCGAGCTGTACGACCAGTGGCTCGTCGAGGTCAAGGAGATGGCCAACCGCATCATCACCATGCGTGCCCTGCTCAAGGAGAACCTCGAGAAGCTCGGCTCTAAGCACGACTGGAGCCACATTACCAGCCAGATCGGCATGTTCGCCTACACCGGCCTGACCCCGGAACAGATGGAGAAGTTGGCCAAGGAGCACAGCGTCTACGCCACCCGTGACGGCCGCATCTCGGTTGCCGGCATCACCACCGACAACGTCGGCCGCCTGGCCGAGGCCATCTTCAAGGTCAAGGGCTAAGTTGCTTGTTCCTTGACGAGAAACAAAAGGAGCGGGCGAGGAGTTGGGGTAATGGCTGAATGAACGGTTGGCTGACTGGGTTTCCTGTATTTGACTTGATCCATTTCCACCCACCCCCTCCCCCCACCCCCGGGTGTTGTATCTCATGGACGTCTCGCATCATTAGACTGTACCCCTATCTAGAGACCGTTGATACAAGGGTGTATGTCGGCTAGGTGGTCATTGTTTGTACAGGACCAGAAAAGTTTCCCTCTTTCTTGTCAACGGGTACAGAAGAAAGGATAGAGGAAGAATGTGTAAAACCTTGCTTTCATTAATGAGCCTGTCCTTTGGGACGCGTCAATTCTAATTATGTCATCCTTTTCAAAAGGCCAGGATTTCACATCTCCCAAACTGCCCGTTCGACTCCAGCAGCACGGGGTGTCACGCTCGCCCTAGCCTTTCCAGATCGGTCCTTACTTCCTCGATCTGTCGGCTCATGTCACGATATACCCGTGCCATCTCCCTCATGACCTTCTCCTTGCCAGTCCTCTCCCCATTATTTGACCCTGCGTCGTCTCCGTCCAGCCCGTACGCCTCCAGTTCCGCCCTGAGAGTACGGATAGCCTCGTTCAACCGCCCTTTTGCGTCCCGCAAGTGACTCGCATAATTTGCCAAGGCCCGTGCCGCCTCGGGCGTGTACGTTTCGCGCCGGGCGAGCCACAGTGTCGTCTCAGCCTCGGCCTCCTGCCGCTGCGCTGTCAAGGCTGCCTCGGTGGCGCGGAACTCAAGGGACCGCGCGATGGGGCCGTGCTTCGCTTCGAGGACGCGGAGGAGTTGCGAAACGACACCTGCCTGTTCTCGCAGCAGAGCCGTGAGCTGTGTGGCGGCTGAAAGGCGGGCGCGGCTGAGCTCGGCTTTGCGGTCCGCAACGGTAGACGCCAGTGAGGCGGCATAGGTCGGTAGGGCGGGTATGGAGCGGTGGACGAAGGACGGGTTCGTCGTGGGGTTGGCTATTCGTGCGAGGTGCACGGCCGAAGCGTGCAGCGTGGAGGAGACCAGCCTTGCAAGTTGCGGCAGGTGCGTGGGGAAGTCGGAAAGAGGCGGATTGGAGAGTAGCAACGTCACAGATTCGTGCGATAAGTCTGATGGTGCATCGAGAAGCGTAGGGAGGAGAAGGAGGAGGTCGAGGAGCGGCGCTGGAAGATCTACCGACGCCGGGGTCTCTTGCTGCTGCGGCCGTGGTCGTGATTTGGATAAAGAGGGCACGGGCGCATGTTGGGTCTGTAAGGACTGCGGGTTCGCATTTGATATTGCATGTTTAAGAAGATGTTGTTTAGCAGCTCGAAGTCGATACTCGTTCAACTCCTGGCGACACGGTCAATGAATCGCTTGGCGGGATCAGCCCAGTCAGCAAGGTAATCTATCATCATTACCTCCGTCACCGCTCGGCGCTCTTTTGTCGCCGGCCCACTCTTGGTAGAACCATCAGGGTTGAGCACCGCGGTTGTTAATTTGGTATATAGTGCCGCAAACTCTGGATTGGCTTGCAAGATGCTGTGGTCGACTGGAGGAAGCATGGCGAATTGTGGGCGGGGTGTGCACGAAGTGGCAGTTAAATGAGTCGATGACGGACCGTCGCGCCCCTGCCATTGGGCAAACCCAGGGCGCGGCAAGCACCCCACGAGAGCATGTGACCGCGTTTCAGAGTGACGAAAAGCGCGCCAGCTGAGAGAACGGACTTGACACCTGGCACGGTACTTGACAGCCCGCCGAAATTTTGACCGTGTGCAAAGCAGGCCTGCAGCTGCCGCAGCTTGCTGCTGGGTCCAAATCCCATTCTGATTCACTTGTTGACGAGGGAGTCAATTGAGCGTCTCCCCGTCCAGCAATTCGCCAATGCCGCGGTTTTAACACCGGTTCACCTGATCATCTTCCACACGCCGGAAGTGCGAACAAAAGACAATGCCACCATCACTGCCCCTGCAGACGTGCCTGCGGGCAGGCTCGAGGCCGACGACCTCCCTCTCGAGTTTCCTGAAGACCACCGTGACCACAACCATCACAGTCGCAACGACAACGAGGACTCTGGCCACGACCGCGCCGTCGCACTATAAGCAACCGCGCGTACCCGGCTCGGACATTCCCATACCCTCTGCTTCGGGGGCGCACCCGGAAATCCCGCCCTACCCCCACGGACCGCGGCCCTTCTACCACCAGTCCAACACGGGCCTGTACGGCTCCGCGCGCATCCGTTTCGGAAACCACGTGTCGGAGAAGTTCGAGGTCAAGGCGCGGCGCAAGTGGCGGCCCAACGTGCACCAGAAGCGGCTGTGGTCGGCGTCGCTCGGCGTCTTCGTGCGCACCCGCGTCACCACCCGCGTGCTGCGCACCATCGACAAGGTCGGCGGCCTCGACGAGTACCTGCTCGGAATCAAGCCGCAGCGAGTCAAGGACTTGGGTCCCTGGGGATGGAAGCTGCGATGGCGCATCATGCAGACGCCCGCCGTGCGCGCACGGTTTGCGGCCGAGCGCGAGGCACTCGGCCTGCCGCCCAAGGAGGAGGAGGAGCTGAGGCAGGAGGCGAACCGCCCACTGCCCGACGGGACCGCTGCTGGGGATGCGTTGATGGCCGAGACGAATCAGATGCTGGCGGATGAGGCCGAATTTGAGCTTGGCTCGGAAGCCTCCGAGGCCTCCGAGGGAGCACAGGACGGGTTCATGAGGGAAGAGAAGCCAAGGCAATAAGGTCCCGCTGGATATGACGGCCGGTTGTCTCCGGTGACATTGCCATACTACAAAACTGTATCATATCTGTATTCTGGATGCGTAAATTTGCATGGCGTTCCATGTTACCAGCCTACGGCTCCGTGAAGGTCATTGTAGAATAGAGAGAGATGTGGCTTCCTGATCAAGGGGGGATTTGGACGCATGCATGTGCTGATACTGGGAACGCATTGCCCCAGAACAAGTGCGAATTCTCTGCGGATCTATGTGTCTATGCTACCACACGCCATTCATATGCATCGCCGAGATCCCAAAGAGTGACCACCCGCTACCATTTTCATCATCGTGACGCAGTCTCTCAGAACCGTAAGTCCCAGCCGATCTTGGGGCCCAGCTTGGGCAATTCATCAGCAACGCTCTGCACATCCTTGTCGCCGCGGCCGCTCAGGCAAATGACCACGTCTTGATCTTTGTTCATGGTCTTTGCCAACTCAATGGCGCCATAGATACCATGCGACGACTCCAAGGCGGGGATGATGCCCTCCAGCTGGCTCATTAGGCGAAAACCGATAAAGGCCTGGGCATCTGTGGCAGCGATAAACTTGGCGCGTTCCGTGTCCTTCCAGTTGGACAGCTCCGGCCCCACGCCGGGGTAGTCCAGGCCGGCCGAGACGGAGTGGGTGTCGCTGATCTGACCGTGTTCATTCTGCAGGATATAGGTCCGGACCCCGTGAAGGACGCCCTTGGTGCCGGCAGAGAGAGTAGCACTGTGACGGGATGTGTCGATGCCATCACCGCCGGCCTCGACGCCGAGAAGCTTGACGCTTGGCTCGTTGCTGAATGGGTAGAACATGCCGACCGCGTTACTACCGCCGCCCACGCACGCCACAACAGCATCCGGAAGCTTGCCACGCTTCTCAAGCATCTGGGCCTTGGTTTCGTTACCGATGACAGACTGGAAAGTCCGGACAATGGTAGGGAAGGGATGAGGACCGATGGCGGACCCAATGATGTAGTGTGTGTCCTCTAGGTTAACAACCCAGGCGCGGAGGGCTTCGTTGACCGCATCCCGCAGGGTACGGCTGCCGGCCTCGACGGCAACAACCTTGGCGCCAAGGAGCTTCATGCGGAAGACGTTCAGAGCCTGACGGCGGACGTCCTCAGCACCCATATAGACAGTGCACTCCATGCCGAACTTGGCGCACACGGTAGCTGTGGCGACACCGTGCTGGCCGGCTCCCGTCTCGGCAATGATCTTGGTCTTGCCAAGGCGGCGGGCAAGCAGGAGCTGGCCAAGGGCGTTGTTGATTTTGTGGGAGCCGGTATGGTTGAGATCCTCGCGCTTGAGCCAGATGTTGGCGCCGCCGGCGTACTCGGTCAACCTCTCTGCCTTGTGCAAGTGGCCAGGGCGGCCCATCCAAGGGTAGTAGCTGCGGTATTCCTCCCAGAAGGAGGGATCATCCTTGATCTTGTTGAAGCCTTGCTCGAGCTCGGACAGGCAGTCCATCAGCGACTCGGGAACATACTGGCCACCAAACTCGCCAAAACGCTCGGGAATCTTGTTGTGCATAGCCGCCAGCTGTGCGACAAGGTCATCAGTGTCCTTGACAACGCCGTCCACACCGACTTCGCCGTTGGAGTCTCTGGCACCGGAGACAGCCTCGATGATGCCGACTTCCCGAGTGGCCTCATCCTCGGCCGAGGAGGTACGACCACAGAGGTAGGAGCAAAAGTCCTGAACTGCCTTGTATTCCTCGCCTTTGGCGGCCTTCTGCAGGGTGGTGACGATCATGCTGCCGACCACCACACCGTCCGCAAGCTGAGCGATAGAGACGAAGTGCTCGCGGGTGCTCACACCAAACCCAACAGCTGCGGGCTTGTCGCCACTATACTTCTTGACCCTAGACAGTAGTTCGGGAAGGTGAGCATTAATCGTGCCCAGAGCGCCCGTGACACCTTGGCGGGAGACGACGTAGATGAACGAGTCGGCCAGCTGGCATAGAATGCGCATGCGCGCGTCAGAAGTAGCCGGGGCGATGAGAGGCACATAGGAGAGTCTGCAGGCGGCCATTGTTAGTCTGTTTCTTTTCCTTCGACAAAAAAAAAAAAAAATTGTTGTCGGGAACATACCCTCCCTTGCTGCACCACTTGCGGAAGGAGATGGCCTCCTCAGGAGGAAGGTCGACGACGATGAACCCATTAATGCCAGCCTCGATGCAGTCCTTCATAAGGCGCTCCTCTCCGTAGCTAAGCAGAGGGTTGTAGTAGCCCATAAGCAGAATGGGAGCGCGCACGCCGAGCTTGCGAGCGTCTCGGACCATCTGCAGAGTCGACTCAATTGTAACGCCATTTTGGAGGGCAATCTGTATTCGGACATGACATGGTCAGCGTCTCTCGTGCCGAGATTGAGGCCCTAGCCAATGCATCGGAAAGGCTCACGGTGTTGGCGGTCTGGATGGTCGGGCCATCAGCAATGGGATCGGTGAAGGGCACACCGAGCTCTATGATGTCGGCGCCACCCTTCTGCATGGAGAGGAGGACATTGGGGGTCGACTCGGCCGTAGGGTAGCCGGCGGTGACATAAGTGACGAGCGCAGCCTACAATGGCTCCGGCGGTTAGCAACTTGTTGCCATGTTTCGCGCGATGTCGTGCGGACGCGGCGGGGATGGCGGGGCAATTGCATGCTTACCCTGTTCTGGGCCTTGCAACGCTGGAACGTCTGCTTAATGGCCTCCATGATGTGCGATTGGAATTAATTGATACGCAAAGCTTGGTGGCCTCCTTACCAAGCAAACGGTTCCCGCAGCGGAAAGATGTGCAAAGGGCTGATCAACTTGCAAATCCCTTTGGCAACGCGGGTTAAAAAGAAGTTCAAAAGCCAACCATGGGAGGCGAGGGGCAGGTTGACTCACTAGTGTACGGATTACTGTGTACGGAGTATAATTTTGTTTGGATCAAACCCCGCAGCGCCACCAAGGTACCGGAAGGCCCGCCGAGCTCGGGGCCCCACGCGCTCTGCGGCCAAGGCAAAATCGTAGGGCCTTCTTCCGGCTGGTGCCAACCCAAACTGGACCGGGCCAAGCGATAGTTATTTTACTATGTAGATGGCCATGACCAAACGAACGGAACTCAATACGGAACTCAATACAGCAAAGTTACGGAGTAGAACAGATTGCCAAGACCGGTGTTGACCACTACCTCTAGAGCAGCAACCAGATGAGAATGAGCCTCACCGACATTGTTCTTTCGGTCTAGGTACACAACAAGACGGGTGTGCGCGAAACTGAAGCGCTCGGGAAAGATCGATCCGTAGTATACAACATTTTCGAAACTGGCAATGGAAGATGCAGATCTCGGCGGGATCCGGTGGCGGGAACTGACATCACAGGCGTATTTTCCATATTCCCCTCTAAATAAACGGGGTATGGAGAACATTGTACAGACTCAATCTGTTATTGGATTCCATCGTTATCAGCTGCAGGCAAAAGTTTCGCCATCCTCGACGCATCGTGTGTGTGAGGCATGTTTGTCTGTTCCTGATGCACGTACCGCACATAACGTATTGTACCTTACGTTCCAGACGGATATTACGGTAGTATGTAAGGTACTTCAGGCAAGGTACCTTACCATGATGCACGCTTGGGGCGCAAAAGGCGGATGAACACTTATCCACGCGAGCGTGGCAACAATGCAAGGGTGCTGATGATTCACATTAAGAACCGCCCGAGGGCACGCAGTCAACAATCACTTCAATCTCGGGTATCTTCTTCATCTACCGGATAAACAAAAAGAAGAGAAAGAAAAAGAAAAAGAAACAGAAACAGAAAAAGAAAACGCGACGCGACTTGCCAGCAATCCATCCGTCTTATTCAGGGGCAGCACAGCCCTGCCGCACTCCACCCCATGCTAAACGGGAGAGTACATACGTTTTGGTGGTAATGGCGGCAGCGAGAACTCCCACTCGTCTGTCGACTGGTCGTCTAAATCAGGACGCGGGCGAGCAGACCGCCCCTAGCGGCCTGGGCCTTCTACTTCCGGATAACTGCTCTTTCTGGTGTGCGACGGCCACCTCTCGGGACCCGGTCGCCCTTTCTTGACACTGCCCGCGTACAAAACGTCGTTGTAGTCGGCGCCGGGTTGGTGCTCGCTCATCCTATCCGTGCTGCCGCTGCCGCTGCTTCCCGGCGCCTTTACTCCGTACTGCTCGCCGCCCTCTGCACGCGTCTTCTCCTTCTGCACCGAAGCCGCCAGGGCACGGAGTGCACCGGTGAGGACAACGATGACGTATACCAGTAGGAGGGCGGTCGAGATGAGAGCCTCCTGGACGATGCCGTGCTCGAGTTTCGTGATGACCTGGTTGACGGCCGAGGTGATCTCGTCAGTGGTCACGGTGGAGGGGGAAGCCAAGAAGCTCGTCAAGTCGCTGTCACCGCTGATACTATCGTTGGCTCCTCGCGAGAAGATGTTGTCAGCGAAGAGGGGTAGCGTGACGTGCGCGTGGTCATGGACCCAAGTGAGGCCCTTCTCGACTGTCTCGATCTTGCGTGTGATGAGGCAGCCGACCAAGTTGCGTGCCGTGTTTAGGAGAATGGTGTCCTTGAAAAGACTGGTGATGGCCTTGTCGATCTCCTCGTCAAAGGTGTTGAGTGTGTTGTTGACCGCAGTTGTCGCGTTGGTTACCCAGCCGAACATATCGTTATTGATATCGTCCTGGAGCTTGATGATGACGCCATTGGCATTGTCGGCCCAGTCTGTCGACACATCGCGCAGTGTCTGCACGACGTCACCGGCGAAGTCGCCGACCTGATCAGCCAGAGCCGGGGCTTCCTTCCGAATGGAGTGGAGAATGATGACCTGGCAGAGGCAGGAGAAGAAACCGGCCATGGCGAGCGACAGGACAAAGAGCGCAGGGAGCGAGGTTCCATACGCAACGGTCCATCTGACAAGCAGCCGCGTTTTTAGGTTCTTGAGCTTGGACGCCAGCCACAGTCCAAATCCGGCCGTCACGGGCCTCGAAGAAAGGTATACGACGTCCATCGCATCGTATCCCCGCTCAGTGAACACTCGAGAGCGCTCCTTCTCTTTCCGCCAGCGGCGGACCTCGATGTATCCCATCCCGAGCATCGCCAGGACAGCTAGGATCGGGATGACAACCGAGAATGCAATCTTGGCCTTGGCGACAATATCGAAGAGCGTTTCGAAGAAATCATTGAGGAACGAGTTGTCGGAACAGAAGGAGAGGGCCTGTTTCTTGGCCACAGGGAAGACTGACTCGTCAAATTTGTACGACCCCAGGCTGCTGTTGACTTGATCCTTAAGAAAGTTGAACGGGATCGCGATGGCATTTTTTGTGAAGTTCTCCACCTCGTCGAAGGTCGGGATGCTGGTGTTTAGGGACACCAAGTCTTTCACGAGGTCCTTGCTGTTGACCTTAATGTTCTTCAAGTCGTCAAGGTTCTTGGTGATGTCGATCTTGGGGAGGTCAAAGTCGATTCCGCCGAGGAAGCTGGACAACTTGTCGGGGATCTCGTTGATGGCGTCCTGAACGTCAGAAACGGAATCGGCGATCTGACCGGTGATGGTGTTGATGGCGCTATTCATAACCTTGGTGGCCCCCTCCACAACCTTGACCGAGACATCCAGACCGCCGTGGATCAGGGCCGCAATTAGGCAAGCATATGTCCCAACGAACAAGTTGATGATGAAGAAAATGAGGCTCTCGACGCCCGTCATAATCAGCATCAGCGTCTGGACCATGCCCGAAATAGCCTTGGTGATACCCTCGGAGGCCAGAGAGTTGACGCCGACAGACAGGTAGTGCGGCATGGATGCCATGGCGCTGCCGACATCTTCGACCTTGGTGCATGCTGAGAGGGCTTTGACCTTCGCGTCGCCGATGTTGTCGTCGAGGCTAGCAGTAAGAATGAGGACGCGAACGAGGACGAGAATCAGGAGTACGGTCCAGCGGTTGAACCAGAGCTGTGAGAGCCTTGCTCGGAGTCCCAAGTACGGCGTGATTGTGGGCGCCGTGTGGGCGTGGGGCTGCAGCTGTTCAGTCCGGGGCTCGTTATGCAGGTCGAGCGTTTGCCAGGTTTCGTGATTTAGGCTTGGAGGGACATGAGGCACTGCCCCGGGCTTTTCGTTATAGAACATGATGCAATCTGTGGATCGCCCGGATAAGGGAACCGGTGGCCGCCGAGTAGAATATTGGTGATGTATCAGTGTGCCTTGAACGGATTACGTCTACCGAATTAGGAATGTTGACGTGATTGGTGTCGATGTAGACCAGCTACCGTATGCTAAAGAGAACGAGAATGGGAAAAAGAAAAGAAGAAGAAGAGAAAGCAATGCTAAGGAGCGGGATGGCCCGTATACTCTATTGATGCATGATTCTATGTGCGTGACAATGGGATGGAGGACAAGAGAGTGGTGAAGTGCTTGAACAATAGCAATGAAGGGCTACAATAGAAGCTGGTGCGTGGTCACTATAAAAGAGACGCCGGCCAGAAAGAGGCCGCATGACTTGGGTTGTAACAAAGAAGAAATTTGAAGATAGATACTGCCATGGTTCTTCTTTGTTCGGGCAACCAAGGCCAATCCGTCACTGTTGACGTTGCAAACTTGAAGCGCTTGCTGTTCAACACTTGTAAGCGCCCGGCGTTCAAGAGCCAATCATTTTCCGCGAACAGGGGTCTCACAGCGGCTGCCGAAACGTCTTGGCAAAGTCGGCGGGAAGAGAGAAGTCGCGAGAGCCAGTATTATTGTACCGACTTTGAGAAGGGAACAACAAGAAAACATCCGTCTGTTAGGTACCAGTGACGGTCAGGCCGAGGCGTTGATCAAAGGGTCTTACTGCGCCTTCGCGAGCCGCCAGGTAAATGGAGCCGGATGTAGCCTGCCCTTAAACTGCGGCGACCACGATTGGAAAGAACACACAACCAGACGAAAACAGCCCCCGAAACTGCTGCTTCCCCAGTGACCGGGCCAGAATGCAGTGGCCGATAGCACATCAAGTACTATCTGTAGTGTCAACAGGGGTCAAAAGAAGGAAGGAACGAGCATCATTGTAGGGAGGGACTAAATAATATGTAAGTCATAGTAAGGTACGTAGTGTTGTGGTAATTAATAGTCACGCCTGCACCTGCCCTGCCGCGTTTTCTAAGAATAAGCGTCATCGCGAAGTCACCACAAAGCACAATCAGGCCTATGCGGGCCGAGACCTACAACCATAAATTGCCACAAGCCTGGGAAATCTTTCCCTCTTTTCCATTTCCTGCGTTTACGAACATCTATTGCTTTTTACAACCAAACGTCTCTCAGCTCCGCTCAACAAGAAAAATCCGCACCCGCGATGGAGGCGTGTTCGAATTTGTTGGCACCAAACGAGGCTGCCACCTTGGGCGACCTTGCAGCAAACAAACCCGACAAGATGCGGCGTGTCCTCCAAGCCATTGTGTCCGACATCGATGCCATGGATACTGTAGCATCCGACATCCGCCCGGCCTGTGAACCTGTCACAGACTACATCACCGAGGTAGAAACGCGGTGCGCCCTCTTCGACCAGTTTCGCGCGTTAATATCGATTAAATATCCAAATGCAGCAACCCTCGCCTTGTTTCTGGTCGCGCCTATCGACGAGATTCGCGTTTTTCTAAATGTCGCCCGCAATCCCCAGCCAGAGTTAACACTCTCTCAATGGGATGCCGCTGTTTTCGGCGCACCAGAAGCAATGAGAGCTTGTACATTTTCTCCTCCAGCTTTCCTCTACCTACTTTTATAGATTTATACTAACCGAGACGTAGATTTTCCCAAATATAATCAGTCCGAGTCGTCTACTTTGCCGCTTATGACGGTACCTTCTGTAGTCCTCAACGAGCCGGGAATGCCTGTCTCTTCGAGCTCGGTAACAAGAAGCGGAATTGCCGATCGAGTAAAGGACCGGGATGGACGTGTTTGCGTATTTTCTGGCGTGTCCGATCCCGAGGCGGCGCATATTTTTCCGTACTCGACGATCAAAGACAGGAACTTTGGGCTCATTAGCCTGATTCTCTCACAGTTTTGGGGCTCCGAAAAATCAATGGCATGGCGTAGGATATTTGAGGATGCAGCCATTTCTAATTCTCCCAAGAACGGAATCTCCATGAGTCGCCAGATCCATTTCTGGTTCGACAAGACAAAGTTCGCCCTCAAGCCTCTCCGACAAACCCCAGAAGGTATCGTCGTACAATGGCACTGGCTGAAGGAGAGCATCCTGAAGCCACTTGTCCATATTCTCCCGAACGAGGATATTCTTCTCCAAGCTGGGGTGACAGATCGGAACTGGGGCAAGGGCTTAATAGCACACCGGGAGAGTGGTGTGAGGATCCAGACCGGTCAGACCTTCCTCCTCCGACAACACGAGGACATGCCCAGCTGGGAGCTGCTAGAGATTCAGTGGAATCTCCACCGGATTGCAGCCATCTGTGGAGCGGCCGATGTGACTGACGACTACTACTACGACTTCGAAGACCGGGATGAGCGTGGCTTCGATGAAGTCGTGGCCGCCAAACAGCGTGCCATCGCCGCCAGACAGGCCAATGCCAATGAGGGAGACGATAGTGGCAATAGCGATGGCGGGGATGGGTTTAATAAGAGCGACTCAAAAGACCGCCGCGGTTAGGACACGAGACGGATCACGGAGCGCTTACGCAGCATCACTTTAAGAAATAAAGGCAAGAGTTTAAAGGAGCTCTTCAGGACGACAATGCTTGCTTCACCTACGACAGGCACGATGCCTACCTCATCGATTGCTCGTTCCAAGGGGAAGCGTAAATCTCTCCACGATCTTGGGTGGTTTTCGAAGGACACGGAATCGAAAAAGGGTGGCTTTTCCTATCCGACAGGAACGGATCCTTGAACTTGACGATCAGCTGAGGTTGAACCGAAGCAAAATGGGGCGGGTGGTGCCGTGCTATGTGAACTGAGTGGGAAAAGGCCCATGTTGAAGACCGGCGCGAGATCGCAGACGGGAGGATTGATATTTCTTGATGATCAGAGCGAGGACCCTGAGAAACGATAAGCTCTCGGAAGCGATGCGATGCGCAGGATCAAAGTTGGTTCTCAAGCGCGAATTAGGCAGCACAAACCTCGATTCTCATCAACGTACTTCCTGTATGAATGCTACCTTCTTAGAAAATGGCCTGGAATATCCTTTGAGCGGTAATGACGATTCAGACGGGTCGGAGACATCGACATATCTAATGTAGCCGCTCCTAGGGTATGCAGATCCATCCTTTCTTTTGACGCCTCAACTCCGTGGCGAACGCGTGAGAAAACCAATGATCATGCCGTCCATTCACCACCACGCTACTTTAAGTCACCCGTTACGCCGCGATTCACTTGCGGAAACGACCGCCCTGGCGGGGTTGGCTACCGTAAGCCCTCCTGGCCTGAGGTTTCTTATCTCGGCTCAACCCTGCGGCCAGGGTGATGTCAACTCTAGGTGGGGTGGAGAAACCGAAACTCTACGCGTGCGGTCAGCCAAGAAAAACTCTCCCGAGAGCTGCTGTCACTTTGGGAGATGACCTACCTTGGCCACTTTCACCAGGTCAAGCTTGTGGACATCAAAGACGCTTCGGAGGCTGTGGGAGGCATACGCGTGGATGTAAGACCTGTAGCCATCCTTGGCGCTCTGGTTGAGATAGTAGTTGCTCGAAATGAGCTTCTCTAGCTGGGACTGAACATTGAGAATCTTGTTCTTGGGGAAGTCGTACTCGACGACGGGAACTTTGGCAGCTTTAAGGTGGGCGAGGAAGCCGAGCTCACAAGGCTGAAGGAACAGCAACGACCGCCCCTTGGAATTGTTACCTCTGGCGGTCCGGCCGACGCGGTGGATGTAGTCGCGAGGGTCATCCGGAGGATCAAATTGGACGATCCAGTCAACCTGGGGGATGTCGAGGCCGCGAGCGGCAACGTCGGTGCAGATCAGCGTACCCTGCTTTGCATTGCAGAACTCGAAGAAGGTATTGGTCCGCTTTTGCTGCTTCTGCTTTCCGTGAAGGTCAAGAACCTGCAAGTCAACGTACTGAAGAAGTTCGCTATAGTACTTGACCGAATTGCAGGACGAGAAGAACACAATGATCTTCTTCTTGGCCATCTTCTTGAGGAAGGAGAAGAGCAAAAGGAAGCGCTTGTCGGCTTCTACGACGACGTATCCCTGCTCGAGCCCCTCGACCGTGCTGTACTTCTTTTCTTCGTCGACATTGATATAGAGCGGCCCGGGTCGGAGCGAAATTCTCGCGAGGTCCTCAACCTTCGTTGTCTGTGTGGCTGAGAAAAGCATCGTTTGGCGGTCTTCTTTGGGGAGGATCTTGACGATTTGGCGCATCTCATCCTCGAAACCAATTTCCAGGATGCGGTCGGCCTCGTCGATAATAAGTGACCTAAGGTTCTTGAAGACAAATGGGGTATTCTGGAGGTCTGCCAGAAGGGGCTGTCAGTACGAGCCGGGGAGCAAGAGGCGCCAGCGATCGGGGACTTACGATCCAGCAAGCGGCCAGGAGTGGCAATCAAGAGATTGACTCCCTTACCCAGCTTATCCGCCTCTGCTCTACGATTGGCACCCCCAATGACCACTCCGTCTAGAGAACCAAGTCAGCCCAAGGCCCAGCAAGAGAGGAGAGCGAAGACCCAACTTACATGTTTGGGTGTGGTGCTTCATCAACTCCCGCGCAACGCCAAAGATCTGTAGCGCCAGCTCGCGTGTGGGCGTGACGACGATGGCTCCGGTGCCATTCCTGGGCTTGAAACGGAGGGCACTGAGCATCTCAACAGCCGGAATGAGGAAGGCGAGGGTCTTTCCGGAGCCTGTTTTGGCTGCCCCGAGAACGTCCTTTCCCGCAAGAAGGGGAGGAATGCCTCGTCGCTGGATCTCAGTCATCTTTGTAAATCCCATCTCGTCGATTGCCTTCATAGTCTTCTCGGAAAGGTTGAGTTCGGAGAATGACTGGGCGTCCGTCGACGCGGAGTGACCAAGCAACGGACCGTTTCCCTTGACAATGTCATCATCCAAATCAGCTGACCCATCCTGCTCCTCTTTCGTGTTATCCGCATCCCGCTCTGCCTTCTCGTCACCCGACTCGGACTCCTTAGAGCTTGCGCCTTCCGACTCGGAGTCCTGATCGTCAACCCCGCGGTCGTTGTTGCTGGCGCTGTCGCTGTCGCTGTTGCTCTCTTCTGGCGTCGGGTCTCTTTTCAATTTTTTCGCTTTAGAGGGCGCAGCGGCAGTCAGCTCGGACTTTGTGCCGGTGCCGTCCTTGAGCTTTCTCTTTTTGCTGAGATCGGAAGCCATCTTGAAGATTGTGCAGCACAGTCAGCTTGTTGAGTCGGCCGTGTGGCGTACATTGCTCCGCGATTTTTTTTCTGGCACCGAAATGCTTATCGATAACACTAGCTGGCTCAGAGTGGGTACAGAACAAGGCTAAGTCAGGTCTAAAGCGCGTAGTTAGTGCACGGACCTACAAGGGCACGTGTGTGCTTCCTAAGTACGGATCCGTACTCCATACTTGTACGGATTACTGTGGTATGGAACTCGGTGAATTACCGGTCCCGGCAGGGCAGCTCAGGTTGGTTGAGTTGCTCTACCTGACCTTCACGACAAGCACGGAACACAAGGGTGAACTCGAGTCACCTCCATATTACTAGGAGTTCGTACTTGATGTACGGATGCGTACAGTGGCCAATGTGTCTCGTACCTCTTGATTATGCGCAGTCGGCACCGATACTGAGGTGGGCTCCGCCAATGGGCCTGCCCCAAACCTTCTCACCGGGTGTTCTCTCCCACCCCCCCCCTGCGCGCAACCGCCTCTTTCCTTGACCTGCATAGTGCACCCACCGACCCGGTTCAGCATTCAGTTCTATAAGAACTCCTCTTACGAGCAATCCGTTGCATCGCAGCCCCAGGTTCCAGGTTGCATCTCGAGTCGGACGGCAATCCCTCCGAGGCAACTCCGACTTCGCTGACACGGACGCGACGGCGGTGGCATCGGCTGCATCCCATTCATTAATTGGACATCCTCAAGCCTGCGGGCTGCACCATTTGTTTCTTAGGGCGCTTTGCTTCGCCAATCGCAGAACCTTTTGCCACCTTCCTGGATCGGTACCATCGAGACGGTCGACCACGGCATTTGGTAACACGGGCACTGAGTGTACAATGTCTTCGGTGAGACTCTCTCTCCGGGGTCCTTCAACCCATGCTCCGGGCTTCAAATCAATCTCCTGCCTTCCCGCGGTGGCTTCGCCAAGCTGTCAACCCCATTGCTTTTGAGGCCATTCCTTCAGGTTCAGGACGCAACTCCCCTCTCGCAACGTCGTATCAAGACTCCCATCAGCCCTCCACTCTCCTTTTGCCGAATGAACTTCCCGCTTCGACTCTCACGACTGGGTTCGACTCCGCGTTCGCTTCTTACCGAACCCGGGGAAAAGATGCCAAACTGCTGCTGATCCCCTCCTGCTTCCAGGTTCTGCTGCCCCGAGGACCACGCCAACTGCACTGCATGTGTCTCGCTTCCCTGGGTCAGCCCGACCATGGGTTGTCAAAAATAGCGGTTGTGAGTGTCACTGCGTTGCCTTGTCTCTCATAAGCTTGAACCGTCAGTGTTCTGCGTGCCTACGTTCTCAAAGGATTGCTTGTTGGCACTCACAGCAAACTTGAACTCCAAAGGGCCACGGTACGTATTTTCGGAGGTGTGGGCGCACGCCGACATTCAGTCAGCCCTGCACACCTCGGTATGCCGATGCCTTGAGTCGCCAGGACGGCTTGGGGCCCCCGTTCCGAAGTCGAGAGATCTACAAGGAAGCATTTCGATGTGCTGAGTGTCTCCTGGTTGGGTCCCCTCCTGCGCCTCCCCCTCTTGGGTCTTAGGCCGGACAACCCGGCATGACTGTTCCCTTCGCTTTGCATCCCGGTGGTATCCTTGCGATGCACCGACACGGCCTAGCCGAGCTATGTCGCATTGCTGTCGTCACGAGTCTCTCTTCATTGGCGAGGGGAGGATGTAAGGCTACATGGAAACTGCATGCCATGACGGTGGGGTGAGAGCGCCCAAGCTGACCTGGGCTATTGAATACCCTGATTGACTTCGAAGTCGTGACCCTGGGCGGCAATCTTGACGGTTCTCCCACCCCGGGGAGGACGAGGCGGGTTGGGAGGGCCTTGCCCGTGGTAATGAATGTGCGCGATCCATGTGCTGTGTTGCCGGACAAGGAGGGAAGAGATTTCAGTCGAATGGGTGCTGGGAAACGGGTATATAAGACCGCCCGCTGCTCTTCCCATGGGCCTTGTCCAACAACATCTCCTCTCAGGCTTTCAAAGTAGCAAGCAGAAGATGGCCTAGCTTCCTCGTCAGAACATCACGAACCATCACCCAACCCCAGTGCGAGATTTCTCACCATGAGGTTTACGCTTCTTCTCACCTCCTTCTTGGGCATTGCCGTAGCCTTGGAACTCTCCAGATCGGAGAGCCGGGAGAGGCGTACGCGCCAGCGGTCTGCGAGGCCCAGGCTGATGACCGGCGTCGAAATGCGGACGCTGGAGTTCCGAAGCTCGGTGGGTACTCCGACCGAGAAACGGTCAAAAGGCGCACTCACGAAGGTGCCTGGCCAGCAACGGCGTACCGGAGCCCTCGAGAGTCGCGATTTCTATCAGTGCACGAACCCGGTAAGAAGCCCCTGGACGTCTCTGGCTTGTGTCAGCCCAGCTATGCACGAGCTAACCTCTTCTCCCAGGAGCTGAGGCCTTCCGTGGAGGACTGCAATGCTATCGTCAGCGAGGTCTTGTTGACTGATAACGAAGTGATCATTGCGGCCAACTCATGCCTCGTCTACTCGTTTGGAACGTGTCAGGGGTTCTTCTGCTCTCTCTGCGATACTCTGGATACCTCAACCCAGTTCATCGGCACCCAGCTGGACAACGTCGTTGCCCTATGCGTTGAAAACGGCCAGGCCGGTTCCATCGTGGGCGAGGACCCGCCGCAGTGGGATTCTGGATTCACGTATGCGGGGGAAGGGCTGCCGGCGTTTGACGTGTGCTGAGAGCATGTCTTGGAGTCTTGCAGTGGCTCGTGTTGTTGGAAGGCGGTGGCTTCTTCTCGGATCACTTTGGCTTCAGTGTTGCGCTTCTTGTTTGGCCCTCGGCCGGTTTGGAGACTTGGGTGCCGCGAAGTTGTTGTCTGTGAGTGAATAGTATGGGGGCGCTGCCACCTTGTGTCATGCCGCAGCTATAGCTTAGGATGATGAACGGGAATTGAAAAAGCTGTAGGCTGGCAGTAATAGGTTGCATTGCATCAACGGAGCCTCATAACTTCGGCTATCGTACGGCTGATTTAGGTATATTAATCTAAATCATCAAGATTGATGAAGGTGCATCATCATCCGAGGCCAACCACATGAGTGAGCGGATATAGAATACTACCTCCAACGGATAGTGAAGCCAAGGAACCTTCTCTCGACTAGACGACGTGGTCAACCGATTCACTGTCTGCCCGGTTTCTAATCGATCAACATTGTTATAGACGACAACGCGTAGACATCATTCTGTCGAGACAGACTGATAGAGGTCTGGTTATAGTGTTCAAAATAGTTCAAAAGATCGATGTCTTCTACCTACGTTTGCTAGCCCTGTGGTTCTATATAAGAAGAGGATAGGTACAAAGAACCTACCGTTTGTAGGCTCCACAGGGCTTATCTTATCTAACCTTCTGTGGACAAGTACTGCATCAAAGGTCCTCTACAGTTTGTTTTTGCCTGAAGATTTGAGTAGAGCAGCAGGCCCGAGACCCTCTCATGATAATATTATACAGCCATCATTCTCAATTCAGGAGCGTCCATTCTCTTACACATAATCAAAAACGCGGTTACTTGAAATGTAGGAATACGACAGTCCTGCGTTCAAAAATAGAAACCAGGAATGGGTATTCGGTGAACACAGACCCTCTCGCTCGGCCGAGGTTCCATGTTTGCGAAGGAAAGCCAACGGCGGGTGGGGCCAAGCTCAAGGGCCCGGCCAGCAAAGCTCTCTTGTTGACAGATAGACCGACACAGGGAAGGAGCCTGGCTTCCGCTGAGGAATTGTTCCAGTGGTAAGTGGGTAGCACGTTGCAGTCCAACCATCAGGAGGTAGCCAGGATAAGTACGGACTAGAAACATCCGTATAATGTAAGACACTACCTAATCATAAGTACCGCAGGGAGCTTAGCTAGCTGACTATCGGGCTCGGGAAGCGGCCGAAGCCGCCCGAGGCACCAACAAGTTGTGATGAGCATTCTGCGGCTTCAATTTGCTCCCCACTCTCGGTGTGCGCATGGACAAAAAGAGGATGATAACAACACGGTGTACGAAGGAAATGTTGAGCACGAGTTCTCGTCTCCTGTGTAGATGGTCATGTGAGCAGTGGCACTTTGGTTGCCCAGGAGCTGCGGATTGCTCGGCATCTGCCGAGCATGGGGCTCGGGTCGGTTAATGGGAACTGCTCGCTTCCCGGTTTCAGCCGGCCGAGTATCTAGAAGGCACTCTGACTGGACTGGAAGTTGTGCATATTTGGAAATATGAGGAGCAATTATTGATTCGGCAGAGGGCTCGCAATCAGACAGAGCGTGGGGGGAGGCGATTTGTGGTTGGCATTGCTAGATGGCGGTCAGACGGGTCCACTGGCCAAAGGCTGCCAGCTTTCGTTCCTGCAGGGAGAAAGCGAAAACCCATCGCGTCACGGGCGCTCGAACCCAGTCGAACCCAGCCTGAGCGCCCCCACTTTTAGTCTGCCTCTTCGGGTTCGTCCGGGGAAGAACGGCTGGAGCCAAAAACCCGCTGTTGGCCAGGCTCTGGCTGAACTTGGCGGCGCCATGATGCCCAGGAACCAGGATCTTCGCCCGCTGGCCCGCCTTACTTGCCGTCCCTGGGAATCCCGATGCAACAAGACAAGTGATGTAGCTCGATGCTACCGAGGTGCAGAAAGCAAAATTGCGGTTGCTCTTCTTCCTTTCGACCTAAAATTTCCACACCGACGACGTCGCCGTCGTCCCTCCGAGATTTTGCAGCCGTTGGAGCCCATTGTTTCATTCCCGCCGTGCCTCGCTGCTTCGACGCGCGGCGACAGCGCCAAAGGTGTGACGTCGGAAGTGGGAGAGCTCCCCTCTCAATAGCCCACTATCGCCAACCGCCTTCTCGGCCCGCAGCCGGTGGCCCACGAAGCGCTCACGCCATCAACATCTACGCACGCTCCCCGCTGACATCTCCGGCTCTGCGCTGTTCCTCGGCCCCAATCAGGCTGCTACATGTCTCGATCACCTATCCTGCCCTCCTCCGCCTCCAGAACGTTGCTACAGCGGCTGTCGCTCAGCAAAGATGGCTCCAAAGATTAACGGCACTGGCGTCATGCCCGAGGACACGCGCATCTGCGTTGTCATGGTCGGCCTTCCGGCTCGGGGCAAGAGTTACATAGCCCAAAGAGGTGAATCGCCCCCGGCGACAGCCGATGCCTCCCCTCACTCTTCCCAGAACTAACCCGGCCATGCATGCTTGCAGCGCAACGCTATCTCAAGTGGCTGTCAATCCCGGCGAAGACCTTCAACGTGGGCAACTACCGCCGGAAAGATGCGCCACATCCATCAGCCGACTTCTTCGACACCAACAACGCCGAAGGCGAGAGACAGCGCCGCGCAGCTGCCAACGCCGCCGTGACAGACATGATCCAGTGGTTCAAAACCGGCGGTGTTGTCGGAATCCTTGACGCTACAAACAGCACCAAAGAACGGCGGAAATGGGTACTCGAGCGACTCTCTAAAGAGGGGATCGAGGTCCTCTTTGTCGAGTCCAAGTGCGACGACGAGGAACTGATAATGGCCAACATCCGCGATGTCAAAACCACTTCCCCGGATTACCAGGGTCAGGACCCTGAGCAGGCTGCCCTTGACTTCCGCGAACGCATCCGCCATTACGAGAAGGTCTACAAGTCGATCAACGACGATAATGATGAAGACCACTTGACGTACCTCAAGATAATGAATGTGGGCAAGAAGGTCTTCATCAACCGCATTCAGGACTACCTACAGAGCCGCGTCGTCTACTTCCTCATGAACCTGCATATCCGGCCCCGCTCGGTTTGGCTGTCTCGCGTAAGCACCCTTTTTCCCTCCACCATATATCCATGTATCCGTTGAGTGCTAATTTGGCTTGTTGGTAGCATGGCGAGTCTGAATACAATTTGGAAGGGCGGATTGGCGGTGATTCATTGCTCTCTCACCGCGGCGAAGAGTACGCCCGCAAATTGCCCGAATTGGTTCGCCAGTCTGTTGGTGTAAGTGCCCGCCCAGAGGACATGGTTACATGCGCCAAGCCCGCAATTGGAACAACCCCCCCCCCTTCCTTTTTTTTTCTCTTCCTCCCCCAGTCCATTCATAGCTTGATACGTGTGCACGACCTGCTGACACCCCTCCCAGAGCGACCGACCATTAACGGTCTGGACGTCGACGCTGAAACGGACCATCGCCACAGCCCGGCACTTGCCAAAACACTACAACCAACTGCAGTGGAAGGCGCTGGATGAGCTAGACGCTGGTGTCTGCGACGGGTTGACGTACCAGGAGATTGCAGACCAGTATCCGGAGGACTTTCAGGCGCGCGACGAAGATAAATACAACTACCGATATCGCGGCGGCGAGAGCTACCGCGACGTCGTCATTCGCCTCGAACCCATCATCATGGAACTCGAGCGCAGCGAAAACATCCTCATCATCTCGCACCAGGCCGTCATCCGCTGCATCTACGCCTACTTCATGCAAAAGCCTCAAGAGGAAAGCCCGTGGGTGCCTGTACCGCTGCACACCCTAATCAAGCTCACGCCCCGCGCCTACGACACCCTGGTGGAGAAGTACGATGCGAAAATCAAGGCCGTGAGCACCTGGCGCGGCAAGGGGAGCACCGCCAAACACGAAGATCCAACCCCAGAAGGCGGCATTTGACATCTGCCTCACGGGGTGAACACGGGAGGCGTGCCAACGTGATTTGCCGTATTGTCTGTTCTCTTCTCTCAGCATATCTAGACACGATGTTTCGTTTCCTATTTTTGGCGACAGGCTGTGCCTTGCATTTCTGGGATAACATCATATGAGAAGTCCGTGGTTGAAACTGGGCGGAAACCTCTGGGCCGGCGTTTTGCGGTTGGGTGTCAGCGTTGGCTTTTGCTCACGGACTGAGCTTTTGAGTCCGACAAGGAAATGATACGCTACTGGTACCATCTGGGAGCGGTTACTTGGCTGGTTTAGACGGCAAAGGAAAACAAAAAACGGGCCAACTGGACGCATGGAATGGACCTAAATCGACGGCTCGCACGGAAGCACGTATGGACGCTGCGTGCTCTGCCACCGGGCAGTGGCATTATCTACATGCCCAATTGGGCCAACATTTGGCATTATAAAGACTAAGCATTGCCGCTTTTATCTCTTGACCAAGTTTCCGATGATTCTGTCACATACCATCCACGTGTCGAGGAAACAGCCTTTGGTCAATGGGAGTGTGGGCGCCATCTCCTTATTGCGTTTCGTTCCTTGATACCGCGACAAAGTCTTCTGTCCGTGGCCTAACTGTGCAGGGAGGATTCAACTTCCCAAATATTTGAAACGCATGCTTTCTACAGGCTAGCATTGGGCATTCGGCTCCGTGTGGATGTCTCAGAAGAGAAAACATGGTGCTGCTCACATTATACAATGAATGCCAGAGAGTATCAGGGGCAATGACAGTGCTTAAGATGCTAGGCTAAAGCGTCCGTTTTGTCGTGCAACCATCCGCCGAGATTGACACACTTGCTTCTGCACCAAATTGCCCCTTCTAGCGGTAAACGCTGACCATGATAGCTTGAGAGCAATACATGGCAAAGGCACAGCAGCGCCTATCAATAATGTTGGCGGGGGATGAAACGCATCTGGGCTTGACCAACGTCGAAGATGACCAGCGCGTTTTGCATGAATGCGTCCCCAAGAATATATGGGCCCGAGCCTCCATCCGCAATGGCCGTCATGCAAAGCCCCGTCACCGGATCAACCAAGGTACGATAAAGGAGGTCCAAAGGGCTGATGTTGAACTTTACGCCATTGAGCAGCACGGCGACTTGGGGAATGATGGCGTCGCACGAAGTGAAATAAGCGCCGTACATCCATAAATAGACGGCGGGCGGGTCAAACGCCGCATTGATCGCGTCCGCGAGACCTGAGAAAGGGCAGTTAGCAACCTGTTCGATTTACTACCGGATCCATCAAGGGCGCGCACCTGGAGGAAGATAGTTAAGTGTCGTACCACTGTCGACGATGTATGGAACCTTCTTGGTGTTGGTGGTTTGGTCGTAGTACCAACCGTCTGGAATAACCGTGTAGAACGAGTACTGGGAAGAGGTTGCAGGAATGGAAGCGACGCTGGTCTACCCAATGTAATCAGTGCCAGTATGATCCGTGCGGCATATCGCGGTACTCACGATGATCATGTCGAGCACTGCCGTCCGACTCAGGTCGAGACCGCTGGCAGGAGCGATACCACCAAAAGCGATCATGCCACTGGACGCATTGCGATCAATGGCGATGCTGAACACGGGATCAACCAGGCCCTGGTTTACCATACTTGTGAACAGAGGTGAGTACTGAACCTGGTTCAAAATGTCATGGTCGCCGGCCTTGCCAAGGTAAGCATTGGTGAGAGAGGGAAAAGCAAGCCCCATCAAGCCGCTGGTTTGGTTGTTGCCGTACCAGTACGTGGTGTTGGCCAGACCGACCTGCTGCTGCTTGACCGTGATATTGCCGACCGTGATATCCAAGAAGCCCATGGGACCCGTGACAATCTCTCCGTCGCCGTACGCAATAAACATGTGCGTTTCCGGGTCGGTGAGGCCATACTGGAAAGTCCCCGGGAAGGTCTCGCCAAAACCGCAGATTTCCTGGGGCAGCGACTCGCCTGAGTAGCCGATGCAGCTGAAATTCTTTTGAACAGCCCACGTGTCAGAACTTCCGGTATCAATGATGAGCGACACGCGACGTTCATCAAAGAGGACGTCGACTGCATACTGGGTACCGTATGCAGAACTACTCGTGATGTTCTCGTACCCGAACCCTCCAACAAGACGCTGATGGGCACCGAGGACTGCCGCGGCGGACCGAGGATTGATCACGCGAGCCGAGTGAATGGGGCGCAGTTTCTGGATATGTTGGCTTGGTTTTGTAACTTGCTTTGATGACGACCACTGATGGGTCCCCTTGGCCATTCTGAGGCTGATCCCAGGGGGGCCATCATTCAAAGCCTCAATGTATCGCTGAGTGGCTATTCCCACCACTCCAGACACGGATGCAAGAGCACCGTAGAGGACTCGTGCAATGTTGACCATTTTGGTTTGCTGATAACGACCAGTCCGTGAGACAACAAATCCGGGGCAACCGTGGCCTGAGTCGCAGGGGACAATTCAAGGGAATATGCTTTGCAAGACCGGCCGTTCAGATCAACAGTGACAGAGGATTTGGAGGAGAGTTGAAGAAAAAGGAGAGGATTGGAGAACAGGTTTTCGTATTCAAAGGATGGAAGAGGACAGGACTAAAGAATGGGAGAATGCTGAGGCCTTCAACGGCGAGTGTGACCGAGTAGGTCAACACAGTCGTCCACAAGTCGGCAGGAAGTACCTTTTCTGTTATTTTGTTGTCAGTGTGTGCCAGGGTAACAGATATCTGTCAGTACTACTACAGCACCAGTGTGCCACTCGAGGGAAGTACGAGGGAGTCGGGCGGCAGCAGCAGATCTCCGATCTACTGGAGTTGCACCTTCCAGGTATCAAGTATTTTGCTGAACTTTCCGTCGTGTATGATGCTCTCTGCCGCTTTCGGAAGTCACGTTGAAATACGTTCCAGGCACTGCACTCTTTTGCGGCGCGCGGATCAACTTGAACTTTGAGATGGCCATTCACAGCCCACTAGTGGCGCTCTGTGTGCCCCCAGTTGGCCCGGGATCTGACGAGATGGGCGGGTTGATTCAGAATTACCCGATAAATAAGTCGGAAGATAATCTCCAATTGCATGACCCCTTGGCTCTTTCCCTAAAGAATTGGCTTGAACCGGACTGGCAAACAGTGATACAGAAGGCTAGCGAACTAGTACATGTGCTCGTTGGTCTCCGCGCCAAGGTTGGATCGTATGTCACAGCGTGCGTCTTCCTGTGCGTCCGCGACGAGACGGCGTCATCCTCGGGCAGGTCGAGATTCTGTATGTTCACTACGACTTAACCCCGAGCAAGCCAGAAGGACCATGCAGTGACAAAACGTTTTGCATGAAGTCTGGGCGGTTTGTCTCACTCAAAGGTTGTGAAACAAGAGAGCCTGCAATTTCAATTTCCCAATCAGTGACCCGAAGAGATCACTGACTGGATGTTTGCTTGCATTCGGTTCCCCGCCGCCAACGTGCAGTATGCCGTGCACACCTTCGGATCAGGTTGTTTGACGTCCAAAGTTACCCAATACCTGCCACGAGTCTTAAGTTTATAGTGGTTCGACGTCAGGTGCAAAAAAAAAAAAAGAAAAAAAAGCAGAACAGAGCTTCTGCTTACACCGTCTTAGGTGTTACTTCCAGTCTTCAAGGGCCAGCTTGGAATCGAACTGGGAACTTCCATTGCATCGTTTTAAGATGTTCGGAAATGCCAAGCTTGAGGCGGCCTCTTCAGCTTCTCATCTCGTTCCGGAAAGCTGTTGAATCGGCGGCAGATAGAAGTTGGAGCCAGATATACGTCTCTTATCGTCCAAATTTAGGTAATAATGTCTTGTGAACTGCGAAGCCCTGATCAATTGCTCTACGGATATGACTTGGTACAACTTTTGCTCGTCATAGCGGAATCCCAGATCACGTGCGACGCAGTGAGTTAACGCATTTTCGTGGCGCTCCAAACAGCCCACCAAGGACCCACAGCGACCACTCCAGCCACCTGTGCTCCATTCGTCACCACGAAACTGCATGAATCTGGCAAGGGCTGGCAATTATTTCCCCTTCATATCCTGCCCAGACTCTCCTCCGGCTGGAATCTTTTCCAGCCTCCTTCAAGTTAGTTTTCGCTTCGAATCGCGACCTGCGACTTTGCGACCCGGGCAAGCGTTTTGCCGATCGCGGTTCGTGGCATATTTGTGCTGTTGTGGCAAGGTTGCTGCTCGACCCCAAACCCTGCAAGCGCGCCTTCACCACGCGACCCAACCAGGACTGAATGCAAAAAATTCCGCTGACCTCGTCCCACTGCTGCTGAATAGAGCAACAAGTCGGCCGCGCGGGTCTTGTCTTGGTCGTCACTTTTCAGCATAATATACATCTTAATCAGCGTCTACGTTGCTTCGTGCTGCGGCAGCCGATAATTGTCTGGCAAACTCTGCAGTCAAAGAACGGCGCCGAGGACAAGATGGCGAACCCAACACCTGACATTAACTCCATCCTCAAGATGCTTGGTGGTATGGATGCTTTGTTCCTTGCGTCTCAAGGAGTGTATGAACTGACTACGTGCCACTCAGATGCGACACAGCGACCGGCAACTTCGACACCAACCCAAAGCCACACCGGCATTCCGGCGCCTGCGCAGCCATTGCCCTCAGGATACGCACCCCCCGGACAGAACCCTTATCCGCCTCAGCCTGCGTCATACCAGCCACCGGCCGCTTCCTATCCGTACCCGCAGCCCGCGGCGAGCGGCAGCATCGACTTGAGCGCAATCCGGCCTGTCAACTCCGGCACAGTGCAGCTTGCTGATGCAATCGCGAAAGCCAAGGCATACGCGGCGGAGAAGGGCGTCACGCCTTATGACCGGCAGAATGCACCTTACCCAGATCCGCGCCAATCAGACTCGAGGCATTACCAACGGTCGAGGTCCAAGAGCCCCCGTGGACGAGATTCTTACCGGGACAATGTCAACCCTTACCGCGATGAAAGGCGTGCCGATCATGGCGGTCAGGATCGCGGCTACGGACGCGACCGCTCTTACTCCCCCGGCCGTGGTCGTCAACCCTTTTCTCCCCGTGGTGGCCATGGCGGCCGTGACAGGTCGCCGTTGCGCGGCAAGGATGACAACGTCGAGACGATTGAGATTGAGGCAAGCCTGGTCGGTCTGATTATCGGCCGTCAAGGCGAGAATCTGCGTCGTGTCGAGAGCGAGAGCCGCTGCCGGGTGCAATTCATCCCACCGACTGGTCAGAATGACCAGTTCCGACTCTGCAGGATTACCGGCCCTCGACCGCAGCGGGAGGAGGCTAAGGAGATGATCAACAATATCATCCGCGACAGCGGCATGCGCGGGGGCCATTCCCAGGGCGGCGGCGATCGCGGCCGTGATGGTCGCGGCGGTCCGCCCCCTGTTCCCAAGGATGGGGAGGACAGCCTGCAGATCATGGTTCCCGATAGGACCGTGGGCCTGATTATTGGGCGTGGTGGGGAGACCATTCGTGACCTCCAAGAGCGTAGCGGCTGCCATATCAACATTGTTAGCGAGAACAAGAGCGTTAACGGCCTCCGCCCGGTGAACCTCATTGGGTCTCCTGCCGCCGCTCGGCACGCCAAGGAACTGATTCTTGAGATTGTGGATAGCGACAGCAGGAATGGGAATAATCCAGCAGGTGGCCGCGGCGGTCGGAACGACCACTTCGGTAGCGGCGGTGGCCATGACAAGGTGAACGACTCCATTTATGTCCCTTCGGATGCCGTTGGTATGATCATTGGCAAGGGCGGCGAGACGATCCGAGAGATGCAAAACGTGACTGGGTGCAAGATCAATGTGTCGCAATCGTCGGGACCGGGTGAGGTTGAGCGGGAGATTGGACTTGTCGGTACCCGGGAAGCCATTGCACAGGCGAAGCGGGCCATTGAGGACAAGGTTGATGCAGCGGTAAGACTCCCAGCACTCTGTTGATTCTCTTAGCCAAGCGTTTGTTGACGGAGCTTGCAGAGGCAAAAGTCTGCCGGCGGCGGGCGTGGTCGTGGCCCGCCCCGTGATTATGATAACCCCAACTATGGCCAGGCATCTAACACCAGCAGCGCCCCCATGAACGCGCCATCTGGCGGAGCGGCTCCCGCAGCTGCGGCTGGGAGCGGTGCACAGGCTGACCCGTACGCCATCTGTAAGTGGCTCCCGTTGGGCTTCCTCGCCATCCCGGTGTCGCTGGCTGACACAAAGACAACAGACGGTGGCTACGAGAATTACATTGCTCTCTGGTGGCAGTCCCAGCTTGCTGCCCAGCAGGCCCAGGGCAACCAGGGAGGCAACCCCCAGGCTCCTGGGACCTCGTAATCTCGCCATGACCCTCGACTCGCTGATGCGCTTGATGTTGACCGCCCTCTCAACTCGTTGATGCGTCTGATGCGTTTGACTCTGCCGCCACCACTGTCGATGTTGTGGCCCCTGATCCTACGCCCTGATCACTCTGCTGCATGACGGCACCTTGCTTGATACCATGGCGAGGCATATCTTGAGATGCACCCAGCCATTGCACCTTGCAGCTTCGCCGGACTTTGTTACATGACTGTACCAGTACCAGTACGCGCGCCTGTTCTCCGCCTTTTTCCTTTTTCCTTCGGCTCTTCTGGCGGACCCACCCGCGGCACTTACTACTCCGGGGCTCGAGAGAGTTTCTTCTTGCATCATCGTCGGCTTTTTATGAGTTTGGCCATTTGACGCCCGGCACTTTCCTGCGTCCAGCCTAGCGATGCGTCCACTCCAAGCGGCATACAGAAGAGGCACTGCACTTGGTTGCTTGATGGCGGCTGCGATGCAGTCTGGTTGTCCCTCACCAACCCAGCCGAAGGTGGGCCATGTTCTGCTCTGATGCATCTGACGACCTGGCTCAACCATCATGGCGGTTTCTTGCGTCCTGGATCGCCTTATTTTCTTTGAGAAACTGCTCTCTGCCTTCGCTATTGATCGCTCGCTCATCCTCCGTCTGCAAAAAGAGCTCCCGAAGAAGATCGTACCTCTGCATGGACATGGACTTGCTTTGGCTGTGCCATTGTCGCTAGGTTCTGCCCATTAGTCATTGGTATGCTCAGCGTCTGGCATGACTTGAGGCCCTGATACTGTACCAGAGGATCTCGCACTAATCAAGGTTTGAGGCCCCGCCTCACTGGCCGCAGCCATTGGGAAGACGACTGCCCATGTCATCCAGTTCATTCTTATAGACCCACTGGATATCGAGAGGGCAACTTCCCTCCTCTTCTGCTCGCTCCCACTTCTGCTTGAACTTCCTTATTTAGGCCGGCTTCATTGGGAGTTGAGATGAGGCATTGATGCGGTGCAAGTCACGTTGGAGACAGCCACTGTGTATATTAGGGGCGAACAATATCAACGGTTTAGCTTCGATAGTTAGTGGGCACCTGGTCTCGTCGCTTGGTCTTGACATGGTTGAACATCGACTGGCGAGGGGATGGGCAACGGACCGAAGATGCCGGGTCCGGGAACTGGAGCCGCGGGGCATGATGGAAACGGATTTGCTATTTCTTCTCGGCCTCGCCCAAATAACAGGTTTGGGAAACACCATGCGTCTGATCGTGACGTGGATCGCCATGTTGGGAAGCTGTGTACTGTACAATGTGAACTTGGAGTGTGTGTGTGCTTCGCCCTCTGTGTCGACAGCTCCCAATCTGGAAGTGCCTCGGTTGAAATCAGATTCGGGTACCCTGCTTGTGCCTTGTAACTATGTATGTATGTACGGATGTATATACATATAACTATACATACATACATCGTTATATACATACCTTACAAGCTCAACCATTTCGTCCTTTAGTGAATTGAGCACAAATCCCCGTATAGTACGGTCAAAGGAGCCATTACCGCTTTGGAAGACACTCCGAGAAACAAAAACTCGCGCTTCTAGTGTTTAGACCTTGCAGGAATCCGTACATACATACATACAACAGAATATCGTGCTCCAAAACTACGGGTACTCCGGGCCCTGGCGGTTCCATCCGGCGGCACCGTGTGGGGGCTGCACCTTGACTCGGCCGAGCTTTATCGGCAACACTGCGGCCCCCCTCGCGCTGAACGTCTTGGCCTTATTATTATACTCCGTATGTACAACAGGCCGAACCCGGAACGCTTCACAAGGTCCCGGCAGTCCCGGCACGGTATCTTAATTTGCGAATCCTGCCCGGGCGGGTGATCACACTGCATTACATTTTCTTACTGCGAAGTGACCGGCTGTGGACTCTAACTTGATCGACGCTCTTTGTTGTTCGGTCACGGAAGGCGAGAAAGAAGACGACCAGTCGTGTCGAACGACAACAACAAGATGGCGTCAAATGCAGCGACAAGGCCCGCGGCAGGGCCGCTCGCCTTCATGACCAAGCTCTCCCCCTGTGTCTACTTCTATCGCCCGGAAACGCCTCCGTTGGCGCCCCCGACCTCCGAGAAGACCCCCCACTCGTCCAGGAGGGCGCCCCCAAGACTGATCGTCCTCGCGACGTGGATGGGCGCGCGAGAGCCGCACATCGCCAAATACCTGCTCAAGTACCGAGACCTGTACCCGACCTCTCCGATCCTCCTGCTGCGCTCCGAGCCGCGCCACTTCATCCGTCCGGGTACCGGCGCGCGAGACTTTGCGCCCGCCGTCCCGTGCGTCCGCTCCATCTTCCCCGACCTCGGCGGCGCCGGCGCCGGCTCCGGCGGTGGTGATGATGCGGCGGCCAAGGAAGAAGCCGGACGGCCGGAGAGAGAACCGCAGCTGCTCCTGCACGCCTGGTCCAACGGCGGCGCCTCCTCGCTGGTCCAGCTCCGCGCGGCGCTCGGCCTCTTGCCGGAGGAGGAGAAAACCTCCCCCTCCCCCTCCTCCTCCTCCTCCTCCTCCTCTTCTTCCTCGTCCTCGTCCTCGTCCTCGTCCTCGTCCTCATCCTCCTCTCTCCCGCCGTACACGCTCGTGCTGGACTCGGCCCCGGGCGCGTACCGGTTCTGGGCCAGCTACCGGGCCTTCACGGCGGGGCTGAGCGGGTGGGCGCTGTGGCTGGCGGCGCCGGTGGTGCACGCGCTCTGCGTGTGGTACTGGGTGCGGCACGCGGTGGTGGGCCGGGGCCGGACGGGCCCGCTGGCGCGGCTGCGGCGGGCGCTCAACGACGCGGTCGCGCGCCGGGCCGAGCTGCGCCGCGCCTACGTCTACAGCCCCGCGGACCGGCTCGTCGGCTGGCGCGACGTCGAGGCCCACGCCGCAGATGCCGACCGCGCCGGCTTCGCTGTCGTCCGCAGGGAGAGGTTCGACGGCAGCGAGCACGTCGCCCACGTCCGGGTCGACGCCGACAGGTACTGGCGCGTCGCGAGGGAGACTTGGGAAGGTTTGGCCGAGTGATTGGGGGAAGCAGGGGAGAGGAGAGGCCCAAGTCTTGTGTGTGCGCGTGTCTGCGGCGGGGGGGTTGTGGGTTCTGGACCAGCCCAGGGCGCTTACGGAATAACAGTGTGCTTGGGAACCGATGAAATACAGATCACGTAGATTAGCTACTCATATCCCTTGGGACATTAGATCTGAAATGATATCGTCGTTTGGCGATATCAGATGGCAGTCTTTGGTGGGCACAAGTCCAACTCATATTCGACGTCCACGGCAATCGCCCCCTTGTTCTTCACCGTGTTCCACTGTGTGTACATTGGTCAATGTGTGTGTGTGTGTGTGTTCAAACTCAACCACAAGCACCAGGTCCTCCCACCAACAACAGCCCACCTCCTTCCTCCGTCTGTGCCGAGTATACCTCGTCCCATTGCTGCGATTGAGAATGAGCATGCCATTATCATTACCGTCGTCACTCATCCGCGTCATTGCCTCGTTATGCTCGTGCCGTCTGCGCCGTGGGGCCGTCTCTCTCTAGGGAACTGCGGGAGCAACCCGCTCCTATGCTTCTCGTTGGATACTAAACCGTTGGCCCTGAGGAAGTAAGGGCCGTATGGGTGGTAAAGATGCATACCGGTATGGATATGCGAAACCCTTCGCCGCCGGAAAACGTCTCGGACTGCTGTTCGGTGGAATGCAAGGGTCCGTAGTCCTGGTTCGCGAGCGGGCGCGCGTGCGTGCGCTCGCGATGACCTGGGTGTATATATGTATGTATGTGTGCGTGCGTGTGTGTGTGTGTTTGGGTGTGCGTGGGTGTTCTTCGGTAGACAGGTTGAGGAGGAGGTGTGCTGCGCCGCGAAGACACGATGATGGCAAGGGCGGCATGGCAAGCAGGCGCTCCCCTTATCAAGGCGTAGAAGAAAAGGGGCCTTCTCATGATACTCGCTGCTTCTTGTTCTTGTGCTTGCCGCTCCCTTGGTCCTCGTCAGCCGGTGGTTTCTTGTGCTCGGGCCGGCATGCGCTGGCCACCTCGAGGGCCTCGTTCTCGTCCATACCGCCATCGTAGCCCTCGTCCGCGTACAGCTCGGCCGCGCACGAGTCGCATTCTTGGTCGTGGTCCTTCTCGTCCACCGAGACGCCGGCCTTGCAGGTGCCAAAGCTTCCGTTGTTTTTCGCCTCGAGACAACTGAGCTGTTGACTGAGCTCCTGCCATACAAAGGCCCCGGAGCAGTGCGGGCACGTCCCCTTGAAGACGACGAGGCGGCACATGGTTTGGAAGTTCCTCGAGCGGCCGGACAGCCCCTCTGCTTGATGTGGTGTTGTGTTGCAGAACGGGCGCAACGGAGGAGAGGTGAAAGGGCTCCGTGTCCCCCCCTCCCCCTCCGCGCCGGAAGAAAAGACGCAGAACTCGGCCGGGTGGCGCAACTCGGGCGACTCCGCCGGACTAGCAGGACCCTTTGCCTGCGGACGGGGAGAGGGCGGACGAACAGATTGATTAGCGTAAACGGAACTCGATGCCTTGCAGAGGGACTCTAGGCTCCGAGAGCATGTTTCGAGACCAGAGTTGTCTAGTTGCAGGAGGTGGAAGGGTAGACGTTGCCCTGTTCCTCGGCGAGCGAGGGCGCCCCACTCCACTCTCTTGTCAAAGATGCTCGGCTTGACGAGCGCATGCGGAGAGCCAGAGTAGTTTAGGGTTGGGTGGGGTCCGGAAACGAAGAGAGGCTCGTCCCCGCCGCCAAGCTCGCTCACCTCCCTTGCCCATCTCTGTTTTTCCGGTAACACGTGTAGCGATCCTGGGATGCACTACACTAGTGCGGGGTACGAGTACACTACGGATCAGTGGTGTAATCCGTACACTACTGAGCAAGGTGGGACAGCGTGTGGCGGCAGACATCGGATGACTCTCCGCCCGACAGGGGTGTCGTCAGTCGAACGGCGATGATGATGGCTGGAGCTTCGAGCGCCGGGGCAGATTGAAAAAAAAAATTAAAATAAAAAAGCGAAACAGCGTAGGAACGCTTGGTGAAAAAAAATCGTCGACGATTTTCTTCTCGGTTGCCCCGCCGCAGTGTTGTAATTACTGTAAATCTTAAAAGAGCGGCCAATTGGCGCGCGGGTGCGAATGAAATGCCCTCAGAGGGATCTTTGCATCATCGGATCGCGACGCTGCGCGAGATATCCGTAGTGTGGTCAAATTCGGCCTGCTGCATGGTCGTCTCGCTTGTGAACTTGGCGACCCATGATGCACCCAACGCGCTCGGCCTGCATGCACTACAGAGCCCTAATCACGGAGTAGGTTTATTATCACAGACAACAGGCAACCTCCAAGCAGTGGAAGACAGTCGGTATAAGTGTCCAAGTGCTTGAGGAAAAGAAAAAAAAAAGCGTACTCCGTACGCACTTGCGAACATGCGCTAACACGTTATTATGTATATTCAGCATATTATACTCCGTAAAGCACATCCAACAACGGACCGTTGCCATCAGTTACTGGGAGTCGATACTCTCCCCGATTGACCAGACCGTACTGTAATCGTTGAACTGCAGGGTTTTCCCATCAAGGTCTTAAGCTCCACTAAAGGAACAGGGTTTGACGCACCTGGCAGTGGGGTGGCACATGGGTTCTGACCAGGAAACCCAGCAGTGATTTAAAGGGCGGGCCCTGCAGCATCATCCCCGCCCCCCAGGTCCATCCCTCGACAACAACAATGGGCAACAGCATCCGCTCTTGCAACTTGACCCAGCCATGGCCATCGAGCAAGGGTCTCTCTATCTCTTGTCTCATTGTCACTATGCTCTATTTCTGATGGAATCGGTTTAGCCCGACAGACGCATCTAAAACACTGCATGGGCAGTGGGCGATGCCATCATTGTCGGCGTTCTTGTCTGTTTTCAGACTCGCCCCGCCCGCCCGCTTAATGTACAGATTAGTTATATTAGGTCCGCTGGAACCCATTTCGAGTAGTTAGGTTACTCGGCGAATGAGACAAGAGAGGGAAAAAAAAAAAAAGACTTCATTAAACCGGGCAGTCTTTGATGTTTTATTAATACTCACCTGCCGATGTAGGGGGTGTCACCATGAGTTGCTTTATGCTTAATTATATCTTTACCATAATTATTACCTGTGCTAAGTTGTCGCAGGTCACGGGAAGGCAGCCAAGGTCTCATCAAGTCTGGTTTTTCTTCAGCTGCGTGGTGACCTTCTGAAAGGAGTGACCCAGGTTACATGTGGCCGAGACCCAAAGAGATCTGAAACAAGCATAATTCACGTCATCACTCATCACCCATCATCATCTCTCCGTTCTTTGATGCCAAGACTTGCCACCATCGCGAGTTTGCGGGCTTCAAGTGCCTCACCAATAACCAAAGGCCGCAAGTTTGGTGGACAGCAAAACAAGAGCCATTCAATACTCGGCAAGTTGACATCGAGGCTGCTTTGTGAGACGAATTCGATCTAGGAAGCAAGTCCTTGAAAGGGGGGAATCAGGATCTCGTTTGGCCTCCCCTTCATTCCAGTTTCCCGCGGGCGGGGTCTCGGTATCTCGAGTTAAAGCAGGAGTATTGCCGATCCAAAGGTGACAACATCTACTGTGATGGGCGATGGGTCCCAAAACGGAGAACCGGGCCTCCCGCGAGAGAACCTGTGAGAAAATGTCGACTATGAATGGCGCATTTGCAATGAACCAGCCCGCGCAACATCTGCACATTGGCGCGTCCAGCGACTTTGCGTTCAGGGGTGAGATGAATCGCAGCACGACGCTGGGAACAACGCTTGAGATAAAGAGCTGACATCAATTTTCTCAGGCAGGGCCACCGAAACGAAGCACACATCCGACAGAGAAGTAAAGGAGGAAACATACGGTCCATTTCGAATCCGGCCGGCCATTTTGTCCCAGACCCCCCCGGGCCCATCAACGGTTGACATACCGTTGAGTGAACGCTCAACGGCCGCCTCAGGTCCAGTACCGAAAGTTCGGATGGTTGTTCCCAAGGGCTTCCTGCTCCTCCTCTGTCAAACCCTCGAGGCGGTAGTCCCTCTTTCCAGCGGCTCTCGCCCTGTTTTCGTACAAGCAGTAGAGGATGCCAAAGATGGCGAGGACGACGGTGGCGATCTGACCACACAGGTTGATGGTGTGCCCGGTGTGATATCGGGGAGCGTCGGATCGCGTGTAGGTCCATCTATGCGTGGTTAGTGATTGAAAGGGGCTTTTTTTTTATCTTTCTCGGCAACGGGAAGGAAATGATGAGAGACAATATTGGGTCACTCACGTCGCCACGATGCCACCGATGGTGCCCAAGGTCACGATGTAGCCGGAGCTCACGGCACGGACCGACGGGCCAGCCGAGTTCTGCTCCACACATTAATTAGTATACCGGGCTGGAGTCAGCATAATATCATTTGGACAGAGGAGGAGAAAGGAAAAGAAAAAAAAAGGACAAAAAAGGACAAAAAAAAAGGGGGGGGGGCAAACGGAGACTGACGTTGATTCCCCAGGCCAGGAAGCCAGGGCCGCCGGGGAAAGCTCCGACGGTGACAAAGTAGAGGGCCATGTAGCGGAGCTTGGGGTTCTCGACCCAGCGGAGGATGGCGAAGCCGGTGAGGGCGATGCAGGAGAAGGCGGCGAGCCAGGCGCCGCGCTGGCGGGTCTTGTCGCTGGCGTAGGCGATGGCGATGGCGACCAGGCAGGCGGCGACGTAGGGAGGCACCGAGTAGAGCTGGGCCTTGGTGTCGGTCCAGCCGAGGTCCTGCAGGATGGTGGGCATGAAGACGGAGAGGCCCTGGACGGTGATGTTGATGAGGAAGAAGCCGAGGGCGCAGGTGTAGTTGTGGACGCACAGGACGGCCTGCTTGATGTCCCGCCAGGTCACCTTGCCGACCGGGTTGGCCTTGTGCTCGCGGACGAGCCGCTCGGCGGCGATGCGGCGCTCGCGCGCCGTCAGGAACCGGGCCTCGCCGGGCGTCGTGGGCATCCAGACGGGCGCGGCCAGGCCGACCAGGATGGTGACGAGCCCTTCGAAGAAGAAGATGTTGCGCCAGCGGGCGATGCGCATCGACGCGACCCCCCACTCGGGGATCCTGGAGAGGCCGGTGGCCAGGAGGCCGCCGAAGGCGCCGGCGATGGAGGCGGCCGAGACGTAGATGCCCATGCGGAAGAGCAGCTCGTTGCGCTTGTAGAAGCAGCTGAGGAAGAAGGCCAGGCCCGGGAACGCGCCGCCCTCGAAGAGGCCGAGGAAGACGCGGGCGACCATGAGGCCGGCGAAGTCCCGGACGAAGGCGGTGCACAGCGAGATGAAGCCGAAGCCGCAGACGAGGAGGGGGAGGTAGAAGCGCGGGCCGAAGCGCTTGAGGATCATGTTGCTCGGCACCTCGACGAGGAGGTAGACGATATAGAAGATGGAGAGGGCCCAGTTCAGGCGCACGCCCCCGAGGTCGAGGTCGTCCCTCATGCCCTGGATGCTGGCATTGCCGATGTTGATGCGGTCGAGGAAGCACAGCATGTATAGCACCGTCACCAGCGGCACCGTGTGCCGATCGATCTTGCGCCGGATCGCCCGCTCCTCCTCCTCGGTCCACTCGAGCTCCGAGTCGGCCACGCTGGCGTCCGAGTACTCGGCCTCTTTCGTCGAGTCGACCCGGGACTGCTCAATTTGTTGAGCCGCTGTTGACACGGAAAGAATAATTGAAGGTCAGCAGTGAGTTTACCATCTCTTCCTCCTCCTCCTCCTCTTGTTCTTCTTCTCCTTCTTCTTCTTCATTTTGGCATTCCGCCGTATTGGGGGAAATCACGTACCAATCTCCTTCTCCCCGCTGTCCGACATGGCGAGCGATGGTGCTTAGGGTGCCCCCGTGTGAACTGGTCAATAGGCGTGGCAGTGAAAGGGGAAAGCAAGAATAGACAGTTGGGGATCCGCGTAATTAGAGGTTCTCTCACCAACGAATAAGAGCCACAACAACCGCCACGACTAGTGTACACACAAGGAGCACCAAACAATGTCAGAATGGACCGAAAGGGGACCAGGACCGGCAGGCCCGGTGGGGAGGTCAAGCATTTTTAGGACACGGAACTAGAGATGCTACACGTGGTGGTATACAAGGTAAAGACCCGAGTTCAGCAATGACAGCACAGGGGACCCATTACTCGGTCCCGAACCCTACCCCCGCACCCTCCTTGTTCTTTGCTACGCTTGGCCCTGCGAGGTTGCTTTGATGGGGGAAGGAAACAAATGGGGGCTAAACCAAATAGCGGCAATGTTGCAAGCACCGGCAGAGTATAACCGCCGCGGGGCGGGGGGGTGGGAGGGCAAATAACTATGGTTCAAGGGAGGACAATTGCAGGGAAAATGGTTGGCAAAAAAAGGGGGGGGGGGGGGCTGGGGCCGGGCGGTAGCTCTCGGCGGTGAGGGAGATGGGGAGCAGGGGAAGGCTACGCTGCCATCGACTGAACTACTGTATATACATGGTCACTAATTACACATTCAATTTACCGCGCTACATGCAGGTAGGTAACGCACTGATGCTTAGCTAGGAGAACAATCCCGGACACCCGGTTGTTTGTGGTTGCCGCACAGCAGGCTGCAGATGGTCAGAACTCGGCAGATATCTTTTGGGGCCGTTCCTGGGCCGCTCACTTTTGGCAAAAGAGTTCAGCATCGGGGCCGCCAAGCCTTTGCCGAGAGCGTTGAGAATGCGGGGGAGGCAAGGCCAAGGGCGTCACGACCGGGGAGACCAAGAAGCGGGCGGCACGGCAGGAAGCCACTGGATTCCGGGCACTATTATGTAGTTAACTAGAACTAGGGGATGTAGTGTAGTGTAAAAGTCCCCGTGTGCAATATAGTGTTTTACGGACTGACATGGGAAAGTCAACTACCAAGATGCATTCCGTATTGTTCATAATTATGTCCATACAGTACTCCGTACACTACTGTGTAGTGCAGTGTGTGCAACGTATGTACGGACTACATACAGTACCACCCCAAGGAGGGAGAGATGGGGTCTCGATATGCTGGCAAGGGTTCTCCGCAGCAACAACGCGGGACCAGAACCGGAGAATTGAGTCGGAAGTGGAGGTGGAACCCGGTAGTTAATTATCTCCCATGCCAAGTCCCGGTTGGGTCCAGAAGGGTCTCTCCAGTGGTTCACTCTCAATACTCCATAATTACTGTGTATGGTTGTATGAGTCCGGGGGGAGGAACCACGGCAGCCAGTGATGGTTGACCCAGCTGAACTCCGCTTGGCTCGTAACATCGTGAGCAGCAATCGTGAGTAGCAACTTTGGTTACTCTCCTCGGGACAGTGCTTTGCCGTTTGTGAACTTTCTTGTTTGTTGCTGCTGTTATCTATCATTGTTCTTCACCGAGAGAGTAATTAGACGCCGAGTCCGATGATACTTGTTACCTAGGCACCTGAGGTAATTAGAAGACGGCTAGCCGATCGGACTTCGGAGAAAGATTAAGGGACCGAGCGGTTGAAGGAGCACCACCGGACGACTGGGACCAACCGACGGTCATGCTCCTCGCTCTGGAGAAAGCAGTGCACACAAACTATAATAGGTAACTAACGAACTAACTGACATACCCGGAATTTGTGTTGGCCGGCAAGTGCGATAGGCTGTGTTGTCTCACTATCCAATCGACTACCCGAGTGGCTGGCTCGGCGTCCCGGTCCAGCTCCTGTAGGGTCTGGCTGGCGTTGCAATCAGGCTGTTGCAACGCCCAACGCCGAGATTGCTCACCGGCATCTTCCCCTCCACGAGCCAATACCGTCCGTAGTGGCCACTTGCCACCATGCACGAGAGTGCGTCAGTATGTGCTTATACATACTTACTACACAGTATGTAAGTTATAAATAACGTGCGAAGTTGAGCTCGGCCTTTTATTGCTACCTGCCCTGTTTTGTATGTACATACAAATAGAGCAGGTAATGACATGCTCTCACACCCAAGTACCTCTCACTGAGGTTCGTATCGAAAGCCTTGGTCATCGTCCTGTGTTCGGGCCTGTTCACTGTTCCCTCTGTCCTATCGTGGGTTCGTCTAATTCAAGATGAGGATGAGGACGGCTGTAACCCAAGCGGGACGGACAGCAGTACGGTACTTTCGTCCTCCGCTCGAGGCGCTACTTTATCACTCTCCATCCTAGCAATGCTCAATTTCCTCGGCGCAGTCGCGACAAGTCAGAATCTAACTTGCTCATGCCAGCGCCGACGAGAAAGCCAGGCGCAGACCCCTGAATCCTATCACCGTCAATAGCTTGTCCGGGACGAAGTGAAGCTGAATGGCAAGCGTGTTGACTGATTCTGCTCCGTAATAGAACACGCTTTAGTATCTGACGTAATTATCTGACGGGTTGGCAGGAATAGACCTAATATTCGAGGACTGTCTATTATTACGGAAAACAGACTTCGCTCGACGGTCCAAATCGAAAAGTCAGATGAAAACCGAGGGAGGATTGCAGTTCGACGCCCCTTCTATCCCCTCCCCCGATCACACCTCTTAATGATCTCTAATTTTTACGTCTTTGTTCTGGCAGCGAAGCGGGATCGGGCGGGCTCTCAGCACCGTCGCCGATGGCGAGCTGCATAAACACCGTATCCAGCCACCTCCCAAACTTGTACCCGGAACTCTTCAGCACCCCCGAGACGGTGAACCCGAGCTTCTCGTGGAACAGGACCGAGGGGTTGGAAGGGCCGCCGTCCCCAATGACGGCCACCATCTGGCGGAAGCCGAGACGCTCGCACTCCTTGACGAGAGCCTGCATCAAGTGGCGGCCCACGCCGCGGGCTCTGGCGTCGGGCGCCACATACACCGAGTTCTCCACCGTGAAGCGATATCCCGGTCGCGGACGGAACGCGCTCGCGTAGGCGTAGCCCAGGATCCCCCTCGACCCGGTGTCGGGTGATGATGACGATGATGATGATGCTGCGACCAAGCAGGGGAATCCGGCTTCCCTGAGCGCCGACAGCCTGTCTCTCATCACCGAAACGGTCGGGGGGTCAACCTCGTATGTGGCGGTAGAGTTGGTGACAACATCGTGGTATATTTCAGTGATGGCCGGGATGTCTTCGTCCCGAACGCCTCTGATGATGATTGGAAGCTGTTCTCGTTCCATCTCACGGCAGGTGTTGCGGTTGGTCCTTGCTGGGTCGCGTGCGGCAGTTGTCAGTCTTTGATAGGGCGTGAAACGGTTGGTGTCGGAAGCTATGGAGCTTCCAAGCGTATTAGCCACGCGTTTGCCACAGCTATATGAGGCTGTTCAACGCATTGGCCAGTCCCTTTGTCTATAAATACCACTCGTTTTGTCTCCTTTGTAGATAGTTCAACAAGGCACTATCTCCTTCGTACAGCCACCCACTACAGACACTGCTTTCAACGCTCCCGGAGCTCCTACTGCGTTCGGCAGTTATGAGCCCGGCGCCTTGACTACTCCTCTACCGACATATCTTCAATATCAGTAATAGCTTCTTCTATTACGAACTCTCTTACCCTGCTTCAATACGCTTTCGACGACGCGTCCATTATATCCGAGATCCCAGTCAAGACTTCTACGCGCCTTACAGGGCCTAGTTCCTGGAACTTGTGGTATATCGAACTGTAGTCGTAGGCTGAGTTTGCCGGTATATAGGGATTTGTCGATCCTGACGGCGACTGCGAGCCAGATCTGGAAGTTCCGTAGTGCCTAACCTGTAAGCAAGCTAGAGATAACCTCATCCTAGCTTCCTAGGAGCAACTTATAGAAGGATTATTACCCTCGATATCTATAGATTTGATACCTTCTAATGTAGCCGTTATAGCCGAATTCGTATAACTATAAGACTCCTTTTATAAAGATATCGTGTATGCTATAGACGTTAGTAAGCGGATAGGATAACTATAACGCTAGCTGGTGTATACTGTAGATCCTAAACTTCATAAAGCTATAAAAGCGCGTAGGAAGAAGGATATCAACCTTATTAGGGGGATCATCTAGGTACTTCGCTCTATGCTTATACTATCCGTTGTAACGCTCTATATAATGGTTACAGCATAATATATAACTAGTCTTGACGTAGCCAAGCGTTCAGGAGTTAATCCGTAGCACTAGATTCGTAACTTTAATATTGCCTTCTAGCAAGCTATCTAATACGATATCCTAGAAGTATAGGGCGTACAAGGACTTTATACCTTTCTTAATACTATCGCTATATATATCCTGCCAACCTAGGTAGCGAACAAGAGGATAGAAATCAAGCTCGCTAATAGCATAGGATAGCCACTTCCGGAGCTTAGTACCCTTGTCACGATAGCCGAGATCCTAATTAATAACGACATATAACCTAGAGTCTCTCAGAAGTATAGAATCTTCTTAATAACTTATACGCTAATACTTCCTATAGCTTAGAAGAGTGGTAAGGAGAGAGGTAGAGACTTGTATAGAGACTCTTATAGCGGTTAGTAGTGTAATACGAGATGTCCCTATAAGCGTCTAAGATATCTATGGGATCTAGTAGACTACCACACGCTTAAGCAAGCTATCTACGGTAATAAGTAACGCTTATACCTTTTAGATAAGGAGTATAAGAGGATTTGCTAGGAGCTTGACAAGCCGAAGTAGGCTAGACTGAAAAGCTAACTTATTGCTAAGTAGGGAGAGCTATCCTATTCTAGGTAGTTAGGGGTAGGATACCCTAGTTCCCTTAATATATTAATTATTAGCCCTTAACTACTTAATAAGCTCTTAACTTACTATAGGGCATTTAGTATAATTACTCTATAGTGTTATCTACTTTTAGAAAGTACTTTACTAGACTTATATAGCGTAACCTACTTAGTTAATGATAAGAAGTTCCTTTTACCTAGAACGTTTGTTAAGGTAGAAGATCCTAAGTTTGTCAAAGTAAGTACAACGACCTTCCTATAACGAACCTAACTCAGACTTCTTCTAAAAGGGTTTAGACAAAGGTAGATTGAGCAGGACAAGTAGGCAGGTCGTCTAAGGGATTCGGTAAAGCCAAAGGGTTCATAACAACACTAGAGTTGTCTCTCACAGTAATTAGCAATACTTAGTATAAGTACTGTGATTATAATTATTACTATTAGTAAATTCTTAGAGTCTACCTAACGAGTGACTAGCTAGCTATATATATATAATTGTCTGTCCCTCTTTAATAGTTATTACTAGTACTATTTCTCCTTTTACTCTATAATTCCGTGTTATCGATAGTGACATATTATTATCACTAGTGAAGACCTTAGTCTTAGCGGTAATAATCTTCTGATTGGTCTGTCAAGTGATTAGCTATTAGAATGTCTTACGTCCTAGCTATAGCCTGCTAGGCTGTCTATATACTTATCCGTGACATGATGCCCCTCCTTTAAGGCTTTTGATCTAAAAGCCCTCTTAGGCCGTTTCAAATAGTGCTAATACCCTTTGCTTATAAGTATTATATTCTTCCTATTTCTACGTTATAGTTACTATGTTAATAAAATGCCGATAGAGAAATGGAAGTTGCTTTCTATACATTACTATGCGTCCCTTGCTTAGAATATTGCTAAGAACGGTTTTATCATTATACCTTGCTCTTAGTATATATTATAAGGCCTTATCTGTAAAATGATTATATATATAAAGCATTACAAGGCCTATATTTGTTAAGGTTGTTCTTACGATGGCTCTAGCATCCTACTTTTTTCCTATAAGCTCGTCTTCCTTTTTTTTTGTTTTTAAGTATAATTCCTAATATTTATTCTAGTAGATCGTATTCTCTAGGAGTAGCATTATATTAAGGATACTAAACGTCGTGCCAAACTTAAGCTAGATAAATCCTAATACTATCTAGAAGAAGCCTAGCGTAAGTTATCCGAAAAGCTTATACGGCTCTAGTATCTTCGTTAGCAGAAGGAGTTTTTAGTAGAAAAAGGTACTAATATAGTAGCACGTAGTCTATCGACCTTAGACGAGTTAGAGGCAGTTAAGCGGCAAGAGTAGCAAGAGGCGCTTATTATACCCTTGTTAGAGATTAATAATACTATTAATACTATTAACTAGGGCATTATCTTTAGTTCTGTCCTAGGTTTTCCTTTAGTTAATCTAGGTTCTACTAGTAGAACTGTTCTAATTTCTTAGAGTAGTTTAGGTTCTTAATAGGTTCCTATAAGTTATCTTCTAGTCTAGAATTAAGCCATTTAACTAGATACTATAGTTCCCTATTAATAGTATATAAATCTAGAATTTCTTTGACGTCCTATTCTTTCTCTTCGTCCTCTACTTCAATATATATAGCAACCTTAGCGTTCTTTGGTACTAGTTCGAGAAGTGAAATATAAAAAACATCTATCTATAGTTATATAGATAATAGTAATGATAGTCGGTAGTTAGATGTCGAAATTTGTTCTTTGATAATAAAAGGTCTAACCTTTTTAAAGTCTAGCTTCGTGCTTAGTCATTTGGTTTATAAGTTTTATATAATTAGGTAGACTTTGTCTCCCCTCTCTAGGCAAGGTCCTTCGAGCTTATGTTTATTATAGTAGTTCTTTATTCTAGTCTTGATAAACTCGAGTTCCTTTTTAAGCTTTTTATATAATATATATATTTGTTCTGCTTTGACTGCTGCTCTCGGCACTATGACCTCTAGTCCTTGCCTAAGGTCTGCTTTATATCCGTAGTTCGCGAAGAACGGTATAACTTTAGTCGTTTCCATTAGTGTTATATTATAAGCGAGTTATACTATTAGTAATAGTATAACCTAGTCATCTTGCTAGTAGTTAATGTAAGAGTAGAGGTATTACTTAATAACTTAGTTTAGTCGCTCTGTTTGTCTGTTAGTCTATAGGTAGTATACTATTGACAGCTTGCTATTAATGCCTAATCGTTACATTAACGCTTGCTAGAACTTCGATACAAACTTGGTGTCTCTATCAATGATCTATTCTTGTAGCCAAGCATATACTAATGTAACTTGCTAATAGATTATATCTGCTAGCTGTTTAGCTATCTAGGACTCCTTATAGGGAAAGAAGTATACCTATTTAGTTAGGTAATTTACTATAGTGAGAATACTATCGTAGATTACTCCTATAGCCATGTCCTTAGATTCTAGTAGCTTTGTAATAAAGTCTATTATAACTAAACTCTATAGTTTGTTAGCTATTAGCAGTGGCTAAAGTAGCCTATACAGCTTATATCGTGCCGTTTGCTTCGATTATAAATATTATAGTTCTATACGACTTCCTTAACTTGTACTATTAACTATGGAAAGTCGTAGTATTTCCTGACTTATACGACAGTCTTCATGACTCCTTTATATTCTCCGAGTTTCGACTCGTAGAGTTCTCGAATCATTTATAGCTATTGATCCCTATTATAGATATATACTTTGCCTTAGTACTAAAGTTTCCTATCTCTTTCTTCTACTCCGTTAGGTATTACTAGTCTAGGTACTGCTTAATACTATATCTCGTTAATCCTTTCTTCTCGAAAGATTATATAACATTCTAGGAACAAGTTAAGTAGATTATCTTCTATAGGTATCTACGTTTCGTAATATAGTATTCTATCCATTCGTTCTTTAAGTAACGGTAGTATTATTTCTATTCGTCTTTCTATATGATTCGTTTATTAGCTTAAGATATCTGCTTATATGTTCTCTTTGCCCTTCTTGTAACGGATCTTAAAGTTAAATTCCATGAGGAATTCTACTTATTATATTTGTCGTCTGTTAAGCTCCTTTGTTATCATAAAGTATTATAAATTCTTGTAGTCTATATATACTTATACTAGTTTAATTATACCGCTAAGGTATAGTCGCTATTTCTTAAAAGCTTTAATAATCGTAAGTAGTTCCTTGTTATAGATCGGATAATTAAGATATAGTCTATCAAGCTTCTTTAAAAAGAAGGCTATAGGATATAGCTTTCCTTGTTTATCTTGTTATCCTAATTGTCCTCCGATGGCGTAGTCTAAAGCGTCCGTTTCTACCTCAAATAGCTTCTTAGGATTTGGTAATACTAGTATTAGATCTTTAGTAATGGCGTCGCGGATCTATATAAATACTTACTTGTGCTATTCTTTCTATTGGAATTTAGCGTTCTTCTTTATAAGTTCGTATAAAGGTTATATAATCGCTCTAAAGTTCCTAATAAACATTCGGTAGAAGTTTGTAAATCTGATAAAGCTTTATACTTCCGTAACTAATGTCGGTTGTAGCTAATTCTTAATAGCTTTAACCTTTGAAGGTTCTATCTGAATTTATCCTAGGGATATTTTATATCCTGAAAATACCATTTTCTTAATATAAAATTTGCTCTTTTCTTTATTAACTAATAGTTTATATACATATAGCGTATCTAACACTACTTTTACATACTTCTAATGTTCGTCTATCGTCTTAGAGAAGATAAGTATATTATTAAGATAATATACCGTAAATTTGTCGAGAAAGGGTCAGATAGCTTAATCAATTAGGGCTTGGAACGTTGCTAGCGCGTTTGTAAGTCTGAATAACATGACAAGGTATTCGTAGTAGCTATAGGGTATCTTAAAGGCCGTTTTCCACTTGTCGCCTTCTTTGATCTATATATAGTTATAGGCCGATGGTAAGTCAAGACGTGTAAAATATTAGGCTCCTGCTAACTAATCTCGGAGCCGTAAGATTGGCGGTAATAGGTATCGGTTTTTCATAGTCTGTTTGTTAAGTTGCCAATAGTCGATATATAACCGTAGCTTTCCGTCTTAAGCATAAATAGGACTAGGTAGCCTACTAGCGATATTAATAGGCAGATATATCCTCTTTAAAGGTTCTCCTCTAAATATCGCTCAAGTTCTTTATTCTAAGTCTAGCTTATATAATAGATCTTAAAGAACTTTAATCGTGCTCCTTCCTTAAGCTTGATCTTGTAATCCTATAGGCTATATTCTAGTAGTCCTTCTAGATATTTCGGTTCGAATGTTAGGTGTCCTTTATATTCCTTTAGTACTTCCCTAGTCTTGTCTCGTCTCTTGGTTTTCTAATAGTATACGAACTTGGTTCCGTCTATGGTAATGCTAGCGATTTCTCCTATCTTAACTTACTACTCTAATTGTAGTGCTCTATATTTGTCAATAGAGAGAATAGCTATTAGCGGTTTAGCTTGTTCTTCCTATTATAATGTCGGTATCGTTATACTGCTTCTTCTAGAGTCTATAGTAGTCTGCCTACTATTATCTATCTCTTATAGTAGATCTATAAGATATGCCTTCCCCTAAGTATTATCTGCTTACAATCCTTATATGCTCCCTATCTTACTAGTTAAATATGACTCTATTTAAGGTTATAGGTAGCTACTATTCTTCTAGCTAATGTCTAGGTTATAATCTTCATATTATAGTAACCCTAATATTATATCTTTATCGTTACCTATATCTATAATACTAAATATAACTACTATAGTCTTTTTTACTATAGTAATATCGATTAGTTTAGTCTCCCTATATACCTATTACGTCGGAAATAGCCCTTTAACTATACTATGCTTCTACTTTATTCTCTAGGGTATCTATAGCTAATTTATAAGCGTCGGCGAAATTAGGTTTATCTCTATTCTACTATCTACTAATATAAGCATTTCATGCTGTTTCCATTGTACTATTATCTATAGTCGCTTGTCTTGCCGCCATTGTCTAAAGATTACGGCGATTTCCTATATTTCTGCTAGGAGGTCTCGATATAGTGGTCTCTTATACTAGTTCCTCCTATACTACGCTACTACCTGCTACTATACGGGCGTTAATGGTTTCCAGGCCCCTCGAAGGGCCTTAACCCGTTTCCTAGGTTAGTGCTAACCTCTTTGTTTATTTAGCTAATAGCGGCTTCGTTAATCGTACTTATTTTCATAAGCTATTAAGTGCTTATAGCTTTCTACTATTAAGTCCGTTCTACTTCTCGTTATATATACTATAGCTTTATCTAAAGCTCCCGAATTCGCGATTTCTTTTCGTCCGCGTGATAGAGGCAATCGTTACTCTAGTACGAGTCCTATATGTCTTATCCTATTCTGTAGTACCTAGGCTAGGCTTGTCTTAGAACTATCGTAATGCCTTCTGGATCGTAGGCTTCGATCTTCTAGAGTAATTCGGCCGCTCTATTTCCTACATTATAGACCTATTCTATGGGGTGTAAGCTTTTGTCCTCATTTCCTTGTTAGATTAGCTAGTGATTATTTTCGAATTTATTATAGAAGTAGTATTAGCATCTGTATGCTATACACTAGAACTAGGGCACTTATATATATGCCTTGTATCAAAGATATAGTTATATAATATTGCCTAGGAGGTATTAGAATTCTTTCCTAAATCCTTCCTATTATATATAAACTATAGGTACTTTAATGCTATAGTAGGAGTATTTCTTCTAGTAGCTTCCCTATATACGCTTGTCTTTTCCGCGGTTTATATATATAAACCAGTATTCTAGGTTCTATACGTCGTTACCAAGTTACTAGTCATTAAGGTACTCGGCGTAGCTATTAGGCCTATTATATATTATAGGCTATCTTCCTTTGATAGTTTCTACAATATATTAGAGTTCCTTTATTTTGTCCCTTATCTTATCGCTTTACTAGGCAAGTCGAATTAAGCGTCTATCCCATTTATATAGTTCTATATTAAGTTAGAAAACTTTATTATAGTACTATTCGATTTGTTCCTAGAGGAATAGAACATTAGGTCTAGGTCTTTCGATTCCTTCGGTATCAGTTATCTATAATCTATCCTACCTGTATATAACCATAAAACCCTACTACCTTAAGGCTAGGAGAATCGAAATTGGCGGTATATACTCTCCTGCCATATCCTATTCGGCAAGATCTATCTCTAGGTCTATAGTGACCAGTTCGGAGTACGGTGCTTGTTCGTCTTTACCATTGCCGTCGTGTCTAAAACTATCTATATCACTGCCCTTGTCTTTGTAGCCTGTAGCCGCTACTTTGATAACGTCCTTGGTAGTTTCGTTAATAACCGTAATTTCCTTTCTAGGGACTGTCTTCTACTCTTTCTTTAGGCTTTGACATTCTTACTTATAGTGCCCTTTCTTTTCTTTCTATAGTTATAATAGGTAACATTGGACTTGTCTTTAGTCATCTTCTTCCAGTCTTGCTTCTATGCTATATCTATATCTATAGCTCTAGGGTACGTCCTATATAAGGTACTAATATATGCTCGCTTTTTCTTATTATTAGCCTTAACTATAGTTCTATTTATTTAACCTCGTTTTTGTTACTCTTATATATAGAGTCGATTATTAATTCTAATAGCCTATATAATATATTTGTCCAGAGTCTTAGGCTAATTATACTTATATAGCTTATCTTTAACCTTTTCCTTTAAGCTATTATAGAATAGTTATATTAATACTTTATCGTTAAGCTAAGACTTAAGCATGTCCTATCTAAACTATATAGCATAAGAGGCTACTAACTTAGTCTATTAGAGATTAGCAAGTCTTTCTTATATATAAATCTTCTTATCTTTATCACTAAAAACCTTCTAAAGCTCTTTTTTAAAACGGTTATAAGATCGAAAGACTATCTATATAAATATATCTTAGTCGTCTTTATCTTCCTTAGTAAGATAGTCATTCTATATAGGCTTAAACTATCTAAATACCTTACCCTCTGGTCTTATAGCTATATAGAGGACTTTAGCTTTATTATCTAGAAACTTGTCATTATTAAGCTAGAAGTAGGATCAGAGGTTTGTTAGGAATCCTACAAGGTCTTCCTTAGTTCCTCTGTATTTACTAGGTAGTTCGATCTTAATACGGCTTACTTTAGCGCTCTCAAGTGCTTTAATTTTAGTATAGGCCTCGTTAACCAATTTCTACAAGTGCTTTTTGCCGTTCTCGAGTTCCTTTATTCGAGCTTAAGTAGCCTTGTCTCTCTAGTCTAACTCCTAGATTTGCTAATAGAGTTAACTAAGCTAGGCAAGTAGCTATTTGGCTATAACGTTAGTAGCTATGTCGATGTCGAGGTTAAAGTCACCTCTATTCTAAACTATAATGGAATAAAGGGAGTGGTAATAATATATGACGAACCTAACTTAGACTTCTTCTGAAAGGGTTTAGACAAAGGTAGATTAAGTGGGACAAGTAGGTAGGTCGTCTAAGGGATTTGGTAAAGCTAAAGGGTTTATAACAATATTAAAGTTATCTCTTATGGTAATTAGCAATGCTTAGTATAAGTACTGTAATTGTAATTGTTACTACTAGTAAACTCTTAAAGTCTACTTAATAAGTGACTAGCTAGCTATATATATATAATTGTCTATCCCTCTTTAATAGTTATTACTAGTATTATTTTTCCTTTTACTCTATAATTCCGTATTATCGACGGTAACATGTTATTATTACTAGTGAAGACCTTAGTCTTGGTAGTAATAATCTTCTAATTGGTCTGTTAAGTGATTAGCTGTTGGAATGTCCTATGTCCTAGCTGTAGCCTGCTAGGCCGTCTATATGCTTATCCGTAATACTTCCCTATTAGTAAGAGGGGCACTTGGGTAATCGAGAACGTTCTAAATAGACTATATAAACTATATACTAAGAGCCTAACGCTTAAGGATGTTACTATCGTCAAAGGATTCTATATTAATATTATCTTAGAAGCTCTATTACTTAAGGTAGGCGCTTAGTACTATAGCTTAGACTACTTACTATATTTCGGAACACTAGAAAATAGCGTTATTCTTTATAAGCTAGAACGTAAGTATAATCTTACCTTTCTCGAATATAAGCTACTTTCCTACTACTTAAGCTTCCTAGACTACGTCTTAATTAGTAAAGCAGGTATTATAAACGTTTATATATCCTTATAGAACGTATTTACTACGTATAGTAGAAGGTCCTAGATACGAGTATCACCTACCGTAAAAGAGGATACTAAGGATCTTTAGCATTTAAGAGCTAGCTACCTTAGACTAGAAGCGTTAAAAGTGCTTATTAATAACGCTAGAAACGTCCGTATTAAGGGGACGGTACGTATTAAGTATAAGAGCTACGCTTATACTTATATAAGCAAGATTATCTCTAGGAAAACACTACCTAAGCAGAAGTTTACGTACCCGTTCTGGCAAGTAGCCTAGAATCTGTTTGACTATCCCGAAGCGATTGATAGATCGCGATGGCTACTTGTAATTATTAACGAGTATAGTAGGAAGCTCTTCCCTTTCCTCCTAACGACGAAGTTACTAGACTAGATTATAGGAGTTATCTAGAATTTCGAGAGCTAGGTAAGACGCTAATATAGGCTTACTATCTATAAGATTAAGTAGAATAACGATATTATAATAATTAGTTTAGTAAGGCGTATATTAATATACTACTAGACTTAGGCTGTAAAAAGTAGTATTAATCTTAAACTCTTACCTTTATATACCTATAAGTGTCACGGAAATATATATACAGATACCGCCCAAGCCACTAGCATAAACGGGCTAATTAAGCCAAAGAAATGATAGACTAATTAGGATAAGATTACACTTGGTAAGAAATAATCCTAGTAAAGGATTACTAGCTTATAATATGAGCTAGGTAAGCTAGTATAGAGGATTACCACGACTACTAGTAATCCTAGGATTATATATATATATAAATAGTCACTCGTTACGGTAGACTCTAAGAGTTTACTAGTGATAACAATTACAATTATAATACTTATACTAAGTATTGCTAATTATTATAAGAGATAACTCTAATGTTATTATAAACCCTTTAGCTTTACTAAATCCCTTAGACGACCTACCTACTTGTCCCGCTTAATCTACCTTTGTCTAAACCCTTTTAGAAGAAGTCTAAGTTAGGTTCGTCACACGTTATTACCACTCCCTTTGTTCTATTATAGTTTAGAACGGAGGTAAATTTAACCTTAATATTAATATAGTTATTAACGTTATAGCTAAATAGCTGCTTACCTAGCTTGGTTAACTCTAGTAATAGATCTAGGAGTTAGACTAGAGAGATAAGGCTATCTAAGCTCGAATTAAGGAACTTGAGAACGGCGAAAAGCATTTGTAGAAGCTAGTTAACGAGGCCTATACTAAAATTAAGGCGCTTAAGACCGCTAAAGCGAGCTATATTAAGATCGAACCACCTAGCAAATATAGAGGAACTAAGGAAGATCTTATAAGATTTCTAACAAACCTTGTAACGAACCCAGCTCAGACTTCTTCTAAAAGGGTTCAGACAAAGGCAAATCAAGCAGGACAAGCGTACAGGTCGTCTAAGGGATTCGGTAAAGCCAAAGGGTTCATAACAACACTAGAGTTATCTCTCACAGTAGTCAGCAATACTTAGTATAAGTACTATAATTATAGGTTGCTATTACTGGTAAACTCCCAGAGTCCACCGTAACGAGTAACTATCTACATATATATATAATCCTAGGATTACTCTTTATCTAGTAATCCTTTATCATCTAGATTACGGCTGCGATAGTAATCCTATAGCATATAGATCACTTTGCTAAGCGTAATCCTTTCCTAATTGGTCTGTTTGTACCTGCTGTCCCATTGGCTTGTCAGGAAAGGCAGCTTAGGCGGCGTCCTATATATATATTTCCGTGACACGATACCCTTCCTTTAAGGCTTTTGACCTGAAAGCCTATCTTAGGCCGTTTCAAATAGCGCTAACAACCCTTAGTAAGTTATCTCCTATGTTTCCCTCTTTCTTCTGTATGCTGCTAACAACATGTCTCGTGTAGCAAAGCGTTTGACAAAAAGGTCTATAAAGACCGAGGAGCATATTGCCCTAGCTGCTGCTATTAACGAGCTAGGGTTCGAAGTGATGCCTTGTTCTTTTTGTTTTTCTCGTGGCCTCTGCTACCGTATAATAGAGAGTTCTTCTCGTTACGGCGAATATATTCGTTATAGGAGGTCGTATAATAGTTTTAGGGTTCTAGTCTCGTCTTATCAGTGTTCCCTTATTAATATATTTTTCCTATACTGACTTCCATAGTATCCTGTATCGTAGACGAATCAAAGTGCCTCGACCGATTAGAATAAGATGTTAAGGAGGCTCTTTGTGCTGACCGCGATTCGTTGGCAAAAGCGTAGCGTCGTCTGGACGAGTCTCTAGCTCGTTTGGACTACATTCGTCGTCAAAAGCGATTATTATTATCTCAAGGGTCGGAGATAGTTTGCCGGGGTCTTATATCTTTAGATAAATTAAAAGAGGTAGAGTAGTAGGAATCAGGGGCAGTTCTAGGTATATAGCTTAATAGTAATATTAACGTTATTGACTAAGGCGCTATCTTCGATTCTATCCTAGGTTTTCCTTTAGTCGATCTAGGTTCTGCCGGTAAAACTATTCTAGTTTCTTAAGGTAGTTCAAATTCTTGACTAGTTCCTATAAGTTATCCTCTAGTCCAAAATCAAGCTATTTGACCAGATACTATAGTTCCCTATTGATAATATATAAATCTAGAATTTCTTTAACGTTCTATTCTTCCTCTTTGTCCTCTGCTTCGATATTTGTAGCGATTTTGGCGTTCTTCGGCGCTAGTTTAAGAAGTGAAATATAAAAAACATCTGTCTATAATTATATAGATGACAGTAACGATAGTTAGTAGTTAGATGTCTGTCACGGAAATATACATGCAGATGCCGCCTAAGCTACTAGCACGAATGGGCTAATCAAGTCGAAGGAACAAAAGGACCAATTACAGCATAGGAAGCATAGTGATTACTACGCTCACTAGTGATTAGGGTGATCACCACCATACAATCACTCACAATCACCATAATCAGGAATGATCACTAGGATTATATATATATATAGATAGTCACTCGTTATAGTGGACTCTAAGAGTTCACCAGTGGTAATAATTACAATTATAGTACTTATACTAAGCATTGCTAATTACTATAAGAGATAACTCTAAATGTTATTATAAACCCTTTAGCTTTACCAAATCCCTTAGACGACCTACCTACTTGTCTTGCTTAATCTACCTTTATCTAAACCCTTTTAGAAGAAGTCTAAGTTAGGTTCGTCACACGTTATTACTACTCCCTTTGTTCTATTATAGTTTAGAACGGAGGTAACCTCGACCTCGACATCGATATAGCTACTAATATCACGGCCGAACAGTTGCTCACTTAGCTTAGTCAACTCTAGTAGCAGATCTAGGAGTTAGACTAGAGAGATAAGGCTGCTTAAGCTCGAATCAAGGAACTCGAGAACCGCAAAAAGTACTTATAGAAGTTGGTTAACGAGGCCTATACTAAAATCGAGACGCTCGAGACCGCTAAAGCGAGCCATATCAAGATCGAATTACCTAGCAAATACGGAGGAACTAAGGAGGATCTTGTAGGATTCCTAATAAACCTCTGATCTTACTTCTGGCTTAATAACGACAAGTTTCTAGACGACAAAGCCAAAGTCCTCTATATAGCTACAAGACTAGAGGGCAAGGTACTTAGATAGTTCGAGCCTATATAGAATGACTATCTTACTAAGGAAGACGAAGACGACCGAGACGCGTTTATATAGGTAGTTTTCTAATCTTATAACCGTTTCGAAGAAGAGCTTTGGAAAGTTTTTAGTGATAAAGACGAGAAGATTTATATGTAAGAAAGACTTGCTAATCTCCGATAGACTAAGTTAGTAGCCTCCTATGCTATATAGTTTAGATAAGACATGCTTAAGTCTTAGCTTAACGATAAGGCATTAATATAACTGTTTTATAACGGCTTAAAGGAAAAGGTTAAAGACAAGCTATATAAGTATGATCGGCCTAAGACCCTAGATAAATATATTATACAAGCTATTAGAATTGATGATCGACTTTATATATAGGAGTAGTAAAAACGAGGTCAAATAAACGGAACCATAGTTAAGGCTAATAATAAGAAAAAGCGAGCTTATATTAGTACCTCGTATAGAACGTATCCCGGAGCTATAAATATAGACGTAGTATAGAAGCAGGACTAGAAGAAGATAACTAAAGACAAGTCCAATGTTACCTACTATAACTATAGAAAGAAAGGGCACTACAAGCAAGAATGTCAAAGCCCAAAGAAAGAGTAGAAGACAGTCCCTAGAAAGGAAATTACGGCTATCGACGAAACTACCAAGGACGTCATCGAAGTAGCGGCTACAAGCTACAAAGACAGGAGTAGTGACATAGATAGTCTCGGACACGATGATAATAGTAAAGACGAATAAGCACTATACTCCGAACTAGTCACTATAGACCTAGAGACAGGTCTTGCCAAATGGGACATAGTAGGAGAATATATACCGCTAGTTTCGATTCTCCTAGCCTTGAGGTAGTAGGGTTTTATAGTTATATAGAGGTAGGATAGATTGTAGATAACTAATACCTAAGGGATCGAAAGACCTAGACCTAATGTTCTATTCCTCTAGGAATAAATCGAATAGTATCGTAACGAAGTTTTTCGGCTTAACACGGAACTATAGGAATAGGATAGACGCTTGATTTGACCTACCTAGTAGAGCGATAGAATGAGGGACAAAATAAGGGAACTCTAATATATTATAGAAACTATTAAAGGAGAACAGCCTATAATATATAATAGGCCTAATAGCTACGTTAAGTATCTTAACGGCTAGTAACTTAGTAATGATATACGGAACCTAGAATACTAGTTTATGCGTACAAACCGCGGAAAAGACGAATATACGTAGGAAAGCTACTAGAAGAAACACTCCTATACTAGCACTAGAGTATCTATAGTCTACATATAATAGAAAGGATTCAGGAAAGAATTCCAATACCTCCTAGGCAACGCTACACGACTATACCCTCGACACAAGGCATATACGCAAGTGCCCTAGTTCTAGTATGTGGTATACGAATGCCGATACTACTTCCGCGACAAATTCAAAAACAATTACTAGCCGACCTGATAAGGAAATGAGGATAGAAGCTTATACCCTGTGGAATGGGTCTACAATGCAGGAAACAGAGCGGCCGAATTACTCTAGAAGATCGAAGCCCGCGATCTAGAAAGCATTACGATAGTTCTAAGATAAGCCTAGCCTAGGCACTACGGAACAGGACGAGACACGTAGGACTCGTGCTAGAGTAACGATTGCCTCTATCACGCGGACGAAAAGAAATCGCGAATTCGGGAGCTTTAGACGAAGCTATAATATATACAATAGAAAGTAGAATAGACCTAATAGTAAGAAGCTGTAAGTACTTAATAGCTTATGGAAATGAGTACGATTGATGAAGCTGCTATTAGCCGAATAACCGAAGAGGTTAGTACTAACCTAGGAAATGGGTTAGGGCCCTTTAAGGGGCCTAGAAACCATTAACGCCCGTATAGTGGCGAGTGGTAGCGTAGTATAGGAGGGACTAGCGTAAGAGACCATTATATCAAGACCTCCTAGTAGAAACATAGGAAATCGCTGTAATCTTTGGACGACGGTGGTAAGACAAGCGATTATAGATAATAGCACAGTAGAAATAGCATAAAATGCTCGTACTAGTGGATAGTAGAGCAGAGATAAATCTGATTTCGCTAATACTTATAAATTAGCTACAGATACCCTAGAGAATGAAGCAGAAGCATAGCATAGTCAAAGGGCCATTTCTGATGTAATAGGTATATAGGGAGACCAAACCGATCGATATCACTATAGCAGGGAAGACTATAGCAGTTATATTTAGCATTATAGATATAGGTAACAATAAAGACATAATATTAGGGTTACTATAGTATAAAGATTATAACCTAGACATTAGCTAGAAGAATAGTAACTACCTATGACCCTAAATAGAGTTATATTCGACTAGCAAGATAGGGAGTACGTAAGGATTATAAGCAGACAATGCTTAAGGAAAGGTATATCCTATAGATCTACTATAAGAGACAGATAGTAGTAGGCAGACCACTATAGACTCTAGAAGAGGTAGTATAATAATATCAATATCACAATAGGAGGAACGAGCTAAATCGCTAATAGCTGTTCTCTCCGTTGACGAATGCGGAGCACTATAATAGAAGTAGTAGGTTAAGACAGGAGAAATCGCTAGCATCGCTATAGACAGAACCAAGTTCGTATACTACTAGAAAACCGAGAGACAAGACAAGACTAGGGAAGTACCAAAGGAATACGAAGGACACCTAGCATTCGAACCGAAATATCTAGAAGGACTACTAGAACACGGCCTATAGAATCACGAGATCAAGCTCAAGGAAGGAGCACGACTGAAGTTCTTCAAGATTTACTATACGAGCTAGACATAGAACGAAGAACTTAAGCGATATTTGGAGGAGAACCTTCGAAGAGGATATATCTACCTATTAACATTGCTAGCAGGCTACCTAATCCTATTTGTGCCTAAGAAAGATAGAAAGCTACGGTTATATGTTAACTATTGGTAACTTAGACTTGCTATCGGCCTATAACTATATATGGATCAAAGAAGGCAACGAGTGGAAAACGGCCTTTAGGACACCCTATAGCCACTATAAGTACCTCGTCATGCCATTCGGACTTACAAACACGCTAGCAACGTTCTAAGCCCTAATTAATCAAGCTATCCAACCCTTTCTTGACAAATTTGTAGTATGTTATCTTGACGACATACTTATCTTCTCTAAGACAATAGACAAACACCAGAAGCATGTAAAAGCAGTGTTAGACGTGCTATACACGTATAAGCTATTAGTTAATAAGGAAAAGAGCGAATTCCACGTTAGGAAAACGGTGTTTCTAGGATACAAGATATCCCTAGGATAAATCTAGATAGAACCTTTAAAGGTTGAAGCTATCAAGAATTAGCTATAACCGACGTTAGTTATGGAAGTACGAAGCTTTATCAGATTTACAAACTTCTACCGGATGTTTATTAGGAACTTTAGAGCGATCGTATGACCTTTATACGAACTCACTAGGAAGAACACTAAATTCCAATGGGAAGAGCAACACGAGCAAGCATTTACGTAGATCTGTAACGCCATTACTAAAGATCTAGTACTAGTACTATTAGACCCTAAGAAGCTATTCAAGGTGGAAACGGATGCTTTAGACTATGCTATCGGAGGACAATTAGGATAACGAGACAGATAAGGAAAGCTATATCCTATAGCCTTCTTTTTAAAGAAGCTCGATAGATTACGTCTTAATTACCTAATCTATAATAAGGAACTACTTGTGATTATCAAAGCTTTTAAGAAATGGTAACCATACCTTAGTAGTATAATTAAACCGGTATAAGTATATATAGATTACAAGAATTTACAATACTTTACAATAACGAAGGAGCTTAACAGACAACAAATACAATAGGCAGAATTCCTTATAGAATTTAACTTTAAGATCCGCTATAAGAAGGGTAAAGAGAACGTATAAGCAGATATCTTAAGTCGACGAACGGATCATATAGAAGGATGAACGGGAACGATACTACCGTTGTTCAAGGAACAGACAGACAAAATGCTATATTACGAAACGTAGACACCCGTAGAAGATAATCTACTCGACTCGTTCCTAGAATGCTACGTAATCTTTCGAGAAGAAAGGATTAACGAGGCATAGTATCAAGTAGCACCTAGACCACTAGTACCTAACAGAGTAGAAGAAAGAGATGGAAAACTCTAGTACCAAGGCAAAGCGTATATCTATAACAAAGATCAATAGCTGCGAATGATTCGAGAACTCTACAAGTCAAAACTCGGAGGATATAAAGGAGTCACGAAGACTGTCACACAAGTCAAGAAACACTACGACTTTCCATAGTTAACGGTATAGGTTAAGGAAGTTATACGGAACTACGACATCTGCAATTGAAGCAAAACGGTACGACATAAGCCGTATAGGCTACTTTAGCTACTACTAACAGCTAACAAACTATAGAGCTTAGTTACGATAAACTTTATTACGAAGCTACTAGAATCTAAGGACACGGCTATAGGAGTAACCTATAATAGTATTCTTACTATAGTAGATTGCCTAACCAAGTAGGTATACTTCTTTCCCTATAAGGAGTCCTAGACAACGGAATAGTTAGTAGATGTGATCTATCAGCAAGTTACATTAGTATATGCTTAGCCGCAAGAATGGATTACCAACAGAGACACTAAGTTCATATCGAAGTTCTAGCAAGCGTTAATATAACGATTAGGCGTTAATAGCAAGCTGTTAACGGCATACCACCTATAGACTGACGGACAAATGGAGCGACTAAACTAAGTTATCAAGTAGTATCTCCGTTCTTACGTTAACTACTAGTAAAATGACTAGGTCATGCTATTGCCAATAGTATAACTCGCTTATAACATAATACTAACGGAAACGACCAAAGTCACACCGTTCTTCGCAAACTACGGATATAAAGTAGACCTTAGGCAAGGACCAGAGGTCACAGTGCCGAGAGCAGTAGTCAAAGCGGAACAAATGTATATACTATATGAAAAGCTCAAAAAGGAACTCGAGTTTGTCAAGACTAGAATAAAGAACTACTACGACAAACATAGGCTCGAGGGACCTTGCCTAGAGAGAGGAGACAAAGTCTACCTAATCGTATAGAACTTACGAACCAAACGACTAAGCACGAAGCTAGACTTTAAAACGGTTAGACCCTTCGTTATCAAAGAACGAATTTCGACATCTAACTACCGACTATTATTACCATTATCTATACGACTATAGATAGATGTTTTTTATATTTCACTTCTCAAACTAGTACTAAAGAATGCCAAGGTTGCTACGTATGTTAAAGCAAAGGATAAAGAGGAAGAATAGGACATCAAAGAAATCCTAGATTTATATATTATTAATAGGGAACTATAGTACCTGGTCAAATGGCTTGATTTCGGACTAGAAGACAACTTATAGGAACCTATTAAGAATTTGAACTGCCCTAAGAAACTAAAATAGTTCTATCGGCAGAACCTAGATTAGCCAAAGGCAAATCTAGGACAGAACCGAAAATAGCGCCCTAGTTAATAACGTTAACGCTACTGTTAAGCTATATAATAGCCCCCGATTCCTGCTATTCTACCGCCTCTAATTTGTCTAGATTCGACAAACCCCGTGTAACCATGTCTGCCCCCTTCTCTACTAGGAACTCTCGTTGTTCACGGACCCGAGTTAGACAGGCTAACGCCTTGGAAGCTTTATATTAATATTCTCGTAGCAAGGCTTTGGCCTCTTTCTCTTTAGCCTTCAAACGACGTTGCTCGCGTATAATACGATCTACTACGTTATAATTAGAGATATGCTCTTACAAGGAAATAGGAACTTATAAGAAGAAACTAGAATGCTAGAACTATCGTAAGCACGACCCTAATATATATAAGCCTCATAGTAATAAGATTTTTCAATTATCTTATATACTTAGTTATACTCTGTATAATGAGAACACGCCATTACTATAAACCCGTAATCGGAAATAAACTAAGCTAAATGCTTATAACGAATAGATGCTAGGGATCTATACGTATTAGATAGCATAACTAATAGTATAAAGGGCAATAAGAGGCTAAGGAGAAAAACACGTACAAGGAACGTAAGGGATATTAGCGCTATTTAAGACGGCCTAAAGAGGGCTTTCAGGTCGAAAGCCTCGGAGGGAGGGCATCGTGTCACGGAAATATATATATAGATGCCGTCTAAGCCACTAGCACGAATAGGCTAATTAAGTCAAAGGAACGAAAGGACTAATTACAGTATAGGAAGCATAGTGATTACTACGCTCACTAGTGATCAGGGTGATCACTACCATACGATCACTTACAATTACTATGATTAGGAATGATCACTAGGATTATATATACATATAGATAGTCACTCGTTATAGTAGACTCTAAGAGTTTACTAGTAGTAATAATCACAATCATAGTACTTATACCAAGTATTGCTAATTACTGTAAGAGATAACTCTAAGTGTTGTTGTGAACCCTTTGGCTTTACCGAATCCCTTAGACGACCTGCCTACTTGTCCTACTCAATCTACCTTCGTCTGAACCCTTTTAGAAGAAGTCTGAGTTGGGTTCGTCATAATGTCGAAATTCGTTCCTTGATAACAAAGGGTCTAACCTTCTTAAAGTCTAGCTTTGTACTTAGTCGTTTGGTTTATAGGTTTCGTACGATTAGGTAAACTTTGTCTCCCTTCTTTAGGCAAGGTCCTTCGAGCCTATATTTGTTATAGTAGTCCTTTATTCTAGTTCTAACAAACTTAAGTTCCTTTTTAAGCTTCTTATATAGTGTATATATTTGTTCCGCTTTGACTGCTGCTCTCGGCACTATGACCTCTAGTCCTTGCCTAAGGTCTGCTTTATATCCGTAGTTTACGAAGAATAGTATAACTTTAGTCATTTCTGTTAGCGTTATATTATAAGCGAGTTATACTATTAGTAATAGCATGACCTAGTTGTCTTACTAGTAGTTAACATAAGAACGGAGGTACTACTCGATAACTTAGTTTAGTTACTCTATTTATCTGTTAGTCTATAGGTAATATACCGTTAATAGCTTGCTATTAATGCCTAATCGTTATATTAATACTTACTAGAACTTTGATATGAACTTGGTGTCTCTATTAGTAATCTATTCCTATGGCTAAGCATATACTAATGCGACTTGCCGATAGATCACGTCTGCTAGCTATTTAGCTATCTAGGACTCCTTATAGGGAAAGAAGTATACCTATTTAGTTAGGCAATCTACTATAGTGAGAATACTATCGTAGATTACCCCTATAGCTATATCCTTAGATTCTGGCAGTTTCGTAATAAAGTCTATTATAACTAAACTCCATAGTTTGTCAGCTATTAGCAGTAGCTAAAGTAGCCTATATGGCTTATATCGTGCCGTTTTGCTTCGATTGTAGATGTCGTAGCTCCGTACGACTTCCTTAACTCGTATTGTTAACTATAGAAAGTCATAGTATTTTTTGACTTATACGACAATCTTCGTAACTCCTTTATATCCTCTAAGTTTTGATTCGTAGAGTTCTTAAATTATTTATAGCTATTGATCCCCATTATAGATATATACTTTGCCTCGGTACTAGAGTTTCCTATCTTTTTCTTTTACTCTGTCAGGTACCACTAGTCCAGGTATTACTTGATACTATACCTCGTTAATCCTTTCTTCTCGAAAGATTGCGCAATATTCTAGGAACGAGTCGAGTAGATCATCTTCCATAGGTATCTGTATTTCGTGATGTAGCGTTCCGTCTATTCGTTCCTTGAATAACGGTAGCGTTATTTCCGTTCGTCCTTCTATATAATCCGTTCGTTAGCTTAAGGCGTCTACTCGTACGTTCTCTTTGCCCTTCTTGTAGCGGATCTCAAAATTAAATTCCGTAAGGAATTCTGCCTATCGTATTTATTGTCCGTTAAGCTCCTTCGTCGTCGTAAAGTACTGTAAATTCTTATAATCTATATATACTTATACTAGTTCGATTATACTACTAAGGTATAGTTACCATTCCTTAAAAGCTTTAATAATCGCAAGTAGTTCCTTATTATAAATCAGATAATTAAGATATAGTCTATCGAGCTTCTTTAAAAAGAAGGCTATAGGATGTAGCTTCCCTTGTTTGTCTCGTTATCCTAATTGTCCTCCGATGGCGTAGTCTAAAGCGTCCGTTTCTACCTTAAATGGCTTCTTAGGGTCTAATAGCACTAGTACTAGATCTTTAGTAATGGCGTCATAGATCTACATAAATGCTTACTTATATTACTCTCCCTATTGGAATTTAGCGTTCTTCCTAGTAAGTTTGTATAAAGGTTATACGATTGCTCTAAAGTTTCTAATAAACATCTGGTAGAAGTTTGTAAACCCGATGAAACTTCGTACTTCTGTAACTAACGTTAGTTATAGCCAATCCTTAATAGCTTTAACCTTTAAGGGTTTTATCCGGATTTGTCCTAGGGATATTTTATATCCCAAAAATACCGTTTTCCTAATGTAGAATTCGCTCTTTTCCTTATTAACTGATAGCTTATACGCGTATAACGCGTCTAGCACTACTTTTATATACTTCTAGTATTCGTCTATTATTTTAGAGAAGATAAGTATATTATCGAGATAACATATTATAAATTTGTCGAGAAAGGGTTAGATAGCTTAATTAATTAGGGCTTAGAACGTTGCCGGCGCGTTCATTAATCTAAATAGCATGACAAGGTACTTATAGTAGCCATAGGGTATTCTAAAGGCCGTTTTCCACTTGTTGCCTTCTTTGATCTATATATAGTTATAAGCTAATAGCAAGTCAAGATACATGAAATATTAGGCTCCTGCTAACTAATCCTAGAGCTATAAGATTAGTAGTAACGGGTATCGGTTTTTCATAGTCTATTCATTAAGTTACCAATAGTTAACGTATAACTATAGCTTTCTATCTTTCTTAGGTACAAATAGGATTAGGTAGCTTACTAGCAATATCGACAGGCAGATATATCCTCTTCGAAGGTTCTCCTCTAAATATCACTTAAGTTCTTCGTTCTATGTCTAGCTCGTATAGTAAATCTTGAAGAACTTTAGTTATACTCCTTCCTTGAGCTTGATCTCGTGATCCCATGGGCCGTGCTCTGGTAATCCTTCTAGATGCTTTGGTTCGAATGCTAGGTATCTTTTATATTCCTTCGGTACTTCCCTAGTCTTGTCTCGTCTCTTAGCTTTCTAATAATATACGAACTTAGTTCTATCTATAGCGATGCTAGCAATTTCTCCTATCTCAACCTACTACTCTAGTTATAGTGCTTTATATTTGTTAATAGAGAGAATAGCTATTAGCGGTTTAGCTCGTTCTTCCTATCGTAATATCGGTATTGTTATACTGCTTCTTCTAGAGTCCGTAGTAGTCTGCCTGCCACTATCCGTCTCTTGTGGTAGATCTGTAGGATATGCCTTCCCTTAAGTATCGTCTGCTCGCGATCCTTGTATGCTCCCTATCTTACTAGTTAAATACGACTCCGTTTAGGGTCGTAGGTAGCCACCATTCTTCTAGCTAATGTCTAGGTTATAATCTTCATACTATAGTAATCCTAATATCATGTCTTTATCGTTGCCTATATCTATAATGCTAAATACGACTATTATAGTCTTCCCTACTATAGTGATATCGATTAGTTCGGTCTCCCTATATACCTATTATATCGGAAATGGCCCTTTAACTATACTATGCTTCCGCTTCATTCTCTAGGGTATCTATAGCTGATTTATAAATGTTGGCAAAATTAGGTTTATCTCTGCTCTACTATCTACTAGTACGAGCATTTCGTGTTATCTCTATTATACTATTATCTATAATTACTTATCTTGCCGCCGTCGTCTAAAGATTACAGCGATTTCCTATATTTCTGCTAGGAGGTCTTAATATAGTAGTTTCTTATGCCAGTTCCTCCTATACTACGCTACCACTCGCCGCTATACAGGCGTTAATGGTTTTCGGGCCCCTCGAAGGGCCCTAACCCGTTTCCTAGGTTAGTGCTAACCTCTTCGGTTATTTGGCTAATAGTAGCTTTGTCGATTGTGCTTATTTCTATAAGCTATTAAGTGCTTATAGCTTCCTACTATTAGGTCTGTTCTGCTTTTCGTCGTACGTACTATAGCTTCATCTAAAGCTCCTGGATCTATAATTTCTTTTTATCCGCGTGGTAGAGGTAGTCGTTACTCTAGCACGAGTCCTATATGTCTCGTCCTGTTCTGTAGTACCTAGGCTAGGCTTGTTTTAGTACTATTATAATGCCTTCTAGATTACGGGCTTCGATCTTCTAGAGCAATTCGGCCGCTCTATTTCCTATATCATAGACCTATTCTATAGGGCGGAGGCTTCTATTCTCATTTCCTTGTTAGGTCGGCTAGTAATTGTTTTCGAATTTGTCGCGAAAGTGGTATCGGCATTTATATATTATACACTAGAACTAGGGCACTTGTACATATACCTTATATTATAGGTATAGTCGTATAGCGTTACCTAGAAGGTATTAGAATTCTTTTCCAAATCCTTCCTACTATACATAGACTATAGGTACTCCGATGCTAAGGTAGGAGTGTTTCTTCTAGTAGTTTTCCTCTATACGTTTATCTTTTCTACGGTTTACACGTATAAACTAGTACTCAGGGTTCTATATATCGTAGCTAAGTTGCTAATCGTCAAAATGCTCGGTATAGCTATCGGGCCTATTATACGTCATAGGCTATTCCCCTTTAATAGTTTCCACGATACGTCGGAGTTCCCTTATCTCGTCCCTTATCTTATCGCTCTACTAGGCAAGTTAAATCAAATATCTATCCTATTCGTGTAGTTCCGTATTAAGCCAGAAAACTTCGTTACGATATTATTCGATTTATTCCTAGAGGAATAGAACATTAAGTCTAGGTCTTTCGATTCCTTAGGTATTAGTCGTCTACGATCTATCCTACCTCTATATAACTGTGAAACCCCACTGCCTCAGGGCTAGGAGAATCGAAATTAGTAGTATATACTCTCCTACCATGTCCCATTCGGCAAGACCTATCTCTAGGTCTACTATGACCAGTTCGGAGTATAGTGCTTGTTCGTCTTTACCGTTACCATCGTATCTAAGACTATCTATATCGCTATTCCTATCTTTGTAGCTCGTGGCCGTTACTTCGATAACATCCTTAGTATTTTCGTCGATAGCTATAATTTCCTTTCTAGGGACTGTTTTCTACTCTTTCTTCGGGCTTTAACATTCTTGCTTATAATGCCCTTTCTTTCCGTAGTTATAGTAGGTAGCATTAGACTTGTCTTTGGTCGTCTTCTTTTAGTCCTACTTCTATACTACATCTATATCTATAGCTCTAGGATATATCCTATATAAGGTGCTAACGTATACTCGTTTTTTCTTATCATTAGCCTTAACCGTGGTTCCGTTCATTCGACCTCATTTCTGCTACTCTTGTGTATAGAGTCGATTATCGATCCTAATAGCCTACGCGATATATTCGTCTAGAGTCTTAGGCCGATTATACTTATATAGCTTGTCTTTGACCTTTTCCTTTAAGCCGTTATAGAATAATTATATTAACGCCTCATCGTTAAGCTAAGACTTAAGTATGTCCTATCTAAACTATATAGCATAGAAGGCTACTAACTTAGTCTATCAAAGACTAGTAAGTCTTTCTTATATATAAATCTTCTTATCTTTATTACTAAAAACCTTCTAAAGCTCTTCTTTAAAATAGTCATAGGATTAAAAGACTACCTACGTAAACGCGTCTTAGTCGTCTTCGTCTTCCTTAATAAGATAGTCATTCTATATAGGCTTAAACTATCTAAATGCCTTGCCCTCTAGTCTCGTAGCTATATAGAGGACTTTGGCTTTATCGTCTAGAAACTTATTATCATTAAGCCGGAAGTAAGATCGGAGGTTTGTTAGGAATCCTATAAGATCCTCCTTAGTCCCTCCGTATTTACCAGGTAGTTCGATCTTGATATAGCTCGCTTTAGCGCCTTCAAGTACCTTGATTTTGGTGTAGGCCTCGTTAATCAGCTTCTACGAGTGCTTTTCACCGTTCTCGCCCGAGCTTAAGCAACCTTATCTCTCTAGTCCAACTCCTAGATCCGCTACTAGAGTTGACCAAGCTAGGTAAGTAGCTATTCGGCCGTAATGTTAGTAGCTATGTCGATATCAAGGTCGAAATTACCTTCGTCCTAAACCATAATAGAACAAAGGGAGTAATAGCAACGTATGACGAACCTAGCTTAGACTTCTTCTAAAAGGGTTTAGACGAAGGCGAATCAAGTGGGACAAGTGTGTAGGTCGTCTAAGGGATTTAGTAAAGCTAAAGGGTTTATAATAACATTAGAGTTATCTCTTATAGTAGTTAGCGATGCTTAGTATGAGTACTATAATTGTGGGTTACTATTACTAGTGAACTCCTAGAGTCTACCGTAATAAGTGACTATCTATATATATATATAATCCTAGGATTACTCTTTATCTAGTGATCCTTTGTCGTCTGGATTACGGCTGTGATAGTGATCCTATAGCGTATAGATCACTTTGCCAAGCGTGATCCTTTCCTGATTGGTCTGTTTGTGCCTGCTGTCCCATTGGCTTGTCGGGAAAGGCGGCTTAGGTGGCGTCCTATATGTATATTTCCGTAATAAACCTCTGATCTTACTTCTAGCTTAATGATAATAAGTTTCTAGACGACAAAGCTAAAGTCTTCTATATAGCTATAAGACTAGAAGGTAAGGCACTTAGATAGTTTAAACCTATATAGAATAACTATCTTACTAAGGAAGACGAAGATAACCGAGACGCGTTTATATAGGCAGTCTTTCGATCTTATGACTGTTTCGAAGAAGAGCTTTAAAAGGTTTTTAGTGACAAAGACAAGAAGATTTATATATAAAAAAGACTTGCTAATCTCTAATAGACCAAGTTAGTAGCCTCCTATACTATATAGTTTAGATAGGACATACTTAAGTCCTAGCTTAATAATAAAGCGTTAATATAACTATTCTATAATAGCTTAAAGGAAAAGGTTAAAGACGAGTTATATAAGTACGATTAGCTTAAGACTTTGGATAAATATATTATATAGGCTATTAAAATCGATAATCGACTCTATATATAGGAGTAGCAGAAACGAGGTCAAATAAATAGAACTACAGTTAAGGCTAATGTCACGGAAATATATATATAGGATGCCGCCTAAGCCGCCTTCCTCGGTAGGCTAATAGGACAATAGGTACAAACAGACCAATTAGGAAAGGATTACGCTTAGCAAAGTAATCTATATACTATGAGATCACTAATATAGCTATAATTTTAATAGTAAAGGACCACTAAGTAAAGAGTAATCCTAGGATTATATATATATATAAATGATCACTCGTTACAATAGACTCTAGGAGTTCACTAGTAATAGTAACTTATAATTATAGTACTTATACCAAGCACCATTATTAACTACTATAAGAGACAACTCTAGTGTTATTATAAACCCTTTAACTTTACTAAATCCCTTAGACAACCTGCTTACTTGTCCTGCTTAATCTACCTTCATCTAAACCCTTTTAGAAGAAGTCTAAGTTAGGTTCGTTACATATTGCTATCACTCCCTTTGTTCTATTATAGTTTAGAACAGAGGTAACTTCGACCTCGACATCAATATAGCTACTAACGTTATAGCTAAATAGCTGCTCGCTTAGCTTAGTTAACTCTATTAGCAGATCTAGGAGTTAGACTAGAGAGATAAGGCTACTTAAGCTCGAATTAAGGAACTCGAGAACGGCGAAAAGCACTCGTAGAAGCTAGTTAACGAGGCCTATACCAAAATTAAGGCACTCGAGGGCGCCAAAGCAAGCTATATCAAGATTAAACTACCTAGCAAATACAGAGGAACTAAGGAGGACCTTATAGGATTCCTAATAAACCTTTAATCTTACTTCTGGCTTAATGATGATAAGTTTCTAGATAATAAGGCCAAAGTCCTTTATATAGCTATAAGATTAGAGGGTAAAGTACTTAGATAGTTTAAGCCTATATAGAATGACTATCTTATTAAGAAAGACAAAGATGACCAAGATACGTTTATATAAGCAGTCTTTCGATCTTACAACCGTTTTGAAGAAGAGCTTTAGAAGGTTTTTAGTAACAAAGACGAGAAGATTTATACGTAAGAAAGACTCGCTAATCTCCGATAGACTAAGTTAGTAGCCTCTTATATTATATAGTTTAGATAGGATATACTTAAGTCTTAGCTTAACGACGAGGCATTAATATAATTATTCTATAATAGCTTAAAGGAAAAGGTTAAAGACGAGCTATATAAGTATAATCGGCCTAAGACCCTAGATAAATATATTATATAGGCTATTAGAATTAATAATCAACTCTATATATAGGAGTAGCAGAAACAAGGCTAAATAAATAGAACTATAGTTAAGGCTAATGATAAGAAAAAGCAAGTATATATTAGTACCTCATATAAGATATACCCTAAAGCTATAGATATAGATATAGCATAGAAGTAAGACTAGAAGAAGATAACCAAAGATAAGTCCTATATTACCTATTATAACTATAGAAAGAAAGGGCACTATAAGCAAGAATGTCGAAGCCCGAAGAAAGAGTAGAAGATAGTCCCTAGAAAGGAAATTACGGCTATCGACGAAACCACTAAGGACGTTATCGAAGTAGTAGCTACAAGCTACAAAGATAGGGGCAGTAATATAGATAGTCTCGGACACGATAGTAACGATAAAGACAAACAAGCACTATACTCTGAACTGGTTACTATAGACCTAGAGATAGGTCTTGCCGAATAGGACATAGTAAGAGAATATGTACTACTAATTTCGATTCTCCTAGCCTTAAGGCAGTGGGGTTTTATAGTTATATAGAGGTAGGATAGATTATAGACAACCGACACCTAAGGAATCGAAAGACCCGGACCTAATGTTCTATTCCTTTAGGAACGAATCAAATAGTACTATAATGAAGTTTGCCGGCTTAATACGGAACTATATAAACGGGATAGACGCTTGATTCGACTCGTCTAGTGGAGCGATAAGATAAGGGACGAGACGAGGGAACTCTAATATATTATAGAAACTATTAAAGGAGAATAGCCTGTGATATATAATAGGCCTGATAGCTATACCGAATACCTTAACGCCTAGTAACTTAGTAATGACGTACGGAACCTAGATGTGACGAACCCAACTCAGACTGCTTCTGAAAGGGTCCAGACGGAGGTGGGTGAAGCGGGACAAGCAGGCAGGTCGTCTGAGGGATTCGGTGAAGCCAAAGGGTTCACAACAACACTTAGAGTTGTCTCTCACAGTAATCAGCAATGCTTGGTATGAGTACTGTGATTGTGATTGTTACCACTGGTGAACTCCCAGAGTTCGCCAGAACGAGTGACTATATACAATTTCCTTGTCCTTTCCCCCTTGAGTCTTGATCGTGCGATCGCTGCTGCGATCCTGCGATCGTTACCCAAGTGCTCGTCTTGATCGAAGTGCGATCACTGCGATCACTTCCTGATTGGTCCTTAGGTCTTGTGGTTCCTGATTGGTTCTGTGCGCCTTGCCGGGTCGCCTTATGCAGCCAAATCGTGACACGATGCCCCTCCTTCAGGTCTTTCGTCCTCGAAAGACTCCGGTCCGTTTCAAATAGCGCCATCATCCCCTGTCTGTACGTAATTGCGTTTCCCAGTTTCTTCCTTCCTTTGCCTTCCCACGATGTTGTCGAGATGGCTGATCGTGTGAGAAAGAAGTCGAAATCTAAACCTGCTGCGTCGACTCTTCGTGCCAACCATCTCCTGGCCGCGATTCTCTCCTCGGATAATCTTTTAACGATGCGTCCTTGTACGCCGTGCGAGTCCAAAGGCCTTAGTTCGTGCGAGGTTTCGAAAAGCGATTCTTCTCGATGCGCAGAGTGCGTTCGCAACAAGCGTTCGAATTGTGACGTTCTTGGCGTTTCTCCTGCTCAGCTTCGGTCTATTGCGGCTCAGCATCAAAAACTTGAGGATGAGCTTATGGCTGCTGAGGAGCGGGTCCTTCGTCTCCGGAAACAGAAGCGAATGTGGTTTGAGAAGATGATGAGGGCTATCGCTCGGGGTATCGACAGTGTGGAGGAGTTGGAGCGAGTGGAACGTGAGGAGGCTGCGGCGGCGGTGGCAGCGGAAGCTTCTGGGGTTACTGCGTCTTCTTCGACCCCATCTCGCCTGTCCGCCGATTTCGGACAGCTTTGGGATGCCGTGTATCCTGAAGTTCCTTTGGATCCGTCCTTGCTGGCCGATTTCGGGTTGGTTTCGGGTTCGTCGCTTTCGGTCGGTCAGGGTTCCTCTGGTGGAACTGCTGAAGTTTCTCGGGGCAACTCAGGTTCTTAACTGGTTCCCATGAGTTGTCTTCTGGCCCAAAATCAAGCCATTTGACCAGGTACTGCAGTTCTCCGTTGATGATGCGTGAATCCAGAATTTCTTCGACGTCCCATTCTTCCTCTTCGTCCTCTGCTTCGATGTGCGTGGCAACCTCGGCGTTCTTTGGTGCTGGTTCGAGAAGTGAAATATGAAAAACATCCGTCCGTAGTCGCATAGATGACGGTAACGATAGTCGGTAGTTGGATGTCGAAATTCGTTCTTTGATAACGAAGGGTCCGACCTTCTTGAAGTCCAGCTTCGTGCTTGGTCGTTTGGTTCGTAAGTTTCGTGCGATCAGGTAGACTTTATCTCCCCTCTCTAGGCGAGGTCCCTCGAGCCTGTGTTTGTCGTAGTAGTTCTTCATTCTGGTCTTGACAAACTCGAGTTCCTTCTTGAGCTTCTCGTGCAGTGCGTGCATCTGTTCTGCTTTGACTGCTGCTCTTGGCACTGTGACCTCTGGTCCTTGCCTAAGGTCTGCTTCATATCCGTAGTTCGCGAAGAACGGTGTGACTTTGGTCGTTTCTGTCGGCGTCGTGTTGTAGGCGAGTTGTGCTGTTGGTAACAGCATGACCCAGTCGTTTTGCTGGTAGTTGACGTAAGAGCGGAGGTACTGCTCAACAACTTGGTTTAGTCGCTCCGTTTGTCCGTCAGTCTGTGGGTGATATGCCGTTGACAGCTTGCTGTTAACGCCCAATCGTTGCATTAACGCTTGCCAGAACTTCGATGCGAACTTGGTGTCTCTGTCGGTGATCCATTCTTGCGGCCAAGCATGCACTGATGCAACTTGCCGATAGATCACGTCTGCCAACTGTTCCGCTGTCCAGGACTCCTTGTAGGGAAAGAAGTATGCCCACTTAGTCAGGCGATCTACTACAGTAAGAATACTGTCGTAGGTCACTCCTGTGGCCGTGTCCTTGGATTCTGGCAGCTTCGTAATGAAGTCCATCGTAACTGAACTCCATGGTTTGTCAGCTGTTGGTAGTGGCTGAAGTAGCCCGTACGGCTTGTGTCGTGCCGTTTTGCTCCGATTGCAGATGTCGCAGTTCCGTACGACTTCCTTAACTCGTGTCGTCAACTGTGGAAAGTCGTAGTGTTTCTTGACTTGTGCGACAGTCTTCGTAACTCCTTTGTGTCCTCCGAGTTTCGACTCGTGGAGTTCTCGAATCATCCGCAGCTGTTGACCTTTGTCGTGGATGTACGCTTTGCCTCGGTACCAGAGTTTCCCATCTTTCTCTTCTACTCCGTCAGGTACCACTGGTCCGGGTGCTGCTTGATACTGTGCCTCGTTGATCCTTTCTTCTCGAAAGATTGCGCAGCATTCGAGGAACGAGTCAAGTGGATCATCTTCCACGGGTGTCTGCGTCTCGTGATGCAGCGTTCCGTCTGTCCGTTCCTTGAACAACGGTGGTGTCGTTCCCGTTCGTCCTTCCGTGTGATCCGTTCGTCGACTTAAGATGTCCGCTCGTGCGTTCTCTTTGCCCTTCTTGTAGCGGATCTCAAAGTTGAATTCCGCGAGGAATTCTGCCCATCGTATTTGTCGTCCGTTGAGTTCCTTCGTCGTCGTGAAGTATCGCAAATTCTTGTGATCCGTATATACTTGTACCGGTTCAATCGTGCCGCTGAGGTATGGTCGCCATTCCTTGAAAGCTTCGACAATCGCAAGTAGTTCCTTGTCGTGGATCGGATAATTGAGACGTGGTCCATCGAGCTTCTTTGAAAAGAAGGCTACAGGATGTAGCTTCCCTTGTTCGTCTCGTTGTCCCAATTGTCCTCCGATGGCGTAGTCTGAAGCGTCCGTTTCTACCTCGAATGGCTTCTTGGGGTCTGGCAGTACCAGTACTGGATCCTCGGTGATGGCGTCGCGAATCTGCGTAAATGCCTGCTCGTGTTGCTCTTCTCATTGGAATTCAGCGTTCTTCTTGGTAAGTTCGTGCAAAGGTCGTGCGATCGCTCCAAAGTTCCTGAGGAACATCCGGTAGAAGTTTGCAAATCCGATGAAGCTTCGTACTTCCGTGACTGACGTCGGTCGTGGCCAATTCTTGATAGCTTCAACCTTTGAAGGTTCCATCCGGATTTGTCCTGGGGATATCTCGTATCCCAGAAACACCGTTTTCCTGACGTGGAATTCGCTCTTTCCCTTGTTGACTGATAGCTTGTACGCGTGCAGCGCGTCCAGCACTGCTTTTACGTGCTTCCGGTGTTCGTCCATCGTCTTGGAGAAGATGAGTATATCGTCGAGATAACATACCGCAAATTTGTCGAGAAAGGGTCGGATAGCTTGATCAATCAGGGCTTGGAACGTTGCCGGCGCGTTCGTAAGTCCAAATGGCATGACGAGGTACTCGTAGTGGCCATAAGGTGTCCTAAAGGCCGTTTTCCACTCGTCGCCTTCTTTGATCCGTATGTGGTTGTAGGCCGATGGCAAGTCAAGACGCGTGAAATATTGGGCTCCTGCCAACTGATCTCGGAGCCGTGAGATCAGCGGTAACGGGTATCGATTTTTCACGGTCTGTTCGTTGAGTTGCCGATAGTCGACGCATAACCGTAGCTTTCCGTCTTTCTTGGGCACAAACAGGATTGGGTAGCCTGCTGGCGATGTCGACGGGCGGATATGTCCTCTTCGAAGGTTCTCCTCCAAATATCGCTTAAGTTCTTCGTTCTGTGTCTGGCTCGTGTGGTAAATCTTGAAGAACTTCAGTCGTGCTCCTTCCTTGAGCTTGATCTCGTGATCCCATGGGCCGTGTTCTGGTAATCCTTCCAGATGCTTCGGTTCGAATGCTGGGTGTCCTTCGTATTCCTTCGGTACTTCCCCAGTCTTGTCCCGTCTCTCGGTTTTCTGGTAGTATGCGAACTTGGTTCCGTCCATGGCGATACTGGCGATTTCTCCTGTCTCAACCCACTGCTCCCATTGCAGTGCTCCGCATTCGTCAACGGAGAGAACAGCTATCGGCGATTCAGCTCGTTCCTCCTGTCGCAACGTCGGTATCGTTATGCCGCTTCTTCCAGAGTCCGTAGTGGTCTGCCTGCCACTGTCCGTCTCTTGCGGTGGATCCGTAGGACATGCCTTTCTCTGAGCATCGTCCGCTCGCGATCCTTGCGCGCTCCCCATCTCGCTGGTCGAATACGACTCCATTCGGGGTCGCAGGTGGCCACCGTTCTTCCAGCTGATGTCCGGGTCGTAATCTTCATGCCATGGTAACCCCAATATCATGTCTTTGTCGTTGCCCATGTCCACGATGCTGAATACGACTGCTGTGGTCTTCCCTGCCACAGTGATGTCGATCGGTTCGGTCTCCCTGCGTACCCATTGCGTCGGAAATGGCCCTTTGACTATGCCATGCTTCCGCTTCATTCTCCAGGGTATCCGCAGCTGATTCACAAGTGTCGGCGAAATCAGATTCATCTCTGCTCCACTGTCCACTAGTGCGAGCATTTCGTGCTGTTTCCACTGTGCTGTTATCCACAGCCGCTTGTCTTGCCGCCGTCGTCCAAAGATTGCGGCGATTTCCCATGTTTCTGCCGGGAGGTCTCGGTATAGTGGTCTCTTGCGCCAGTTCCTCCTGTACTGCGCTACCACTCGCCGCTGCGCGGGCGTTAATGGTTTCCGGGCCCCTCGAAGGGCCCTGACCCGTTTCCCAGGTCAGTGCTGACCTCTTCGGTTGTTCGGCTGATAGCGGCTTCGTCGATCGTGCTCATTTCCGTGAGCCATTGAGTGCTTGCGGCTTCCCACCATTGGGTCCGTTCTGCTTTCCGTCGTGCGTGCCATAGCTTCATCTGAAGCTCCCGAATTCGCAATTTCTTTTCGTCCGCGTGATAGAGGCAATCGTTGCTCCAGCACGAGTCCCATGTGTCTCGTCCCGTTCCGCAGTGCCTAGGCCAGGCTCGTCTTGGAACTATCGTGATGCTTTCTAGATCGCGGGCTTCGATCTTCCAAAGCAATTCGGCCGCTCTGTTTCCTGCATCGTAGACCCATTCCACAGGGCACAAGCCTCCGTCCCTGTTTTCCTGTCGGGTCGGCCAGTGATTGTTTTCGAATTTGTCGCGGAAGTGGTATCGGCATTCGTGTGCCACACACTGGAACCAGGGCACTTGCGCATGTGCCTCATGTCGAGGGTGCAGTCGCGTGGCGTCGCCTGGAAGGTATTGGAACTCTTTCCCGAATCCTTCCCATTGTACGTGGACCGTAGGTACTCCAGTGCTGACATAGGAGTGTTTCTTCCAGTAGCTTTCCCACGTACGCTCATCTTTTCCGCGGTTCGCGCGCATGAACTGGTACTCGGGGTTCCGTACGTCGTGGCTGAGTTGCTGATCGTCAAAGTGCTCGGCGTAGCTATCGGGCCCATCATATGTCACAGGCTGTTCCCCTTTGATGGTTTCCACGATACGTCGGAGTTCCCTCATTTCGTCCTTCATCTCATCGCTCTGCTGGGCGAGTCGAGTCAAGCGCCCATCCCGTTCGCGCAGTTCCGTGTTGAGTCGGAAAACTTCGTTGCGGTACCATTCGATTCGTTCCTGGAGGAATAGAGCATTGGGTCCGGGTCTTTCGATTCCTTGGGTGTCGGTTGTCCACGATCCATCCCGCCTCTGCGTGACTGTGAAACCCCACTGCCTCAAGATTGGGAGAATCGAAATTGGCGGCGCATACTCTCCTGCCATGTCCCATTCGGCAAGACCTGTCTCTGGGTCCACAGTGACCAGTTCGGAGTACGGTGCTTGTTCGTCTTCACCGTTGCCGTCGTGTCCGAGACTGTCCGTGTCACTGTCCTTGTCTTCGTAGCTCGTGGCTGCTACTTCGGTGACGTTCTTGGTGGTTTCGTCGATGGCCGCAATTTCCTTTCCGGGGGTTGGTTTCCATTCTTTCTTCGGGCTCCGGCATTCTCGCTTGTAGTGCCCTTTCTTTCCGCAGTTGTAGCAGGTAACATTGGACTTGTCTTTGGTCGCCTTCTTCTGGTCCTGCTTCTGCGCTGCGTCCACATCCATGGCTCCGGGGTGCGTCCCGTACGAGGTACTAACGTACGCTCGCTTTTTCTTGTCGTTGGCCTTAACCGTGGTTCCGTTCATTCGACCTCGTTTCTGCTGCTCTCGTGCGTAGAGTCGATCATCGATCCTGATGGCCTGCGCGATGTATTCATCCAGAGTCTCAGGCCGATCGTACTTGTACAGCTCGTCCTTGACCTTTTCCTTCAAGCCGTTGTAGAACAGTTGCATCAACGCCTCGTCGTTAAGCTGAGACTTGAGCATGTCCTGTCTGAACTGTGCGGCGTAGGAGGCTGCTGACTTGGTCTGTCGGAGATTGGCGAGTCTTTCTTGCGCATGAATCTTCTCGTCTTTGTCGCCAAAAACTTTCCGAAGCTCTTCTTCGAAACGGTCGTAAGATCGGAAGACTGCCCGTGTAAACGCGTCTCGATCGTCTTCGTCTTCCTCCGTGAGATAGTCGTTCCACGTAGGCTCGAACCATCTGAGTGCCTTGCCCTCTAGTCTCGTGGCTGCGTAGAGGACTTTGGCTTTGTCGTCCGGAAACTTGTCGTCATTGAGCCGGAAGTAGGATCGGAGGTTTGTCAGGAATCCTGCGAGATCCTCCTTGGTTCCTCCGTATTTACCAGGTGGTTCGATCTTGATGCGGCTCGCCTTGGCGGTCTCGAGCGCTTCGATTTTGGCGTAGGCTTCGTTGACCAACTTCTGCGAGTACTTTTCGCGGTTCTCGAGTTCCTTGATTCGAGCTTGAGCAGCCTTGTCTCTCTGGTCCAACTCCTGGATCCGCTGCTGGAGTTGACCAAGCTGAGCGAGCAGCTGTTCGGCCGTGACGTTGGTAGCCATGTCGATGTCGAGGTCGAAGTCACCTCCGTTCTGAACCATGACAGAACAAAGGGAGTGGTAACAACGTGTGACGAACCCAACTCAGACTGCTTCTGAAAGGGTCCAGACGGAGGTGGGTGAAGCGGGACAAGCAGGCAGGTCGTCTGAGGGATTCGGTGAAGCCAAAGGGTTCACAACAACACTTAGAGTTGTCTCTCACAGTAATCAGCAATGCTTGGTATGAGTACTGTGATTGTGATTGTTACCACTGGTGAACTCCCAGAGTTCGCCAGAACGAGTGACTATATACAATTTCCTTGTCCTTTCCCCCTTGAGTCTTGATCGTGCGATCGCTGCTGCGATCCTGCGATCGTTACCCAAGTGCTCGTCTTGATCGAAGTGCGATCACTGCGATCACTTCCTGATTGGTCCTTAGGTCTTGTGGTTCCTGATTGGTTCTGTGCGCCTTGCCGGGTCGCCTTATGCAGCCAAATCGTGACACTAGAATACTAGTTTATATATACGAACCGCGGAAAAGACAAGTATATATAGGGAAGCTATTAGAAGAAACACTCTTACTACGGCATTAAAGTACCTATAGTCCATATATAATAGGAAGGATTTAGGAAAGAATTCTAATACCTCCTAGGTAATGCTATATAACTATATTCTTAATACAAGGTATATATATAAGTGCCCTAGTTCTAGTATATGGCATATAGATGCTAATACTACTTCTATAACAAATTCGAAAACAATTATTAGCCCACCTAACAAGGAAATAAAGATAGAAGCCTCCGCCCTATAGAATAGGTCTACAATATAGGAAACAGAGCGGCCAAATTGCTCTAGAAGATCGAAGCCTATGACCTAGAAGGTATTACAATAGTTCTAAGATAAGCCTAGCCTAGGTACTACAGAATAGGACGAGATATATAGGACTTGTGCTAGAGTAATGATTACCTCTATTACACGGACGAAAAGAAATCGCGAATTTGGGAGCTTTGGATAAAGCTATAGTATATATGACGAGAAGTAGAATAGACTTAATAATAGAAAGCCGTAAGCACTTAATGGCTTATGGAAATAAGCATAATTAATAAAGCTACTATTAGCCGAATAACTAAAGAGGTTAGTACTGACCTAGGAAATAGGTTAGGGCCCTTTAAGGGGCCTAGAAACTATTAACGCCTATATAGCGGCAGGTAGTAGCGTAGTATAGGAGGAACTAGCGTAAGAGACTACTATATCGAGACCTCCCGGCAGAAACATAGGAAATTGCTATAATCTTTAGACGACGGCGGCAAGACAAGCGACTATAGATAATAGTATAATAGAAATAGTATAAAATGCTTGTACTAGTGAACAGTAGAGCAGAGATAAACCTGATTTTACCGACGCTTATAAATTAGCTATAGATACTCTAGAGAATGAAGTAGAAGTATAGCATAGTTAAAGGGCTATTTCCGATATAATAGGTATATAAGGAGACTAAACCAATCGATATTACTATAGTAGGAAAGATTATAGTAGTCATATTTAGCATCGTAAATATAGATAACAATAAAGACATAATATTAGGGTTACTATAGTATAAAGATTATAACCTAGATATTAGCTAGAAGAATAGTAACTACCTATAACCCTAAATAGAGTTATATTCGACTAGCAAGATAAGGAGTATATGAGGATTATAAGCAGACAATGCTCAGGGGAAGGCATATCCTACAGATCTACCATAAGAGATAGATAGTAGCAGGTAGACTACTACGGACTCTAGAAGAAGTAGCATAACGATACTAACGTTACGATAGGAGGAACAAGCTAAACTACTAATAGCTATTCTCCCTATTGACGAATATAGAGCACTACAATTAGAGTAATAGGTTAAGATAGGAGAAATCGCTAGCATTGCCATGGACGGAACCAAGTTTATGTACTATTAGAAAACTAAGAGACGAGATAAGACTAGGGAAGTACTAAAAGAATATAAAGGACACCTAGCATTCGAACTAAAGTATCTAGAAGGATTACTAGAACACGGCCTATAGGATTACGAGATCAAGCTTAAGGAAGGAGTATGACGAAAGTTCTTTAAGATTTACTATATAAGCTAGACTTAGAACGAAGAACTTAAATAATATTTAGAAGAGAACCTTTGAAGAGGATATATCTGCCTGTCGACATCGCTAATAGGCTACCTAATCCTGTTTATACTTAAGAAGGATAGAAAGCTATAGTTATATATTAACTATTGGTAACTTAACGAATAGACCGTGAAAAACCAATACCCGTTACCGCTAATCTTACGGCTCCGAGATTAGTTAGCAGGAGCCTAATATTTCACGCGTCTTGACTTACTATCGGCCTATAACTATATATAGATTAAAGAAGGCAACAAGTGGAAAATAGCCTTTAGGATACCCTATAGCTATTATAAGTACCTTATTATACTATTCGGACTTATAAACACACTAGTAACGTTTTAAGCCTTGATTAATCAAGCTATCCGACCCTTTCTTAACAAATTTACGGTATATTATCTTAACGATATACTTATCTTCTCTAAGACAATAGACAAACACTAGAAGCACGTAAAAGCAGTGCTAGACGCGCTATATATATATAAACTATTAGTTAACAAGGAAAAGAACGAATTCTATGTTAGGAAAACGGTATTTTTAGTTAATAAGATATTCCTAGGATAAATTTGGATAGAACCTTTAAAGGTTAAAGCTATTAAAAATTGGCTACAACCAATATTAGTTATAGAAGTATAAAGCTTTATCGGATTTATAAACTTCTACCAAATGTTTACTAGGAACTTTGGAGTAATCGTATGACCTTTATATAAACTTACAAAGAAGAACACTGAATTCTAATAAGAAGAGTAATATAAGTAAGCATTTATATAGATCTGTAACGCTATTACCGAAGATTTAGTACTAGTACTACCAGACCTTAAGAAGCCATTCGAGGTAGAAACGGACGCTTTAGACTACACCATCGGAGGACAATTAGGACAACGAGACGAACAAGGAAAGCTATATCCTATAGCCTTCTTTTCAAAGAAGCTCGATGGACTATGTCTTAATTATCCGATCTATAACAAGGAACTACTTACGATTGTCGAAGCTTTTAAGGAATAGCAACTATACCTTAGTAATATAATTAAACCGGTATAAGTATATATGGATTATAAGAATTTACGATACTTTACGATGATAAAGGAGCTTAATAGACAATAAATACGATAGGCAGAATTCCTTATAGAATTTAACTTTGAGATCTGCTATAAGAAGGGTAAAGAGAACGTATAAGTAGATATCTTAAGCCGATAAACGGATCATATAGAAGGATAAACGGAAATAATACTACTATTACTTAAGGAACGAACAGATAGAATGCTATATTACGAAACGTAGATACCTATAAAAGATAATCTACTTAACTCGTTCCTAGAGTATTATATAATCTTTCGAGAAGAAAGGACTAACAAGGTATAATATTAAGCAGCACCTAGACTAGTAATACCTAATAGAGTAGAAGAAAGAGATAGGAAACTCTAGTACCAAGGCAAAGCATATATCTATGATAGGGATTAATAGCTACGAATGATTCGAGAACTTTACAAGTCGAAACTCGGAGGACACAAAGGAGTTATAAAGACTATCGCATAAGTTAGGAAATACTACGACTTTCCATAGTTAACGGCACAAGTTAAGGAAGTCGTATAGAACTACGACATTTGCAATCGAAGCAAAATAGTATAATAAAAACTGTATAGGCTACTTTAGCCATTGCTAATAGCTAATAAACTATAGAGTTTAGTTACGATAGACTTTATTATAAAGCTGCTAGAATCTAAGGATACGGCTATAGGAGTAATCTACGATAGTATTCTTACCATAATAGATCGCCTAACTAAATAGGCATACTTCTTTCCCTATAAGGAGTCCTAGACAGTAGAATAGTTAATAGACATGATCTATCGGCAAGTTATATTAATGTATGCTTAGCTATAAGAATAGATTACTAATAGAGATACCAAGTTTGTATCGAAGTTCTAGCAAGCGTTAATATAATGATTAGGCATTAATAGCAAGCTGTTAACGGCATATTACCTATAGACTAACAGATAAATGGAGTGACTAAACCAGGTTATCAAGTAATATCTCTGCTCTTATATTAACTACTAGTAAAATAACTAGGTCATACTATTGCTAATAGTATAACTCGCTTATAACACGACACTAACGGAAACGACTAAAGTCATACTATTCTTTGTAAACTATAGATATAAAGCAGACCTTAGGTAAGGACTAGAGGTTATGATGCTAAGAGCAGCAGTTAACGTAGAACAAATATATACACTATATAAAAAGCTTAAAAAGGAACTTAAGTTTGTTAAGACTAGAATAAAGAACTACTACGACAAATATAGGCTCGAGGGACCTTGCCTAGAGAGGGGAGACAAAGTCTACCTGATTGTACGAAACTTACGAACTAAATGACCAAGCATAAAGCTAGACTTTAAGAAGGTTAGACTTTTCATTATTAAAGAACGAATTTCGACATCTAACTATTGACTATTATTACTGTTATCTATATAACTATAGATAGATGTTTTTTATATTTCACTTCTCGAACTAGCACTAAAGAACGCTAAGGTTATTATATATATCAAAGCAAAGGACAAAGAAGAAGAATAGGACATTAAAGAAATTCTAGATTTATATATTATTAATAGGGAACCATAGTATCTAGTTAAATGGCTCAATTTCGGATTAAAAGATAACTTATAGAAACTAGTTAAGAACTTGAACTACCCTAAGAAACTAGAATAGTTCTATCGGCAGAACCTGGATCGGCTAAAGGCAAACCTAGGACAGAACCGAAAATAGCGCCCTAGTTAATAACATTAACGCTACTATTAAGCTATATACCTAGAACCGCCTCCGATTCCTACTACCCTACCTCTTCCAATTTATCTAAAGATATAAGACCCCGGCGAACCATCTCCAACCCTCAAGATAATAACGATCGCTTCTAACGACAAATATAGTCTAAGCAAGCTAGAGACTCGTCCAGATGACGCTACGTTATTACTAACGAATCGCAATCGGCATAGAGAGCCTCCTTAGCATCTTATTCTAATCGGTCGAGGCGCTTTAACTCATCTACGATATAGGATACTACAGAAGTTAGTATAAGAAAAATATACTAATAAGGGAATATAGATAAGACTAGAACCCTAGAACTATTATATAACCTCCTATGACAAACGTATTTGCTATAATGAGAAGAGCTCTCTATTATACGGTAGTAGAGGCCACGAGAAAAACAATAGGAACAAGGCATCACTTCGAACCCTAGCTCGTTAATAGCAGTAGCTAGGGCAATATGCTCCTCGGTTTTTACAGACCTTTTTGTCGAACGCTTTGCTATATAAGGCATGTTATTAGTAGTATATAGAAGAAAAAGGAGAAAAACGGGATATAACTTACTTAGGGGTGTTAGCGCTATTTGAAATGGCCTAAGATAGGCTTTTAGGTCGAAAGCCTTAAAGGAGGGGCATCGTATTATAGAAATATATATATAGGACGCTGCCTAAGCTGCCTTCCTTGGCAGGCCAATAGGACAACAGGCACGAACGGACTAATTAGAAAAGGATCATGCTTAGCAAAGTAATCTATATACTATAGGATTATTAATATAGCCGTAATCCTAACGGCAAAGGATTACTAAGTAAAGAGTGATCCTATGTAACGAACCTAACTTAGACTTCTTCTAAAAGGGTTTAGACGAAGGTAGATTAAGTGGGACAAGTAGGCAGGTCGTCTAAGGGATTCGGTAAAGCCAAAGGGTTTATAATAATACTAGGGTTATCTCTTATAGTAGTTAATAACGGTGCTTGGTATAAGTACTGTGATTATAAGGGGTTGCTATCACTAGTAAACTCTCAGAGTCTACCGTAACAAGTGACTATCTATATATATATATAATTTTAGAATCACTAGTAGTTATAATGATCCTCTATACTAGCTTACCTAGCTTATATCGTAAGCTAGTAATCCTCTGCTAGGATTATTTCTTGCTAAGTGTGATCCTGTCTTAATTAGTCTATCATTCCTTCGGCTTAATTAGCCCATTTATGCTAGTAGCTTAGGCGGTATCTATATATATATTTCTGTGACACGATGCCCTCCCTCTAAGGCTTTTAACCCAAAAGCCCTCTTTTAGGCCGTTTCAAATAGCGCTAACATTCTTTTCCACGTATACCTTATAATTTTTCCCTTTTTCTATACTGCTAGTAGCTGATAAGATGGCAGATCGTATCTCTAAATGCCGATCTTCGAAATCCTAATAGCGCGCCGCGCTTGCTTTCTTTATTAATTCTTCTAGCGTAGATATTATACTATATTCGTAGTGTTTTAAGCGGAATTCAGCTTGTCGTATAGCGTTAGGCTCTTCTTACTATAGCAAGTATATACGTTAGGGTTATTCTTACGATGGTTCCGATATAGCGTCTGCTTATTCGTGACCTAGTTTATTACCTTAATATTTATAGCTAACCTTTTATAGTAACGAAGATTATATCTAAATAAAAACGTATAGAATAAGAAGAGGCCGATACTAAAGAGGCCCTTTTTATTCTTTAGACTTAACTTTAGACGGCTATCGGCCGATTAGCTCGTCTTCGTCGCTAGAAACGTTTCTTAAAGGAGCGGGGTTCCGAGCTGTTTCGTCAAGGTATATAATCTCTAGAGGAAATAGAAGCGGAAGAACGGAGGGTATAGGATTCCGAGGTACACGTTATTAGTAACATATGGTCCTAGGGTGCTAACGTCCTGTTTGATTAGTCTTCTTTAGGCCTAGATTTGTTAGAGGCCGATTTAGCCATTTTGTCCGAGCTAGTACCTATAGTCGATCTAGGTTCTGCCGGTAGAACTATTCTAGTTTCTTAGGGTAGTTTAAGTTCTTAACGGGTTCCTATAAGTTATTTTCTAGTCTGAAATTAAGCTATTTAACTAGGTATAATAGTTGTCTATTAATAATACGTAAATCTAGAATTTTTTTGATATCCTATTCTTCTTCTTCGTCCTTTACTTTAATATATATAGCAACCTTAGCATTCTTTAGTACTAGTTCGACAAGCGAAATATAAAAAATATCTATCCGTAGTTATATAGATAACGGTAACGATAATCGGTAGTTAGATGTCGAAATTCGTTCTTTGATAACAAAGGGTCTAACCTTTTTAAAGTCTAGCTTCGTGCTTAGTCGTTTAGTTTATAAGTTTTATACGATTAGGTAGACTTTGTCTCCCCTCTCTAGGTAAGGTCCTTTGAGCCTATATTTATTGTAGTAATTCTTTATTCTAGTCTTGATAAACTCGAGTTCCTTTTTAAGCTTTTTATATAGTATGTATATTTGTTCCGCTTTGACTACTACTCTTGGCACTATAACCTCTAGTCCTTGCCTAAGGTCTGCTTTATATCTATAGTTCGCGAAGAATGGTATGACTTTAGTTATTTCCATTAGCATTATATTATAAGCGAGTTATACTATTAGTAATAGTATGACCTAGTCGTCTTGCTAGTAGTTAACGTAAGAACGGAGGTACTACTTAATAACTTGGTTTAGTTACTCTGTTTGTCTGTTAGTCTGCAAGTAATATGCTATTAATAGCTTGCTATTAACGCCTAATCGTTACATTAATGCTTGCTAGAACTTCGATGCGAACTTAGTATCTCTATCGGTAATCTATTCTTACGGCTAAGTATATACTAATGTAACTTGCCGATAGATTACGTCTACTAACTATTCTACTGTCTAGGACTCCTTATAGGGAAAGAAGTATGCCTATTTAGTCAGACGATCTACTATAGTAAGAATACTATCATAGATTACTCCTATAGCCATATCCTTAGATTCTAGTAGCTTTATAATGAAGTCTATTATAACTAAACTCTATAGTTTGTTAGCTATTAGCAGTAGCTAAAGTAGCCTATATGGCTTGTATCGTACTGTTTTGCTTCGATTGCAAATGTCGTAGTTCTGTACGACTTCCTTAACTTGTACCATTAACTATAGAAAGTCGTAGTGTTTCTTAACTTATATAACAGTCTTCGTAACTCCTTTATATCCTCCGAGTTTTAACTTATAGAGTTCTCGAATCATTTATAGCTATTAATCCCTGTCGTAGATATATACTTTGCCTTAATACTAGAGTTTCCTATCTCTTTCTTCTACTCCGTTAGGTACTAGTAGTCCGGGTACTACTTAATACTATGCCTCGTTAATCTTTTCTTCTCGAAAGATTACATAATATTCTAGGAACAAGTCAAGTAAATCATCTTCTATAGGTATCTACGTTTTGTAATATAGCGTTCCGTCTGTTTGTTCCTTAAACAATAGTAGTATTATTTCCGTTCGTCCTTCCGTGTGATCCGTTTATCGGCTTAAGACGTCCGCTCGTACGTTCTCTTTACCCTTCTTATAGCGGATCTCAAAGTTGAAGTCTACGAGGAATTCTACCTATTGTATTTGTCGTCTATTAAGCTCCTTTGTCGTCGTAAAGTATCGTAAATTCTTATAGTCTGTATATACTTATACTAGTTTAATCGTACTACTAAGGTATAGTTACTATTCCTTAAAAGCTTCGATAATTGTAAGTAGTTCCTTGTTATAGATTAGATAATTAAGACGTAGTCTATCAAGCTTCTTTAAAAAGAAGGCTATAGGATATAGCTTTCCTTGTTTGTCTCGTTATCCTAATTGTCCTCCGATAGTATAGTCTAAAGTGTCCGTTTCTACCTCAAATAGCTTCTTAGGATTTGGTAATACTAGTACTAGATCTTTGGTAATGGCATTATAGATCTATATAAATGCTTACTTATACTATTCTTCCTATTAAAATTTAGCGTTCTTCTTAGTAAGTTTGTACAAAGGTCATATAATCGCTCCGAAATTTCTGATAAACATCCGGTAGAAGTTTGTAAATCCGATAAAGCTTTGTACTTCTATAACTAACGTCAGTTATAGCTAATTCTTAATAGCTTTAACCTTTAAGGGTTCTATCCGAATTTGTCCTAGGGATATCTCGTATCCTAAAAACACCGTTTTCCTAACGTAGAATTTGCTCTTTTCCTTATTAATTCATAGTTTGTATATATATAGCGCGTCTAGTACTACTTTCATATGCTTCTGGTGTTTATCTATTGTCTTAGAGAAGATAAGTATATTATCGGGATAATATATTGTAAATTTGTCAAGAAAGAGTTAGATAGCTTGATTAATTGGGGCTTAGGACGTTGCTAGCGTGTTTGTAAGTCTAAATAGCATGACAAGGTACTTGTAGTAGCTATAGGGTGTCTTAAAGGCCGTTTTCTACTCGTTGCCTTCTTTAATCCGTATATAGTTATAGGCTAATAGCAAGTCAAGACATGTAAAATATTAGGCTCTTGCTAACTGATCTTGGAGCCGTAAGATTAGCGGTAACAGGTATCGGTTTTTTATAGTCTATTCGTTAAATTGCCGATAGTTAATATATAACCGTAGCTTTCCGTCTTTCTTAGGCATAAATAAGATTAGGTAGCCTGCTAGCAATATCAATAGGCGGATATATCCTCTTCGAAGGTTCTCCTCTAAATATCATTTAAGTTCTTCGTTCTATATCTAGCTCGTATAGTAAATCTTAAAGAACTTTAGTCATACTCCTTCCTTAAGCTTAATCTTATAATCCTATAGGCCGTATTCTAGTAGTCCTTCTAAATGCTTCGGTTCGAATGCTAGGTATCCTTTATATTCCTTTAATACTTCCCTAGTCTTGTCTTATCTCTCGGTTTTCTAATAGTATACGAACTTAGTTCCATCTATAGCGATACTAGCGATTTCTCCTATCTTAACCTACTACTCCTATTATAGTGCTCCGTATTTGTTAACAGAGAGAATAGCTATTAGCGGTTTAGCTTGTTCTTCCTATCGTAACGTTGGTATCGTTATAACGCTTCTTCTAGAGTCTGTAGTAATCTGCCTGCTACTATCTATCTCTTATAGTAGATCTGTAGGATATGCCTTTCCCTAAGCATCGTCTACTTACGATCCTTATACGCTCCCTATCTAACTAGTCAAATATAACTCTATTTAGGGTCGTAGGTAGCTACTATTCTTCTAGCTAATGTCTAGGTTATAATCTTCATACTATACTAACCTTAATATTATATCTTTATCGTTACCTATATCTATAATACTAAATATAACTATTATAGTCTTCCCTACTATAGTAATATTAATCGGTTTAGTCTCCCTATATACCTATTACGTCGGAAATAGCCCTTTAAGTATACTATGCTTCCGCTTTATTCTCTAAGGTATCTATAGCTAATTTATAAGTATTAGCAAAATTAGGTTTATCTCTACTCTACTATCTACTAGTACAAGCATTTCGTGCTATTTCCATTATGCTATTATCTATAGTCGCTTGCCTTACCGCCGTCGTCTAAAGATTACGGCGATTTCCTATATTTCTACTAGGAGGTCTCGATATAATAGTCTCTTATACTAGTTCCTCCTATACTATACTACTACTCGCCGCTATATAGGCATTAATGGTTTCTAGGCCCCTCGAAGGGCCCTAACCCGTTTCCTAGGTTAGTGCTAACCTCTTTAGTTATTCGGCTAATAGCGGCTTTATCGATTGTACTCATTTCTATAAGCCATTAAGTGCTTACGGCTTCCTACTATTAAGTCCGTTCTACTTTCCGTCGTATATGCTATAGCTTTATCTAAAGCTCCCGAATTCGCGATTTCTTTTCATCTGTATAATAGAGGCAATCGTTGCTCTAGCATAAGTCCTATATATCTCGTCCTGTTCTATAGTGCCTAGGCTAGGCTCGTCTTAGAACTATCGTAATGCCTTCTAGATCGCAGGCTTCGATCTTCTAGAGCAATTTGGCTACTCTATTTCCTATATCGTAGATCTATTCCACAGGGCAGAGGCTTCTATCCTTATTTCCTTGTCAGGTTAGCTAGTAATTATTTTTAAATTTATTATAGAAGTAGTATTAGCATCTATATACTATATACTAGAACTAGGGCACTTATATATATGCCTTATATCAAGGGTATAGTCGTGTAGCCTTGCTATCACAGAAATATACATACAGATGCCGCCTAGGCTACCAGCACAAACAGGCCAATCAAGCCAAAGGAACGGAAGGACCAATTACAACATAGGAAGTACAATGATCACTACACTCACTAGTGATCAGGGTGATCACCACCATACAATCACTTACAATTACCGTGATTAGGAGTAATCACTAGGATTATATATACATGTGGATAGTCACTCGTTATAGTAGACTCTAGGAGTTCACTAGTAGTAATAATCACAATCACAGTACTTATACCAAGCATTGCTAATTACTATAAGAGGTAACTCTAGTATTATTATAAACCCTTTGGCTTTACCAAATCCCTTAGACGACCTACCTACTTGTTACGCTTAATCTACCTTTGTCTAGACCCTTTTAGAAGAAGTCTAAGTTAGGTTCGTCATACATTGTTACCACTCCCTTTGTTCTGTCATGGTTCAGAACGGAGGTGACTTCGACCTCGATATCGATATAGCTACCAACGTTACGGCCAAATAGCTGCTTGCTTAGCTTAGTTAACTCTAGCAGCGGATCTAGGAGTTGGACTAGAGAGATAAGACTACTTAAGCTCGAATCAAGGAACTCGAGAACCGCGAAAAGTATTTGTAGAAGTTAGTTAATAAGGCCTACGCTAAAATCGAGGCACTCGAGGGCACTAAAGTGAAGCGCATTAAGATCGAACTACCTAGCAAATACAGAGGAACTAAGGAGGATCTTGTAGGATTCCTGACAAACCTCTGATCCTACTTCTGGCTTAATGACGACAAGTTTCCGGATGACAAAGCCAAAGTCCTTTATATAGCTATAAGACTAGAGGGCAAGGTACTTAGATAGTTTAAGCCTATATAGAATGACTATCTTATAGAGGAAGACGAAGACGACTGAGACGTGTTTATATAGGCAGTTTTCTGATCTTACAACTATTTCGAAGAAGAGCTTTGGAAAGTTTTTAGTAACAAAGACAAGAAGATTCATATATAAGAAAGACTTGCCAATCTCCGACAGACTAAGTTAGCAGCCTCCTATACTATATAATTTAGACAGGACATACTCAAGTCTTAGCTTAACGACAAGGCGTTAATACAATTGTTCTATAACGGCTTAAAGGAAAAGGTCAAAGACAAGCTATATAAGTACAATCGGCCTAAGACTCTAGACAAATATATCGCGTAGGCCATTAGGATCAATGATCGACTCTATATACGAGAGTAGTAGAAACGAGGTCAAATAAATGGAACTATGGTTAAGGCTAACGATAAGAAAAAGCGAGCGTATGTTAGTACCTCGTACGGGATATACCCCGGAGCTATAGATATAGATATAGCATAGAAGCAAGACTAGAAGAAGGCGACTAAAGACAAGTCTAATATTACCTACTATAACTATAGAAAGAAAGGGCACTATAAGCGAGAATGCCGGAGCCTAAAGAAAGAATAGAAACTAGCCCCTAGAAAGGAAATTATAGCTATCGACAAAACCATTAAGGACGTTATCAAAGTAGTAGCTACAAGCTATAAAGATAGGGACAGTGACATGGACAGTCTCGGACACGACGGCAACGGTAAGGATGAACAAGCACCGTACTCTGAACTGGTTACTATAGACCTAGAGACAGGTCTCGCCAAATAGGATACGGCAGGAGAGTATACACCGCCAATTTCGATTCTCCTAGCCTTAAGGCAATAGGGTTTTATAGTTACACAGAGGTAGGATAGATCATAGATAACCAATACCTAAGGAATCGAAAGACTTAGACCTAATGCTTTATTCCTCTAGGAACAAATCGAATAGTACCGTAACGAAGTCTTCTGACTTAACGCGGAACTACGCGAACGGGATGGACGCTTGATTCAACTCGTCTAGTAGAGCGATAAGATAAGGAACGAGATGAGGGAACTCTGACGTGTTGTAGAAACTATTAAAGGAGAATAGCCTATAATATATAATAGGCCTGATAGCTACACCGAGTACCTTGACAGCTAGTAACTTAATAATAATGTACAGAACCTAGAATACTAGTTTATACAAGCAAACTATGGAAAAGACGAGCATATATAGGAAAGCTACTAGAAGAAATACTCCTATATTAGCACTAGAGTACCTATAGCCTACATACAGTGGGAAGGATTTGGGAAAGAATTCCAATACCTCCTAGGCAACGCCATATAACTATACCCTCGATACGAGGCACATACGCAAGTGCCCTAGTTCTAGTGTATGGCATACAAATGCTAATATCACTTCTACGACAAATTCGAAAATAATTACTAGCCGACCTAATAGGAAAACAGGGACAGAAGCTTATACTCTAAGGAATAGGTCTATAATGTAGGAAACAGAGCGGCCGAATTGCTTTGGAAGATCGAAGCCCGCAATCTAGAAAGTATTATAATAGTTCTAAAACAAGCCTAGCCTAGGTACTACGGAACGGGACAAGACATATAGGACTCGTGCTAGAGCAACGATTACCTTTATCATACAGACGAAAAGAAATTACGAATTCGGGAGCTTTAGATAAAGCTATAGCACGTACGACAGAAAGCGGAACGGACCTAATAGTAGGAAGCCGTAAGCACTCAATAGCTCATAGAAATGAGTACGATCGACAAAGTCGCTATTAGCCAGACAACCAAAGAGGTTAGCACTGACCTAGGAAACGGGTTAGGGCCCTTTGAGGGGCCCGGAAACCATTAACGCCTACGTAGCGGCGAGTGGTAGCGTAGTATAGGAGGAACTAGCGCAAGAGACCACTATATCGAGACCTCCCGGCAGAAACATAGGAAATCGCCGCAATCTTTAGACGACAATGGTAGGACAAGCGACTATAGATAATAGTATAATAGAAACAGCACGAAATGCTTATACTAGTAAATAGTAGAGCAGAGATAAACCTAATTTCGCCGATACTTATAAATTAGCTATAGATACCCTAGAGAATAAAGCGGAAGCATGGCATAGTCAAAGGGCTATTTCTAACGTAATAGGTATATAGGGAGACTAAACTAATCGACATTACTATAGCAGGGAAGACTATAGTAGTCGTATTTAGCATTATAGACATAGGTAACGACAAAGATATAATATTAAGGTTACTATAGTATGAAGATTATAACCTAGACATTAGCTAGAAGAATAGTAACTACCTGTGACCCTAAACGGAGTTATATTTAACTAGCAAGATAGGGAGCATACAAGGATTACAAGCAGACGATGCTTAGAGAAAGGCATATCCTATAGATCTACTATAAGAGACGGGTAGTAGCAGGCAGACCACTACGGACTCTAGAAGAGGCGGCATAATGACATCGATATCACGATAGGAGGAACGAGCTAAACTGCTGATAGCTATTCTCTCCGTTAACAAATGCGGAGCACTGCAATTAGAGTAGTAGGTTAAGATAGGAGAAATCGCTAGCATCGCTATAGACAGAACCAAGTTTATATACTATTAGAAAACCGAGAAACGGGACAAGACTAGGGAAGTACTAAAGGAATATAAAGGATACCTAGCATTCGAACCAAAGTATCTAGAAGGATTACTAGAACACGGCCTATAGGATTATAAGATTAAGCTTAAGGAAGGAGCATAACTAAAGTTCTTTAAGATTTACTATATAAGCTAGATATAGAATAAAGAACTTAAGCGATATTTAGAGGAGAACCTTCGAAGAGGATATATCTGCCTATTGACATTACTAGCAGGCTACCTAATCCTATTTATGCCTAAGAAAGATGGAAAGCTATGGTTATACGTCGACTATTGGTAACTTAACAAATAGACCGTAAAAAATCGATACCCGTTACTACTAATCTTATAGCTCCGAGATTAGTTAGCAGGAGCCTAATATTTTACGCATCTTAATTTGCCATCGGCCTATAACTATATATAGATTAAAGAAGGCAACAAGTAGAAAACGGCCTTTAGAACACCCTATAGCTACTATAAGTACCTCGTTATGCCATTCGGACTTATAAACGCGCTAGTAACGTTCTAAGCCCTAATTAATCAAGCTATCTGACCCTTTCTCGACAAATTTACGGTATATTATCTCAACAATATATTTATCTTCTCTAAGACAATAGATAAACACCGGAAGTATATAAAAGCAGTACTAGACACGCTACACATATATAAGCTATTAGTTAATAAAGAAAAGAGCAAATTCCACGTTAGGAAAATGGTATTTCTAGGATATGAAATATCCCTAGGACAAATTCGGATAGAACCTTCAAAGGTTAAAGCTATCAAGAATTAGCTACGACCGACGTTAGTTATGGAAGTACGAAGCTTTATCAGATTTACAAACTTCTACCGGATGTTTATTAGGAACTTTAGAGTGATCGTATGACCTTTATACGAACTCACTAGGAAGAACACTAAATTCCAATAGGAAGAGCAATACGAGCAAGCATTTACGCAGATCTGTAACGCCATTACTAAAGATCTAGTACTAGTACTATTAGACCCTAAGAAGCTATTTAAGGTAGAAACGGACGCTTTAGACTATACCATCGGAGGACAATTAGGACAACAAGACAGACAAGGGAAGCTACATCCTATAACCTTCTTTTTAAAGAAGCTCGACAGACTATATCTTAATTACCTAATCTACGACAAGGAACTACTTGCAATTATTAAAGCTTTTAAGGAATGGCAACTATACCTTAGTAGTATAATTAAATTAGTACAAGTATATACAGATTACAAGAACTTACGATACTTTACGATGACGAAAGAGCTTAACGGACGACAAATACAATAGGTAGAATTCCTTACGGAATTTAACTTCGAGATCTGCTATAAGAAGGGCAAAGAAAACATACAAGTAGACATTTTAAGCCAATAAACGGATCATATAAAAGGACAAACGGAAATAATACCACCGTTATTCAAGGAACAAACAGATAGAACGCTATATTACGAAACGTAAACACCTATAGAAGATGATCTACTTGACTTGTTCCTCGAATGCTATACAATCTTTTAAGAGGAAAGGATTAACAAGGTATAATATTAAGCAACACCCGGACCAGTGGTACCTAACGGAGTAGAAGAAAAAGATAGGAAACTCTAGTACTGAGATAAAGCATATATCTACGACAAGGATCAATAGCTGCAAATGATTCGAGAACTCTACAAGTCAAAACTCGGAGGACACAAAGGAGTTACAAAGACTGTCGCACAAGTCAAGAAACACTACGACTTTCCATAGTTAATGATACAAGTTAAGGAAGTCATATGGAACTACGACATTTGTAATCGAGGTAAGATGGTATAATACAAGCTATATAGGCTACTTTAGCTACTACTAATAGCTGACAAACTATAGAGTTTAGTTACGATAGACTTTATTACAAAGCTGCTAAAATCTAAGGATATAGCTATAGGAGTGACTTACGATAGTATTCTTACTATAGTAGATCGCCTAACTAAGTAGGCATATTTCTTTCCCTATAAGGAGTCCTAGATAGCGGAATAATTAGCAGACGTAATCTATTAGCAAGTTACATTAGTATATGCTTAGCCGCAAGAATAGATCACCGACAGAGACACTAAGTTCGTATCGAAGTTCTGGTAAGCGTTAATACAACGATTAGGCGTCAATAGCAAACTGTTAATAGCATATCACCCGCAGACTAACAGGCAAACGGAGCAATTAAACCAAGTTATTAAGTAGTATCTCCGTTCTTACGTCAACTACTAGCAAGACGACTAGGTCATACTATTACCAATAGTATAACTCGCTTATAATACAACGCCAACAAAAACGACCAAAGTTACACTGTTCTTCGCGAACTACGGATATAAAGCAGACCTTAGGCAAGGACTAGAGGTCACAGTGCCGAGAGCAGTAGTCAAAGTAGAACAAATGTACGCACTATATAAAAAGCTCAAAAAGGAACTCGAGTTTATCAAGACTAGAATGAAAAACTACTACGACAAATACAGGCTCGAGGGACCTTGCCTAGAGAGAGGAGACAAAGTCTACCTGATCATACAAAACTTACGAACCAAACGACTAAATATAAAGCTAGACTTTAAGAAGGTCGGACCCTTCGTTATTAAAGAACGAATTTCGACATCTAACTACCGACTATCGTTACTGTCATCTATACAACTATAGACGGATGTTTTTCATATTTTACTCCTCGAACTAGCATCGAAAAACGCTAAGGTTACTATATACATTAAAGTAGAAGACAAGGAAGAAGAATAGGACGTCGAAAAAATTCTAGATTTACGTATTATCAATAAAGAACTATAGTACCTAGTTAAATAGCTTAATTTTAGACTAGAAGACAACTTATAAGAACTAGTTAAGAACTTAAACTGCCCTAAGAAACTAGAATAGTTCTATCGGCAGAACCCGGATCGGCTAAAGACAAACCTAAGACAGAACTGAAAACAGCGCCCTAGTTAACAACGTCGACGCTACCATTAAGTTATATAACGGCCCCCGATTCCTGCTATTCTACTGCCTCTAATTCGTCTAGATTCGACAAACCCCATATAACCATGTCTGCCCCCTTCTCTACCAGGAACTCTCGTTATTCACGAACCTGAGTCAGACAGGCCAATACCTTAGAAGCTTTGTATTGATATTCCCGTAGCAAGGCTTTAGCCTCTTTCTCTTTAGCCTTTAAATAACATTACTCGCGTATAATACGATCTATTACGTTACGATTAGAGACGTGCCCTTGCAAGAAAATAGGAACTTACAAGAAGAAACTAGAATGCTAGAACCATCGTAAGCACGACCCCGACATATATAAGCCTCGTAGCGACAAGATTTTTTAATCATCTTATATACTCGGTTGTACTCTACGCAATGGGAACACGCCATTACTACAAACCTATGATCGGAAATAAACTAAGCTAAACGCTTATGACGAATAGATGCTAGGGATCTATACGTGTTAGATGGTATAATTGATAGTACAAAGGGCAACAAGGACTAAGGAGAAAAACACGTATAAGGAACGCGAGGGATGTTAGCACTATTTGAGACGGCCTAAAAAGAGGGCTTTTAGGTCGAAAGCCTCGGAGGGAAGGCATCATATCACGGAAATATATATACAGATACCGCCTAGGCCACCGGCATAAACGGGCCAATCAAGCCGAAGGAACGGAAGGACTAATTACAATATGGGAAGTATAGTGATCACTACGCTTACTAGCGATTAGGGTGATCACTACCATGCGATCACTTACAATCACCGTAATTAGGAGTGATCACTAGGATTATATATACATGTAAATAGTCACTCGTTATAGTAGACTCTGGGAGTTCACCAGTGGTAACAATCACAATCATAGTACTTATACCGAGCATTGCTGATTACTATGAGAGGCAACTCTAGTGTTATTGTAAACCCTTTGGCTTTACCGAATCCCTTAGACGACCTGCCTGCTCGTCACGCTCAATCTACCTCCGTCTGGACCCTTTCAGAAGAAGTCTGAGTTGGGTTCGTTATATTAGCCTTATTTCCATTACTCCTATATATAGAGTCGATTATCGATTCTAATAGCCTATATAATATATTTATCTAAAGTCTCAAGCTAATTATACTTATATAGCTTGTCTTTAACCTTTTCCTTTAAGCCATTATAGAATAATTATATTAATACCTCGTCGTTAAGCTAAGACTTAAGTATATTCTATCTAAACTATATAATATAAGAGGCTATTAACTTAGTCTATCGGAGATTAGCAAGTCCTTCTTACGTATAAATCTTCTCGTCTTTATCGCTGAAAACCTTCTAAAGCTCTTCTTCAAAATAGTTATAGGATCGAAAGACTACCTATATAAATATATCTTAGTCGTCTTCGTCTTCCTTAGTAAGATAGTCGTTCTATATAGGCTTAAACTATCTAAGTACCTTACCCTCTAGTCTTATAGTTATATAGAGAACTTTAGCTTTATTATCTAGAAACTTATTATTATTAAGCTGGAAATAAGATCGAAGGTTTATTAGAAATCCTACAAGATCCTCCTTAGTTCCTCTGTATTTGCTAGGTAGTTCGATCTTGATATGGCTCGCTTTAGCGCCCTTAAGTGCCTTAATTTTAGTATAGGCCTCGTTAACCAGCTTCTATAAGTGCTTTTCGCCGTTCTCGAGTTCCTTGATTCGAGCTTAAGTAGCCTTATCTCTCTAGTCTAACTCCTAGATTCGCTAATAGAGTTAACCAAGCTAGGCAAGCAGCTATTTGGCTATGACGTTAGTAGCTATATCGATGTCAAGGTCGAAGTCACCTCCGTTCTGAACTATAATAGAACAAAGGGAGTGATAGTAACGTGTAACAAACCTAACTCAGATTTCTTCTAAAAGAGTTTAGACGAAGGTAGATTGAGTAGAATAAGTAGGCAGGTTGTCTAAGGGATTTAGTAAAGCTAAAGGGTTTATAATAATACTAGGGTTATCTCTTATAGTAGTTAATAATAGTGCTTAGTATAAGTACTATAATTGTAAGGGGTTGCTATTATTAGTGAACTCTTAGAGTCTACTATAATAAATGACTATCTATATATATATATAATCCTAGGATTACTAGTAGTCGTGGTAATCCTCTATACTAGCTTACCTAGCTTATATTGTAAGCTAGTGATCCTCTGCTAGGATTATTTCTTGCTAAGTGTGATCCTATCCTAATTAGTCTATCATTCCTTTGGCTTGATTAGCCTATTTGTGCTAGTAGCTTAGGCGGCATCTATATATATATTTCCGTAACATCCCAGGATTATATATATATATAGATAGTTACTTATTACGATAGACTCTAGAAGTTTACTAGTGATAGCAACTTATAATCACAGTACTTATACTAAGCACCGTTGTTAACTACTATAAGAGACAACTCTAATGTTATTATAAACCCTTTAGCTTCCCTAAATCCCTTAGACAACCTGCCTACTTGTCCCGCTTAATCTACCTTCGTCTAAACCTTTTTAGAAGAAGTCTAAATTAGGTTCGTCATAGCTAACGACAAGAAAAAGCGAGCATACGTTAGTACCTTATACGGGACGTACCCTAGAGCTATAGATATAGACGTAGCGTAGAAGTAGGACTAGAAGAAGACGACTAAAGACAAGTCTAATGTTATCTACTATAACTATAGAAAGAAAGGGCACTATAAGCGAGAATGCTAAAGCCTAAAGAAAGAGTAGAAGACAGTCCCTAGAAAGGAAATTACGGTTATTAACGAAACTACTAAGAATGTTATCGAAGTAACGGCCACAAGCTACGAAGACAGGAACAGTGATACAGACAGTCTTAGACACGATAGCGACGGTAAAGACAAACAAGCACTATATTCTAAACTAGTCACTATAGACCTAGAGATAGGTCTTACCGAATAGGATATAGTAGGAGAGTACGTACTATTAATTTCGATTTTCCTAGCCTTAAGGTAGTAAGGTTTTATAGTTATATAGAGGTAGGACGGATCGTAGATAACCGATACCTAAGGAATCGAAAGACCCGGACCTAATGTTCCATTTCTCTAGGAACGAATCGAATAGTACTATAATAAAGTTTTCCGGCTTAATACGGAACTATATAAATGGGATAGACGCTTGATTCGACTTATCTAGTAGAGTAATAAGATAAGGGATAAGATAAGGGAACTCCGACATATTATAGAAACTATTAAAGGAGAATAGCCTACGATATATAATAGGCCTGATAGCTACGCCAAGTATTTTGACGACTAGTAACTTAGTAACGACGTACGGAACCTAGAATATTAGTTTATATACGCGAACCGCGGAAAAGATAAGCGTATATAGGAAAGCTACTAGAAGAAATACTCCTATCTTAGCATTAGAGTACCTATAGTCTATATATAGTAGGAAGGATTTAGGAAAGAATTCTAATACCTCCTAGGCGACGCTATATAACTATACCCCTAATACAAGGCATATATACAAGTGCCCTAGTTCTAATATATAGTATACAAATACTAATATTACTTCTATAATAAATTCGAAGATAATTACTAGCTAACCTAATAAGAAAATAAGAACGGAAGCCTCCACCCTATAGAATAGGTCTATAATGTAGGAAACAGAGCGGCCAAATTGCTCTAGAAGATTAAAGCCTACGATTTAGGAGGCATTACGATAGTTCTAAGACAAGCCTAGCCTAGGTACTATAGAACGGGACGAGATATATAGGACTCGTACTAGAGTAACGATTACCTCTATTACACGGACGAAAAGAAATCACGAATTTGGGAGCTTTAAATAAAGCTATAGTATATACGACGAAAAGTAGAACGGACTTAATAATAGAAAGCTATAAGCACTTAATGGCTTACAGAAATGAGCACGATTAACGAAGCTACTATTAGCTAAATAACCGAAGAGGTTAGCATTAACCTAGGAAACGGGTTAGGGCCCTTCGAGGGGCCTAGAAACTATTAACGCCTGTATAGCGGTAAGTAGTAGCGTAGTATAGGAGGAACTAGTATAAGAGACTACTATATCAAGACCTCCTAGCAGAAATATAGGAAATCGCCGCAATCTTTAGACGACGGTGGCAAGACAAGCGACTATAGATAATAGCACAATGGAAACAGTACGAAATGCTCGTACTAGTAGATAGTAGAGTAGAGATAAACCTAATTTCGCCGATACTTGTAAATTAGCTACGGATACCCTAGAGAATAAAGCGGAAGTATAGCATAGTTAAAGGGCTATTTCCGATATAATAGGTATATAGAGAGACCGAACCAATCGATATTACTATAGTAAGGAAGACTATAGTAGTTATATTTAGCATTATAGATATAGGTAATGATAAAGATATAATATTAGGGTTACTATAGTATAAAGATTACGACTCGGACATTAGCTAGAAGAATAGTAGCTACCTATAACCCTAAACAGAGTCGTATTTGACTAGCAAGATAGGAAGCATATAAGGATTATAAGCAGATAATACTTAAAGGAAGGTATATCATATAGATCTACCATAAGAAACGGATAGTAACAGGTAGACCATTATAGACTCTAGAAGAGGTAGTATAACGACATCGATATCGTAATGGGAGGAACAAGCCAAACCGCTAATAGCTATTCTCTCTATTAATAAATGTAAGGCACTATAATTAGAGTAGTAGGCTAAGATGGGAGAAATCGCTAACATCGCCCTAGACGGAACTAAGTTCGTATACTATTAGAAAACCGAGAGACAAGACAAGACTAGGGAAGTACCGAAAGAATATAAAGGATACCTAGCATTTGAACCGAAGCATCTAGAAGGACTACTAGAATACGGCCTATAAGATCATAAGATTAAGCTTAAGGAAGGAGCACGACTAAAGTTCTTTAAGATTTACTATATAAGCTAGATATAGAATAAAGAACTTAAGCGATATTTGGAAGAGAATCTTCGAAGAGGATATATCTGCCTATCGACATCGCTAGCAGGCTATCTAATCCTATTTATGCCTAAGAAAGACGGAAAGCTATAGTTATATATTAACTATCGGTAACTTAATAAACAGACCGTGAAAAATCGATACCTATTACTACTGATCTTATAGCTCCAAGATTAGTTAGTAGGAGCCTAATATTTTACACGTCTTGACTTGCTATCGGCCTATAACTATATATAGATCAAAGAAGGCAATAAGTAGAAAACGGCCTTTAGGATACCCTATAGCCACTACGAGTACCTCGTTATGCTATTCGGACTTACGAACGTGCTAGTAATGTTCTAAGCCCTAATTGATTAAGCTATTCGACCCTTTCTCGACAAATTTATAGTATATTATCTCGACGATATACTTATCTTCTCTAAGACAATAGACAAATACTAGAAGTATGTAAAAGTAGTACTAGACACGCTATACGCGTATAAGCTATTAGTTAACAAGGAAAAGAGCGAATTCTATATTAGGAAGACAGTCTTTTTAGGATACGAGATATCCCTAGGACAAATCCGGATAGAACCCTTAAAGGTTAAAGCCATTAAGAATTAGCTATAACTGACGTTAGTTATAGAAGTACGAAGTTTTATTAGATTTATAAACTTCCACCGAATATTTATTAAGAACTTTAGAGCGATCGTACGACCTTTATACAAACTTATAAAGAAGAATATTAAATTCTAATAGGAAGAATAGTATGAGTAAACATTTATATAGATCTGTAACGCTATTACTAAAGATCTAGTACTAGTACTACTGGACCTTAAGAAGCTATTTAAAGTAGAAACGGACGCTTTAGACTATGCTATTGGAGGACAATTAGGACAACGAGTCGGACAAGGGAAGCTATATCCTATAGCCTTCTTTTTAAAGAAGCTTGATAGACTATATTTTAATTATCTAATCTACGATAAGGAACTACTTACGATTGTCAAAGCTTTTAAGGAATAGCGACTATACCTTAGTAGTACAATTAAACTAGTATAAGTATATATAGATTATAAGAACTTATAATACTTTATAATGACAAAGGAGCTTAACGGATGACAAATACAATAGGCAGAATTCCTTATAGAATTTAATTTTAAGATCTATTACAAGAAAGGCAAAGAGAATGTACAAGCAGATGCTTTAAGCTAACAAATAGATTACACGGAAGGACAAACAGAAACAACGCTACCGTTATTTAAGGAACGAATAGATAGAACGCTATATTACAAAACGTAGACACCTATAGAAGATAATCTACTTGACTTGTTCCTAGAATGCTATGTAATCCTTCGAGAAAAAAGGATTAACAAGGTATAGTATTAAGCAGCACCCGGACCACTAGTACCTAATAGAGTGGAAGAAAGAGATAGGAAACTCTGGTACCGAGGCAAAGTATATATCTATGACAGGGATCAATAGCTATAGATGATTCGAGAACTCTACGAGTTGAAACTCGGAGGATACAAAGGAGTCACGAAGACTATCGTATAAGTCAAGAAACACTACGACTTTCTATAGTTAATAGCACGAGTTAAGGAAGTTATATAGAATTATAATATCTGTAATCGAAGTAAAACAGCACGATATAAGCTGTATAGGCTACTTTAGCTACTATTAATAGCTGACAAACTATAGAGCTTAGTTACAATAGACTTTATTATAAAGCTACTAGAATTCAAGGATATAGCTATAGGAGTGACCTATGATAGTATTTTTACTATAGTAGATTACCTGACTAAATAGGTATACTTCTTTCCCTACAAAGAATCCTAGATGGTTAAATAGCTAGTAGATATAATCTATCGGTAAGTTACATTAGTATATGCTTAGCCGTAAGAATAGATTACTAACAGAGACACCAAGTTCGTATCGAAGTTCTGGCAAGCGTTAATATAACAATTAGGCGTCAATAGCAAGCTATTAATAGCATATTACACGTAGACTAACGGACAAACAGAGCGATTAAACTAAGTTATTAAGTAGTACCTCCGCTCTTACGTTAACTACTAGCAAGACAACTAGGTTATACTATTGCTAATGGTATAACTTGCTTATAATACGACGTTAATAGAAATAACTAAAGTTATATCGTTCTTCGTAAACTATAGATATAAAGCAAACCTTAGGCAAGGACTAGAGGTTATAGTGCCGAGAGCAGTAGTTAAAGCGGAATAAATGTACACACTATATAAGAAACTTAAAAAGGAACTCGAGTTTGTCAAGACTAGAATAAAGAACTATTACGATAAACACAGGCTCGAAGGACCTTACCTAGAGAGGGGAGACAAAGTCTATCTAATCATACAAAATCTACAAACTAAATAACTAAGTACGAAGCTAGACTTTAAAAAGGTCGGACCCTTCGTTATTAAAGAACGAATTTCGACATCTAACTACCGACTATCATTACTATTATCTATATAACTATAGACAGATGTTTTTTATATTTCGCTTCTCGAACTAGCACCAAAAAACGCTAAGGTTGCTATATATATTAAAGTAAAAGATAAAGAAGAAGAATAGGACGTCAAAGAAATTCTAGATTTATATATTATTAATAAGGAACTATAATATCTAGTTAAATAGCTTGATTTTAGACTAGAGGATAGCTTATAAGAACTAGTTAAGAACTTAAACTACCTTAAGAAACTAGAATAGTTCTACTAGTAAAACCTAGATCGACCATAGGCACTAGCTTAGACAAAACGGCCAAGTCGGCCTCTAATAAATCTAGGCCTAAAGAAGACTAGTTAAATAGGATATTAGCACCCTAGGACCATACGTCATTAATAATACGTACCTTAGAATCCCGTACCCTCCGTTCTTCTGCTTCTATTTCCTCTAGAGACTATATGCCTTGACGAAACAGCTCGGAACCCCGCTCCTTTAAGAAACGTTTCTAGCGATAAAGACAAGCTAATCGACCGACAGCCATCTAAAGTTAGGTCTAAAGAACGAAAAGGGCCTCTTTAGCATCGGCCTCTTCTTGTTCTATACATTTTTATTTAGATATAATCTTTATTACTATAAAAGATTAGCTATAAACATTAAGGTAATAAACTAGGTTACAAATAAGTAGATGTTATATTAGAACTATTATAAGAACGACCTTGACGTATATACTCGCTATAGCGAGAAGAGCCTAATGCTATACGATAAGCCAAGTTCTACTTAAAACACTACGAACACGGTATAACATCTACGCTAGAAGAATTAATAAAAGAAGCAAGCGTAGCACGCTGTTAGGATTTCGAAGATCGGCGCTTAGAGATACGATCTACTATCTTGTTAGCTATTAGTAGTACGGAAAAAGGGAAAAATTATAGGGTATATATAGAAAAGGATATTAGCGCTATTTGAAACGACCTAAAGAGGGCTTTTAGGTCGAAAGCCTTGGAGGGAGGGTATTATATTATAGAAATATATATATAGATGCTACCTAAGCTACTAGTATAAACGGGCTAATTAAGCCGAAGGAATGATAGACTAATTAGAATAGAATCACACTTAGTAAGAAATGATCCTAGCAGAGGATCACTAGCTTACGACATGAGCTAGGTAAGCTAGTATAGAGGATTACTACGACTACTAGTGATCCTGGGATTATATATATATATAGATAGTCACTCGTTACGGTAGACTTTGAGAGTTTACTAGTGGTAACAATTATAATCATAGTACTTATACTAAGTATTGCTAATTACTATAAGAGATAACTCTAGTGTTGTTGTAAACCCTTTGGCTTTACCGAATCCCTTAGACGACCTGCCTACTTGTCCCGCTTAATCTACCTTCGTCTAAACCCTTTTAGAAGAAGTTTGAGTTAGGTTCGTTATAATAAGCCTAACGGACTGGTAGAGCAAGTAGGGTAAGAACTAATCTTACGCTTAATCAAGATACTTAATAGTACGAATCTGCCTATAAAGCTCTAGTTAGAAAGCGTATAAGTGGTGGCGTACTTATATACGATAAGCCCGAGCCGTGCTTACTCGTTTAGAACTCCTAACAAAGTACTCTATAGCTAGTTTAAGTAGTATTTTTGCTAGTACAAACTTAGCTTAATAATTATATTAATTAGCGACTTATACCTAGACTAAAGTAATATCTTTATATATAGATACTAGGTATATATCCTCTATAAGGATAGGGAAGCTAAATAACGTAGGAAGGACTTTAAGGTGCTACTATGTAGGCTAATAGGGTATCTTATAGGATATTACATATCTAATATCCATTACGTTTAGATACCTAAGCTTGACAGGGTCATTATAACTTATAACGTTTACTTCAATAAGAAGACTTTCTACTATCTAGGCAAAGACCGGCCGATAGAGTCGTCACTAGCAGTAGTAAGCTAGGAAGTCAATCAATTCGATCTTGGCAAAGATTCCTAGGATACCGACTTTCTCTAGGAGGCGTTATAATAGACCTAATAATTAGTAGAAGACTCTATTATAGTGGCTTAGCCACCTCTATTGCAAGAGAGTCCAGCGGTGGACTAACCTCTCTAATAGGGTCAAGACTTAGGGGTAAGGGAGCTCTCTAATATATAGCCTATAAGCGAGCAATCAGTTCTAGAGACTCTTATAGCAAAGACGTAAGTAGTAGACGAACTTACCAAATAGATAGAGAGCTTTAGAGAACTCTTGACCCCTAAATATACGCCTAAGCCCTTAGTGACTTACCCTGCGCCAGCTAGTAAAGGGGATATCTATTAGGAAGTAGGAGGGTTTAAATCAGGGCCTTCCTAGTCGCTAGCTAGCCAACTAGACGCTAGGGAGAGTAGGGGAGCCGTCGAATCTGATAGAGGAATACCTTCTATGGAAGAATCTAGTACGCGTAATGAGTAGACAGAAGAGCTAGGAGCTAGGGATAGTATTACTAATATATTGTACCTAGCTAGGCTAGAGGAGTAGAGCGTTAAGCAAAGTCTGGATTAGCTAACGTATCCTCTAGAAGGTAGAACCAAAGGAGAAGCTATTTAGTAACCTCCTACGAGAAGAGGCAGAGGTAGGAGGAGGGCTTACAAGCCTAGGGACCCTGTCTAGTCAAGCGAAAGGCTATAAAATAAAGAGAGGGTTAATTACTACTACTCCTTTATCTATGTAACTAAGGAACTCTAGCAATAGTTCTATAAGACTTACCTACCTAATTAATAGAAAGCTTACCTAGAGGACTAGAGTATAAGAACGATATATATAGTATTTGCTACCACTATACAATAAAAGGATGCTACATGCCTTAGAGTAGCCCTAAATAAGCCGTATTAGTATATCGATAATCTTACTTACGTTCCTACTAACTGGCAAGACCTATATAACCACCCGTTAGGACAACAGTTTAAAGACACGGCTTGCGAGGAGATATATAACTTGGAGAGCAGGGGAACGTAGAAGATCGTACCGCGCAAGTAGGCGAAAGCGCGACCTATCCTATTAAAATGGGTCTTTACGTACAAGTTTAATAAGGACGGTTTCTTAGAGAAGTGCAAGGCAAGGATCTACGTACGAGGAGATCTATAAGATATTAGCTTAGTAGAAAGTATATACGTAGCTACTCCAGCGGTGTAGTTGTTCTATATAATAATGGCGATCGCTACGTACTTTGACTTAGAAGTCAAGTAGTTCGATGTGGCATAAGCGTTCCTTAACGCCAAACGACCGGAAGACGATCCTATCGTCTGCGAATTGCTAGAAGGATTGAAGTGGCTAGGGAAATATGTAGAGTTACGAAGAGCTCTGTATAGCTTGAGAGACTTGCTACTCTTATGGTATAAGGAGTTTTGTAAAACGCTGTCAGATCTAGGTATAGAACCATTAGGCGAAGAGAAGTGCCTCTTCCTAAGCCACGACAAACGTATTATCCTAATCTTCTATATCGATGACTTCTTAGTCTTCTTCTACAAAAGTAATGCCATAGCGGCTAAGCGTATAATAGAAGGAATCAAAGCTTGATACGACGTCTACGAGCAGGGTAATGTTAGTTAGTTCCTCGGTATTAGGGTGATTTAAGACTAACCTATATATAAGATATAGCTAGTCTACGACTAATATATTAGAAAGGTAGTAAGAAGATATAGGCTAGACATGCCTAGTATATATGTAATAAACCTAACTCAAACTTCTTCTAAAAGGGTTTAGACAAAGGTAGATTGAGCGGGACAAGCAAGCAGGTCGTCTAAGGGATTCGGTAAAGCCAAAGGGTTTATAATAACACTAGAGTTGTCTCTCATAGTAATTAGCAATACTTGGTATAAGTACTATAATCATAAGTTACTATTACTAGTCTACTCTTAGAGTCTATTATAATAAGTAACTATCTATATATATATATAATCCTAGGATTACTAGTAGTCGTAGTAATCCTCTATACTAGCTTACCTAGCTTATATCGTAAGCTAGTGATCCTCTACTAGGATCATTTCTTACTAAGTATAATCCTGTTCTAATTAGTCTATTATTCCTTTGGCTTAATTGGCCCGTTTGTACTAATAGCTTAGGTAGCATCCATATATATATTTGTATAATATAATACCCTCCCTCTAAGGCTTTCGACCCGAAAGCCCTCTTTAGGTCGTTTCAAATAGCGCTAATATCCTTTTCCATATATACCTCGTAATTTTTCTCTTTTTTCGTACTACTAGTAGCTAATAAGATAGTAGATTATATCTCTAAGCGCCAATCTTCGAAATCCTAATAGCGCGCTACACTTGCTTCTTTTATTAATTCTTCTAGTATAGACGTTATACTATATTTGTAGTGTTTTAAGCAGAACTTGGCTTATCATATAGCGTTAGGCTCTTCTCGCTATAGCGAGTACATACGTTAGGGTTATTCTTATAATAGTTCCGATATAGCGTCTGCTTGTTCGTAACCTAGTTTGTTACCTTAATATTCGTAGCTAATCTTTTATAGTAACAAAGATTATATCTAAATAAAAACGTATAGAATAAGAAGAGGCCGATGCTAAAGAGGCCCTTTTCGTTCTTTAGACTTAACTTTAGACGGCTATTAGTCGATTAGCTTATCTTTATCGCTAGAAACGTTTCTTAAAGGAGCGGGGTTCCGAGCTATTTCGTCGAGGTATATAGTCTCTAGAGGAAATAGAAGCGGAAGAACGGAGGGTACGGGATTCCGAGGTATACGTTATTAGTAATATATGGTCCTAGGGTGCTGACGTCCCGTTTGACTAGTCTTCTTTAGGCCTAGATTTGTTAGAGGCCGACTTAGCCGTTTTGTCTAAGCTAGTGCCTACGGTTAATCTGGGTTCTGCTAGTAAAACTGTTTTAGTTTCTTAGGGTAGTTTAAGTTCTTAACTAGTTCCTATAAGCTATCTTCTAGTTCGAAATTAAGCTATTTAACTAGGTACTATAGTTCCCTATTAATAATATATAAATCTAGAATTTCTTCGATGTTCTATTCTTCTTCCTCGTCTTTTACTTCGATATATATAGTAACCTTAGCATTTTTCGGTGCTAGTTCGAGAAGTAAAATATAAAAAACATCTGTCTATAGTCGTATAGATGATAGTAACGATAGTTAGTAGTTAGATATCGAAATTCGTTCTTTAATAACGAAGGGTCTGACCTTTTTAAAGTCTAGCTTCGTGCTTAGTCGTTTGGTTCGTAGATTTCGTATAATTAAATAGACTTTATCTCCCCTCTTTAGGCAAGGTCCCTTGAGCCTGTGTTTATCGTAGTAGTTCTTTATTCTAGTCTTGACAAACTCGAGTTCCTTTTTAAGTTTCTTATATAGTACGTATATTCGTTCCGCTTTAACTACTGCTCTCGGTACTATAACCTCTAATCCTTGCCTAAGGTCTACTTTATATCCGTAGTTCGCGAAGAACGGTGTAACTTTGGTCGTTTCCGTTAGTGTTATACTATAAGCGAGTTATACTATTGGTAATAGTATAACCTAGTTATCTTGCTAGTAGTTAACGTAAGAGCAGAGGTACTGCTTAATAACTTAGTTTAGTCGCTCCGTTTGTCCGTCAGTCTACGTGTAATATACTATTAATAGCTTGCTATTGACGCCTAATCGTTATATTAACGCTTACTAGAACTTCGATACGAACTTAGTATCTCTATCGGTAATCTATTCTTATAGCTAAGTATATACTAATGTAACTTGCTAATAGATTACGTCTACTAGCTATTTAGCTATCTAGGATTCCTTATAAGGAAAGAAGTATACCTATTTAGTTAGGCGATCTACTATAGTAAGAATACTATTATAGATTACTCCCATAGCTATGTCCTTAGATTCTAATAGCTTTATAATAAAGTCTATCGTAACTAAGCTCTATAGTTTGTCAGCTATTAGCAGTAGCTAAAGTAGCCTATATGGCTTGTGTCGTACCATTTTGCTTCGATTATAGATGTCACAGTTCTATACGACTTCCTTAACTCATACCGTTAACTATAGAAAGTCGTAGTGTTTCTTAACTTATACGATAGTCTTCGTAATTCCTTTATATCCTCCGAGTTTCGACTTATAGAGTTCTCGAATTATCTATAGCTGTTAATCCTTGTTATAGATATATGCTTTGCTTTAGTACTAGAGTTTCCTATCTCTTTCTTCCACTCCATTAGGTACTAGTAGTCCGGGTGCTGCTTGATACTATGCCTCGTTAATCCTTTCTTCTTGAAAGATTGTATATTATTCTAGGAACGAGTTAAGTAGATTATCTTTTACGGGTGTTTACGTTTCGTAGTATAGTGTTCCGTCTATTTATTCCTTAAATAAAAGTAGTATTATTCCCGTTTGTCCTCTATATAATCTATTTGTCGGCTTAAAGCATCTACTTATACGTTCTCTTTGCCTTTCTTATAGCAGATCTTAAAATTAAATTCTACAAGGAATTCTACCTATTATATTTATCGTCTATTAAGCTTCTTTATTATCGTAAAGTATTATAGGTTCTTATAATCTATATACACTTATACCGGTTTAATCGTACTACTAAGGTATAGTTATTATTCCTTAAAAGCTTTGATAATCGTAAGTAGTTCCTTATTATAGATTAGATAATTAAGACGTAGTCTATTAAGCTTCTTTAAAAAGAAGGCTATAGGATGTAGCTTCCCTTATCTGTCTCGTTATCCTAATTGTCCTCCGATAGCGTAGTCTAAAGCGTCCGTTTCTACCTCAAATGGCTTCTTAGGGTCTAATAGTACTAGTACTAGATCTTTAGTAATGGCATTACAGATCTACGTAAATGCTTGCTTATACTATTCTTCCTATTGGAATTTAGCGTTCTTCTTTATAAGTTTGTATAAAGGTCGTACGATCGCTCTAAAGTTCCTAATGAACATTTGGTAGAAGTTTGTAAATCTGATAAAACTTTGTACTTCCATAACTAACGTCGGTCGTAGTTAATTCTTAATAGCTTTAACCTTTAAAGGTTCTATTCGGATTTGTCTTAGGGATATCTTATATCCTAAAAAGACTATCTTCCTAATATGGAATTTGCTCTTTTCCTTATTGACTGATAGCTTGTACGTATATAGCGCGTCTAGTACTACTTTTATATACTTCTGGTGTTTGTCTATCGTCTTAGAGAAGATAAGTATGTCGTCAAGATAATATACTATAAATTTGTCGAGAAAGGGTCGGATAGCTTGATTAATCAGGGCTTAGAACGTTGCTAGCGCGTTTGTAAGTCTAAATGGCATAATAAGATACTTGTAGTAGCTATAGGGTATCCTAAAGGCCGTTTTTTACTCGTCGTCTTCTTTAATCCGTATATAGTTATAGGCTAATAGCAAGTTAAGACGCGTAAAATATTAGGCTCTTATTAACTAATCTTGGAGCTATAAGATTAGTGGTAATAGGTATCGATTTTTTACGGTCTGTTTGTTAAGTTGCTAATAGTTGACATATAACTATAGCTTTTCGTCTTTCTTAAGCATAAATAGGATTAGGTAGCCTGCTAGCGATGTCGATAGGTAGATATATTCTCTTTGAAGATTCTCCTCTAAATATCGCTTAAGTTCTTTATTTTATATCTAGCTTATATAGTAAATCTTAAAGAACTTTAGTTATACTCCTTCCTTAAGCTTAATCTTATAATCCTATAGGCCGTGTTCTAGTAGTCCTTCTAGATACTTCGGTTTAAATGCTAGGTATCCTTCGTATTCTTTCGGTACTTCCCTAGTCTTATCTTATCTCTCGGTTTTCTAATAGTATATAAACTTAGTTCTATCTAAGGCAATGCTAGCAATTTCTCCTATTTTAGCCTACTACTTTAATTATAGTGCCCTACATTCGTTAATAGAAAGAATAGCTATTAGCGATTTAGCTTGTTCCTTCTGTCGTAATGTCGGTGTCGTTATACCGCTTCTTCTAGAGTCTATAATAGTCTACCTACTACTGTCTATCTCTTGCGGTAGATCTGTAGGATATGCCTTCCCTTAAGTATCGTCCGCTCGCGATCCTTATACGCTTCCTATCTTACTAATTAAATACGACTCTATTTGGGGTCGTAGGTAGTTACTATTCTTCTAGCTAATGTCTAGGTTGTAATCTTCATACTATAGTAACCCTAATATTATGTCTTTATCATTACCTATATCCATAATACTAAATATGACTACTATAGTCTTCCCTACTATAGTAATGTTAATTGGTTCGGTCTCCCTATATACCTATTATATTAGAAATAGCCCTTTAACTATGCTATACTTCCGCTTTATTCTCCAGGGTATGTAACGAACCTAACTCAGACTTCTTCTAAAAGGGTTTAGACGAAGGTAGATTGAGCGGGACAAGTAGGCAGGTCGTCTAAGGGATTTGGTAAAGCCAAAGGGTTTATAATAACACTAGAGTTATCTCTTACAGTAGTTAACAACGATACTTAGTATAAGTACTACAATTATAAGTTGCTATCACTAGTAAACTCCTAGAGTCCACCGTAACGAGTGACTATCTATATATATATATAATTCTAGGATCACTCTTTACTTAGTAATCCTTTGCCGTTAAGATTATAGCTATATTAGTAATCCCGTAGTGTATAGATCAGTTTGCTAAGCGTGATCCTTTTCTAATTAGTCTGTTCGTACCTATTATCCTATTGGCCTACTAAGGAAGGCAGCTTAGGTAGTGTCCTATATATATATTTCTATAATACGATGCCCCTCTTTTAAGGCTTTCGACCCAAAAGCCTATCTTAGGCCATTTTAAATAGCGCTAACACCCCTAAGTAAGTTATATTCTGTTTTTCCCCTTTTTCTTCTATATACTACTAATAATATGCCTTATATAGCAAAGCATTTGACAAAAAGGTCCGTAAAAACCGAGGAGTATATTGCCCTGGCTGCTACCATTAACGAGCTAGGGTTCGAAGTAATGCCTTGTTCCTATTGTTTTTCTTACGGCCTTTACTACTATATAATGGAGAGCTCTTCTTATTATAGCGGATACATTCGTTATAGGAGGTTATACGACGGTTCTAGGGTTCTAGTCTTATCTTATCCATGTTCCCTTATTAGTATATTTTTCCTATACTAACTTCTATAGTATCCCATATTATAGACAAGTTAAAGCGCTTCGACTGATTAGAATAAGATGCTAAGGAGGCTCTCTATGCCGATCGCGATTTGTTAGTAATAGCGTAGCGTCATTTGGACGAGTCTCTAGCTCGCTTAGACCATATTCGTCGTTAGAAGCGATCGTTGTTATCTCAAGGGTCGGAGATAGTTTGCCGGGGTCTTATGTCTTCAGATAAATTAGAAGAGGTAGGGTAGTAGGAATCGAAGGCGGTTCTAGGTATATAGCTTAATGGTAGTATTAATGTTATTAACTAGGGTGCTGTTTTTAGTTCTGTCCTAGGTTTGCCTTTGGCTAATCTAGGTTCTGCTAATAGAACTGTTCTAGTTTCTTAGGGCAGTTTAAATTCTTAACTGGTTCCTATAAGTTGTCTTCTAGTCTAAAATTAAGCTATTTAACTAGATATTATAGTTCCTTATTAATAATATATAAATCTAGAATTTCTTTGATGTCCTATTCTTCCTCTTCGTCCTCTACTTCGATATATATAGCAACCTTAACGTTCTTTGGTGCTAGTTTAAAAAGTAAAATATAAAAAATATCTATTTATAGTTATATAAATAATGGTAATAATAGTTAATAATTAGATATCGAAATTCGTTCTTTAATAATAAAGGGTCTAACCTTCTTAAAGTCTAGCTTTATACTTAGTCATTTAGTTTATAAGTTTCGTATAATTAGGTAGACTTTGTCTCCCCTTTCTAGGTAAGGTCCCTCGAGCCTATATTTATCGTAGTAGTTCTTTATTCTAGTCTTAATAAACTCGAGTTCCGTTTTGAGCTTTTCATATAGTATATATATTTGTTCCGCTTTGACTGCTGCTCTTGGCATTATAACCTCTAGTCCTTGCCTAAGGTCTGCTTTATATCTATAGTTTGCGAAGAACGGTGTCACTTTGGTCGTTTCTATTAGTGTCGTATTATAAGCGAGTTATGCTATTAGCAATAGTATAACTTAGTCGTCTTGCTAGTAGTTAACATAAGAGTAGAGATATTACTTAATAACCTGGTTTAGTCGCTCTGTTTGTCCGTCAGTCTATAGGTAATATGCCGTTAATAGCTTGCTATTAATGCCTAATCGTTATATTAATGCTTGCTAGAACTTCGATACGAACTTGGTATCTCTGTTAGTGATCCATTCTTACGGCTAAGCATATACTAATGTAACTTGCCAATAGATTATGTCTACTAACTATTCTACTATCTAGGACTCCTTATAGGGAAAGAAGTATACCTATTTAGTTAGGTAATCTACTATAGTAAGAATACTATTATAGATTACTCCTATAGCTATATCCTTGGATTCTAGTAGCTTTGTAATAAAGTCCATCGTAACTAAACTCTATAGTTTGTCAGCTATTAGCAATGGCTAAAGTAGCCTATACGGCTTATATTATACTATTTTACTTTGATTGCAAATATTATAGTTCTATACGACTTCCTTAACTTGTACCATTAACTATAGAAAGTCGTAGTGTTTCCTAACTTGTATAACAGTCTTTGTAACTCCTTTATATCCTCCGAGTTTCGACTTGTAGAGTTCTCAAATCATTTACAGCTATTGATCCCTATCATAGATATATGCTTTGCCTTAGTACTAGAGTTTCCTATCCCTTTCTTCTACTCCATTAGGTACTACTAGTCTAGGTGCTGCTTAATACTATATCTTATTAATTCCTTCTTCTCGAAAGATTATATAACATTCTAGGAACGAGTTAAGTAGATTATCTTCTATAGGTGTCTACGTTTCGTAATGTAGCGTTCTATCTATTCGTTCCTTAAATAATAGTAGTATTGTTTCTATTCGTCCTTCTATATGATCTGTTCGTCGGCTTAAGATGTCTGCTTATATATTCTCTTTGCCCTTCTTATACTAGATCTCAAAGTTAAATTCTACGAGGAATTCTACCTATTATATTTATCGTCTATTAAGCTCCTTTGTCATTATAAAGTATTGTAAATTCTTATAATCTATATATACTTATACCGGTTTAATTATGCTACTAAGGTATAGTTACTATTCTTTAAAAGCTTTGATAATCGTAAGTAGTTCCTTATTATAGATCGGATAATTAAAATATAGTCTATCGAGCTTCTTTAAAAAGAAGGCTATAAGATATAGCTTCCCTTGTCCGTCTCGTTATCCTAATCATCCTCCGATAGCGTAGTCTAAAGCGTCCGTTTCTACCTTAAATAGCTTCTTAGGATTTGATAATACTAGTACTAGATCTTTGGTAATGGCGTTATAGATCCATATAAATGCTTACTTATATTGCTCTTCCCATTAGAAATTAGCGTTCTTCTTTATAAGTTCGTATAAAGGTCGTATAATCGCTCCAAAGTTTCTAATGAACATTTGGTAGAAGTTTATAAATCCGATAAAGCTTCGTACTTCCGTAACTGACGTCGGTTGTAGCTAATTCTTAATAGCTTTAACCTTTGAAGGTTCTATTTAAATTTATCCTAGGGATATCTTATATCCTAGAAACACTGTTTTCCTAACGTGGAATTTACTCTTTTCCTTGTTAACTAATAGTTTATATACGTATAGCACGTCTAGCACTGCTTTTACGTGCTTCCGGTGTTTGTCTATTGTCTTAGAGAAGATAAGTATATCATACCACAAATTTGTCGAGAAAGGGTCAGATAGCTTGATTAATTAGGGCTTAGAACGTTACCAGCGCGTTTATAAGTCCGAATAGCATAACGAGGTACTTGTAGTAGCTATAGGGTATCCTAAAGGCCGTTTTTTACTCGTTGCCTTCTTTAATCTATATATAGTTATAGGCCGATAGCAAGTTAAGACGTGTAAAATATTAGGCTCCTACTAACTAATCTCGGAGCTATAAGATTAGTAGTAACGGGTATCGGTTTTTTACAGTCTGTTCGTTAAGTTACTAATAGTCAATATATAACTATAGCTTTTCGTCTTTCTTAGGTATAAATAGGATTAGGTAGCTTGCTAGCGATGTTAATAGGTAGATATATTCTCTTTAAAGGTTCTCCTCTAAATATCGCTTAAGTTCTTCGTTCTAAGTCCGGCTTGTATAGTAAATCTTAAAGAACTTTGGTTATACTCCTTCCTTAAGCTTGATCTTATAATCCTATAGGCCGTGTTCTAGTAATCCTTCTAGATACTTCGGTTCGAATGCTAGGTATCCTTTATATTCTTTCGGTACTTCCCTAGTCTTGTCTCGTCTCTTGGTTTTCTAATAGTATACGAACTTGGTTCTATCTATAGTAATACTAGCGATTTCTCCTATCTTAACCTACTACTCTAATTATAATGCTCCGCATTTGTTAACAGAGAGAATAGCTATCGGCGGTTTAGCTCGTTCCTCCTATCGTAATGTCGGTGTCGTTATACCGCTTCTTCTAGAGTCTGTAGTAGTCTGCTTACTACTATCTATCTCTTACGGTAGATCTATAGGATATGCCTTCCTCTAAGCATTATCTGCTTACGATCCTTATATACTCCTTATCTCGCTAGTTAAATATAACTCCGTTTAGGGTTATAGGTAGCTACTATTCTTCTAGCTAATATCCGGGTTATAATCCTTATACTATAGTAACCCTAATATTATATCTTTATCGTTACCTATATCTATAATACTAAATATAACTACTATAGTCTTCCTTACTATAGTAATGTCGATTAGTTTAGTCTCCCTACATACCTATTACGTTAGAAATAGCCCTTTGACTATACTATACTTCTACTTTATTCTCTAGGGTATCTATAGCTAATTTATAAGTATTGGCGAAATCAGGTTTATCTCTACTCTACTATCTACTAGTGCGAGCATTTCGTGCTATTTCTATTGTGCTATTATCCATAGTCGCTTATCTTACCACCGTCGTCTAAAGATTATAGCAATTTCCCATATTCCTGCTAGGAGGTCTCGATATAGTAGTCTCTTACGCTAGTTCCTCCTATACTATGTTACTACCTGCCGCTATATAGGCGTTAATAGTTTCTAGGCCCCTCAAAAGGCCCCGACCTATTTCCTAGGTTAGTACTAACCTCTTCGGTTGTTTAGCTAATAGTAGCTTTATCAATCGTACTTAGTTCTATAAGCTATTAAGTGCTTATAGCTTTCTATTATTAAGTCTGTTCTACTTCTCGTCGTATATATTATAGCTTTATCTAAAGCTCCCGAATTCGCGATTTCTTTTCATCCGCGTGGTAGAGGCAATCGTTACTCTAGTACGAGTCCTATATGTCTTGTCCTATTCCGTAGTACCTAGGCTAGGCTTGTCTTAGAACTATTATAATGCTTTCTAGGTCGTAGGCTTCGATCTTCTAGAGCAATTCGGCTGCTCTGTTTCCTATATCGTAGACCTATTCTACAGGGCGGAGGCTTCTATCCTCATTTCCTTGTCGGGTCGGCTAGTGATTATTTTCGAATTTGTTATAGAAGTAGTATTGGCATCTATATATTATATACTAGAACTAGGGCACTTACATATATACCTTATGTCAAGGATATAGTTATATAGCGTTGCCTAGAAGGTATTAGAATTCTTTCCTAAATCCTTTCTATTATACGTAGACTATAGGTACTCTAATACTATAGTAGGAGTATTTCTTCTAGTAGCTTCCCTATATATACTCGTCTTTTCTATGGTTTATATATATAAACTAGTATTCTAGATTCTATATATCGTTACTAAGCTGCTAGTCATTAAGGTACTTAGCATAACTATTAGGCCTATTATATATTATAGGCCATTTTCCCTTAATAGTTTCTATAATACGTTAGAGTTCCTTTGTCTTGTCCCTTATCTTATTACTCTACTAGACAAGTCAAATCAAGCGTCTATCCCATTTATATAGTTCTATATTAAGCCGGAAAACTTTATTATAGTACCATTTAATTCATTTCTAGAGGAATAGAATATTAGGTCCAGGTCTTTCGATTCCTTAGGTATCGGTTATCTACGATCTATCCTACCTCTATATAACTATGAAACCCTATTACCTCAAGGCTAGGAGAATCGAAATTGGTAGTACGTATTCTCTTACTATATCCTATTCGGTAAGACCTGTCTCTAGGTCTATAGTAACCAGTTCGGAGTACGGTGCTTGTTCGTCTTTACCGTTACTATTGTATCTAAGACTGTCCGTATTACTGCCCCTATCTTTGTAGCTTATAGCCGCTACTTCGACGACGTCCTTAGTAGTTTCGTTAATAGCCGTAATTTCCTTTCTAGGGACTATTTTCTACTCTTTCTTCGGGCTTCGACATTCTCGCTTATAGTGCCCTTTTTTTCTATAGTTATAATAGGTAATATAGGACTTGTCTTTATATGACAAACCCAACTCAGACTTCTTCTAAAAGGGTCTAGACGGAGGTAGATTGAGCGTGACGAGCAGGCAGGTCGTCTAAGGGATTCGGTAAAGCCAAAGGGTTCACAACAACACTAGAGTTGCCTCTTACAGTAATCAGCAATGCTCGGTATAAGTACTGTGATTGTGATTATTACCACTGGTAAACTCCTAGAGTCCACTATAACAAGTGACTATCTATATATATATATAATCCTAGTGATCACTCCTGATCACGGTAATCGTAAGTGATCGTATGGTGGTGATCACCCTGATCGCTAGTAAGCGTAGTGATCACTATACTTCCTATGTTATAATTAGTCCTTCCGTTCCTTCGGCTTGATTAGCCTATTTGTACCGGTAGCCTAGGCAGCATCTATATATATATTTCTATGACACGATGCCCTCCCTCCAAGGCTTTCGACCTAAAAGCCCTCTTTTTAGGCCGTCTCAAATAGCGCTAACATCCCTCGTATTCCTTATATGTATTTTTCTCCTTAGTCCTCGTTACCCTTTGTACTATCAATTATACCGTCTAACACGTATAGATCCCTAATGTCTATTCGTTATAAGCGTTTAGCTTAGTTTATTTCCGATCACAGGTTCGTAGTGATGGCGTGTTCCTATTACACAGAGTATAATCGAGTGTATAAGATAATTGAAAAATCTCGTCGCTATAAGGCTTATGTGCGTTAAGGTCGTACTTACAATAGTTCCGGCGTTCTAGTTTCTTCTTATAAGTTCCTGTTTTCTTGTAAGGGCACATCTCTAATTGCAATATAATAGATCATATTATATATAAGTAACGTTATTTAAAGGCTAAAGAGAAAGAGGCCGAAGCCTTGCTATAGGAATATTAATGCAAAGCTTCTAAGGCATTAGCCTGTCTGACTCGGGTTCGTGAACAACGAGAGTTCCTAGTAGAGAAGGGGGCAGATATGGTTACACGGGGTTTGTTAAATCTAGACGAATTGGAGGCGGTAGAATAGCAGGAATCGGGGGCCATCGTATAACTTAACGGTAGCGTTAACGTTATTAACTAGGGCGCTGTTTTTGGTTCTGTCCTAGGTTTATCTTTGGCCGATCTAGGTTCTACTAATAGAACTGTTCTAGTTTCTTAGGGCAGTTTAAGTTCTTAACTAGTTCCTATAAGTTATCTTCTAGTCTAAAATCAAGCTATTTAACTAGGTACTATAGTTCCCTATTAATAATACGTAAATCTAGAATTTCTTTAATATCCTATTCTTCTTCCTCGTCTTCTGCTTTAATATATATAGTAACCTTAGCGTTTTTCGGTGCTAGTTTAAGGAGTGAAATATGAAAAACATCTATCCGTAGTTATATAGATAATAGTAATAATAGTTGGTAGTTAGATGTCGAAATTTGTTCTTTAATAACAAAGGGTCCGACCTTCTTAAAGTCTAGCTTTGCGCTTAGTCGTTTGGTTCGTAAGTTTCGTACGATTAGGTAGACTTTATCTCCCCTCTCTAGGCAAGGTCCCTCGAGCCTGTATTTGTCGTAGTAGTTTTTCATTCTAGTCTTAACAAACTCGAGTTCCTTTTTAAGCTTTTTATATAGTGCGTACATTTGTTCTGCTTTGACTACTGCTCTCGGCACTATAACCTCTAGTCCTTGCCTAAGGTCTGCTTTATATCTATAGTTCGCGAAGAACGGTGTAACTTTGGTCGTTTCTGTTGGTATCGTATTGTAAGCGAGTTATACTATTGGTAATAGTATGACCTAGTCGTCTTGCTAGTAGTTAACGTAAGAACGGAGGTACTGCTTAATAACTTGGTTCAATCGCTCCATTTGCCTGTCAGTCTACGGGTGATATGCTGTTAACAGTTTGCTATTAACGCCTAATTGTCACATTAACGCTTGCTAGAACTTCGATATAAACTTGGTATCTCTATTAGTAATCTATTCTTACAGCCAAGTATACACTGATATAACTTGCCAATAGATCACGTCTGCCAATTGTTCCGCTGTCTAGGACTCCTTATAGGGAAAGAAATATACCTACTTAGTCAGGCAATCTACTATAGTAAGAATACTATTATAGGTCACTCCTATAGCTATGTCCTTAGATTCTAGTAACTTTATAATAAAGTCTATCGTAATTAAACTCTATAGTTTGTCAGCTATTAGTAGTAGCTAAAGTAGCCTATATAGCTTATATTATACCGTCTTACTTCGATTGCAAATGTCATAGTTCCGTACGACTTTCTTAACTTGTACCGTTAACTATAGAAAGTCGTAGTATTTCTTGACTTGTGCGACAGTCTTCGTGACTCCTTTGTGTCCTCCGAGTTTCGACTTGTAGAGTTCTCGAATCATTTGCAGCTATTGATCCTTGTTATAGATATATACTTTATCTCGGTACTAGAGTTTCCTATCTTTTTCTTCCACTCCGTCAGGTACTACTAGTCTAGGTGCTACTTGATACTATACCTCGTTAATCCTTTCCTTTCGAAAGATTATATAGCATTCGAGGAACGAGTCAAGTGGATCATCTTCTACGGGTGTCTGCGTTTCGTAATGCAGCGTTCCGTCTGTTCGTTCCTTGAATAACGGTGGTATTATTTCCGTTTATCCTTTTGTATAATCTGTTCGTCAGCTTAAAATGTCTGCTTATACGTTTTCTTTGCCCTTCTTGTAGTAGATCTCGAAGTTAAATTCTATAAGGAATTCTACCTATTGTATTTATCGTCTGTTAAGCTCTTTTGTTATTATAAAGTATCGCAGGTTCTTATGATCTGTATATACTTATACTAATTCAATCGTGCTACTAAGGTATGGTCGCCATTCCTTGAAAGCTTCGATAATCGCAAGTAGTTCCTTGTCGTAGATTAGGTAATTAAGACGTAGTCCGTCGAGCTTCTTTGAAAAGAAGGCTATAGGATATAGCTTCCCTTATCTGTCTCGTTATCCTAATTGTCCTCCGATAGCGTAGTCTAAAGTGTCCGTTTCTACCTCGAATGGCTTCTTAGGGTCTGGTAGTACTAGTACTAGATCTTTAGTAATAGCGTTATAGATCTATATGAATACTTACTCGTGTTGCTCTTCCTATTAGAATTTAGCGTGCTTCTTAGTAAGTTCGTGTAAAGGTCGTGTGATCGCTCTAAAGTTCCTAATAAACATCTGGTAGAAGTTTGTAAATCTGATGAAACTTCGTACTTCTATAACTGACATTAGTCGTAGCTAATTCTTAATAGCTTTAACCTTTAAAGGTTCTATCTAAATTTGTCCTAGGGATATTTCGTATCCTAGAAATACTATTTTCCTAATATAGAATTCGCTCTTTTCCTTGTTAACTAATAGCTTATACGTATATAGCGTGTCTAGTACTACTTTTACGTACTTCCGGTGTTCGTCTATCGTCTTAGAGAAGATAAGTATATTGTCGAGATAATATACCGTAAATTTGTCGAGAAAGGGTCGGATAGCTTGATTAATTAGGGCTTAGAACGTTGCTAGTGTGTTCGTAAGTCCGAATAGCATGACAAGGTACTTATAGTAGCTATAGGGTATCCTAAAGGCTGTTTTCTACTTGTCGCCTTCTTTGATCTATATATAGTTATAGGCTAATGGCAAATCAAGATACGTAAAATATTAGGCTCTTGCTAACTAATCTTAGAGCCATAAGATTAGCAGTAATAGGTATCGATTTTTCATAGTCTGTTTGTTAAGTTACTAATAGTCGACATATAACTATAGCTTTCTATCTTTCTTAGGCATAAATAGAATTAAGTAGCCTACTAGCGATGTCGACAAGTAGATATATCCTCTTTAAAGGTTTTCCTCTAAATATCGCTTAAGTTCTTTATTCTATATCTAGCTTATATAGTAAATCTTAAAGAACTTTAGTCATGCTCCTTCCTTAAGCTTGATCTCGTAATCCTATAGGCCGTATTCTAGTAATCCTTCTAGATACTTTGGTTCGAATGCTAGGTGTCCTTCGTATTCCTTTAGTACTTCCTTAGTCTTGTCCTATTTCTCGGTTTTCTAATAATATACGAACTTGGTTCCGTCTATAGCAATGCTAGCAATTTCTCCTATCTCAACCTACTACTCTAATTATAGTGCTCCGCATTCGTCAACGGAGAGAACAGCTATCGGTGGTTTAGCTCGTTCCTCCTGTCGCGATATCGATGTCGTTATACCGCCTCTTCTAGAGTCTGTAGTAGTCTGCCTACTACTGCCTATCTCTTGTAGTGGATCCGTAGGATATGCCTTTCTCTAAGCATCGTCTGCTTATAATCCTTGTATGCTCCCTATCTTACTAGTCAAATACGACTCCGTTTAGGGTTATAGGTAGCTACTATTCTTCTAGCTAATATCCGGGTTGTAATCTTCATGCTATAGTAACCCTAATATTATATCTTTGTTATTGCCTATGTCTATAATGCTAAATATAACTACTATAGTCTTCCTTACTATAGTAATATTAATTGGTTTAATCTCCCTATATACCTATTACATTGGAAATAGCCCTTTGACTATGCTATACTTCCGCTTCATTCTCTAGGGTATCTATAGCTAATTTACAAGTGTCGGCGAAATCAGGTTTATCTCTGCTCTACTATCTACTAATGCGAGCATTTCGTGCTATTTCTATTGTGCTATTATCTATAGTCGCTTGTCCTACCGTCGTCGTCTAAAGATTGCAGCGATTTCCTATATTTCTGCTAGGAGGTCTCGATATAGTAGTCTCTTACGCTAGTTCCTCCTATACTACGCTACTACTTGCTACTACGCAGGTGTTAATGGTTTCTAGGCCCTTCGAAGGGCCCTAACCCGTTTCCTAGGTTAGTGTTAACCTCTTCGGTTGTCTGGCTAATAGCGACTTTGTCAATCGTACTTATTTCTATAAGCCATTGAGTACTTACGGCTTCCTACTATTAGGTCCGTTCTACTTTCTATTATATATATTATAGCTTCATCTAAAGCTCCCGAATTCGCAATTTCTTTTCGTCTATATAATAAAGGCAATCGTTACTCTAACATAAGTCCTATATGTCTTGTCCCGTTCCGTAGTACCTAGGCTAGGCTCGTTTTGGAACTATTGTAATGCTTTCTAGATCGTAGGCTTCGATCTTCTAGAGCAATTCGGCCGCTCTATTTCCTATATCGTAGACCCATTCCTTAGGGCGTAAGCTTCTGTCCCCATTTTCCTATTGGGTCGGCTAGTAATTGTTTTCGAATTTGTCACGGAAGTGATATCGGCATTTGTATGCTACACACTAGAACCAGGGCACTTGCGCATGTGCCTCGTGTCAAGGGTACAGTCGTATAGCGTTGCCTAGGAGGTATTAGAATTCTTTCCCGAATCCTTCCTACTATATATAGGCTGTAGGTACTTTAGTGCTAATATAGGAGTATTTCTTCTAGTAGCTTTCCTACGTACGCTCGTCTTTTCCGCGGTTCGCTTATATGAACTGGTATTCTAGGTTCCGCACGTCATTACTAAGTTACTGGCCGTCAAGGTACTTAGTATAGCTATTAGGCCTATTATATGTCACAGGCTGTTCTCCTTTGATGGTTTCCACGACACGTCGGAGTTCCCTTATCTTGTTCCTCATCTTATCGCTCTACTAGACGAGTCGAATTAAGCGTCTATCCTGTTTACGTAATTCTGTATTAAGTCGGAAGACTTCGTTACAGTACTATTTGATTTGTTCCTAGAGGAATAGAGCATTAGGTCCAGGTCTTTTGTTTCCTTAGGTATCGGTTATCTACAATCTATCCCGCCTCTATATGACTATAAAACCCTACTACCTCAAGGCTAGGAGAATCGAAATTGGCAGTATATACTCTCCTACCGTGTCCTATTTGGCGAGACCTATCTCTAGGTCTATAGTGACCAGTTCGGAGTACGGTACTTGTTCATCCTTACCATTGCCATTGTATCCGAGACTATCTGTATCACTATCCCTGTCTTTGTAACTCGTGGCTACTACTTCGATAACGTCCTTGGTAGTTTTGTCGATAGCTGTAATTTCCTTTCTAGGGGCTGGTTTCTATTCTTTCTTTAGGCTCTAGCATTCTTGCTTATAGTACCCTTTCTTTCTATAGTTATAGTAGGTAATATTAGACTTGTCTTTAGTCGCCTTCTTTTAGTCTTGCTTCCATATTATATCTATATCTATAGCTCTAGGGTACGTCCTATATAAGGTATTAATATATACTTGCTTTTTCTTATCATTAGCCTTAACCGTAGTTCCGTTCATTTGACCTCATTTCTGCTACTCTTGTGTATAGAGTTGATTATCGATCTTAATAGCCTATACGATATATTTGTCTAGAGTCTTAGGCCGATTATACTTATATAGCTTGTCTTTGACCTTTTCCTTTAAGCCGTTATAGAATAATTATATTAACGCCTTATCGTTAAGCTAAGACTTAAGTATGTCCTATCTAAATTATATAGCGTAGGAGGCTACTAACTTGGTCTATTAGAGATTAGCGAGTCTTTCTTATATATAAATCTTCTCGTCTTTGTCGCTAAAAACTTTCCGAAGCTCTTCTTCGAAACGGTCGTAAGATCGGAAGACTACCTATATAAACGCGTCTCGGTCATCTTCATCTTCCTCTATAAGATAGTCGTTCTATGTAGGCTCGAACCATCTAAGTACCTTGCCCTCTAGTCTTATAGCTATATAGAGGACTTTAGCTTTATTATTTAGAAACTTGTCGTCATTAAGCCAGAAGTAGGATCAGAGGTTTATTAGGAATCCTACGAGATCCTCCTTAGTTCCTCCGTATTTACCAGGTAGTTCAATCTTAATACGCTTCGCTTTAGCACCCTCGAGTGCCTCGATTTTAGTATAGGCCTCGTTAACTAACTTCTATAAGTACTTTTCACGGTTCTCAAGTTCCTTGATTCAAGCTTAAGTAGTCTTATCTCTCTAGTCTAACTCCTAGATCCGCTGCTAGAGTTAACTAAGCTAAGCGAGCAGCTGTTCGGCCGTGATGTTAGTAGCCATGTCGATATCGAGGTCGAAGTCACCTCCGTTCTAAACCATAATAGAACAAAGGGAGTGGTAACAACGTGTAACGAACCTAACTTAGACTTCTTCTAAAAGGGTCTAGACGGAGGTAGATTGAGCATGACGAGTAGGCAGGTCGTCTAAGGGATTCGGTAAAGCTAAAGGGTTTATAATAATACTAGAGTTGCCTCTTATAGTAATTAGCAATGCTCGGTATAAGTACTATGATTGTGATTATTACCACTGGTGAACTCCTAGAGTCCACTATAACGAGTGACTATCTATATATATATATAATCCTAGTGATCACTCCTGATTACGGTGATCGTGAGTGATCGTATGGTGGTGATCACCCTAATCGCTGGTGAGCGTAGTGATCACTATACTTCCTATATTATAATTGGTCCTTCTATTCCTTTGGCTTGATTGGCTTGTTTGTGCTAGTGGCCTAGGTGGCATCTGTATGTATATTTCCGTGACATCTAGAAAGCATTATAATAGTTCTAAGACAAGCCTAGCTTAGGTACTATAGAATAGGACAAGATATATAGGACATGTGCTAGAGTAATGATTACCTCTATTATATAAATGAAAAGAAATCGCGAATTTGGGAGCTTTAGATAAAGCTATAGTATATATAATAAGAAGTAGAATAGACTTAATAGTAGAAAGCTATAAGCACTTAATAGCTTACGGAAATGAGTACGATTGACGAAGCCGCTATTAGCCGAACAACCGAAGAGGTTAGCACTAACCTAGAAAACAGGTCAAGGCCCTTCGAGGGGCCTAGAAACTATTAACGCCTGCGTAGCGGCGAGTGGTAGTGTAGTATAGGAGGAACTAACGTAAGAGACTATTATATCGAGACCTCCCGGCAGAAACATAGGAAATTGCCGTAATCTTTAGACGACGGTGGCAAGATAAGCGACTATAGATAATAGCATAATGGAAATAGTACGAAATGCTTGTACTAGTAGACAGTGGAGTAGAGATGAACCTGATTTTGCCGACGCTTATAAATTAGCTATAGATACCTTAGAGAATGAAGCAGAAGTATAGTATAGTCAAAGGGCCATTTCTAACGTAATAGATATATAGAGAGACCGAACTAATCGATATTACTATGGTAAGAAAGACTATAGTAGTTATATTTAGTATTATAGATATAGGTAATGATAAAGATATAATATTAGGGTTACTATACTATAAAGACTATAACCTAGACATCAGCTAGAAGAATAGTAGCTACCTATAACCCTAAACGGAGTTATATTTGACTAGCGAGATAGGGAGCGTGTAAGGATCGCAAGCAGACAATGCTCAGGGGAAGGCATATCCCATAGATCTACTATAAGAGATAGATAATGGTAGGTAGACTATTATAGACTTTGGAAGAAGCGGTATAACGATACCGACGTTATAATAGGAAGAACGAGCTAAACCGCTAATAGCTATTCTCTCTGTTAATAAATGCGGAGTACTATAATTAGAGTAGTAGGTTAAGATAGGAGAAATCGCTAGCATTGCTATAGATAGAACCAAGTTCGTATATTATTAGAAAACCGAGAGACAAGACAAGACTAGGGAAGTACCGAAAAAATATAAAGGATACCTAGCATTCGAACCGAAATATCCAGAAGGACTACTGGAATACGGCCTATAGGATTATAAGATTAAGCTTAAGGAAGGAATACGACTAAAGTTCTTTAAGATCTATTATATAAGCTAGACTTAGAACGAAGAACTTAAGCGATATTTAGAGGAGAACCTTCGAAGGGGATATATCTGCCTGTTGACATCGCTAGCAGGCTACCTAGTCTTATTTATACCTAAGAAAGATAGAAAGCTACAGTTATATGTTGACTATTAGTAACTTAACGAATAGACTATAAAAAACCAATACCCGTTACCGCTAATCTTATAGCTCTAAGATTAGTTAGCAGGAGCCTAATATTTTACGCGTCTTGACTTGCTATCGGCCTATAACTATATATAGATCAAAGAAGGCGACAAGTAGAAAACGGCCTTTAGGATACCCTATAGCTATTACGAGTACCTTGTTATGCTATTCGGACTTACGAACGCGCTAGCAACGTTTTAAGCCCTGATTAATCAAGCTATCTAACCCTTTCTCGACAAATTTACGGTATATTATCTTGATAATATACTTATCTTCTCTAAGACGATAGACAAACACTAGAAGCACGTAAAAGTAGTACTAGATGCGTTATACGCGTATAAACTATTAGTTAATAAAGAAAAGAGCGAATTCTATATTGGGAAAATAGTGTTTTTAGGATATAAAATATCCCTAGGACAAATTCGAATAGAACCTTTAAAGGTTAAAGCTATTAAGAATTAGCGATAAGTAACATTAGTTACAGAAGTATAAAGCTTTATCGGATTTGTAAACTTCTACCGAATATTTATTAGGAACTTTAGAGCGATCGTACGACCTTTATACGAACTTATAAAGAAGAATACTAAATTCTAATGGAAAGAATAGTATAAGTAAGCATTTATATAAATCTATAACGCTATTACTAAAGATCTAGTACTAGTATTACTAAATCCTAAGAAGCCATTCGAGGTAGAAACAGACGCTTTAGACTACGCTATCAGAGGACAATTAAGATAATAAGACAAACAAGGAAAGCTATATCCTATAGCCTTCCTTTTAAAGAAGCTCGATAGACTATGTCTTAATTATCCGATCTACGACAAAGAACTACTTATAATTATCGAAGCTTTTAAGGAATAGCGACTATACCTTGGTAGTATACTTAAACTAGTATAAATATATATAGACTATAAGAATTTACGATACTTTACGATGACGAAGGAGCTTAATAGACGATAAATATAATAGGTAGAATTCCTTATAGAATTTAACTTTAAGATCTATTATAAGAAGGGCAAAGAGAATATACAAGCAGACATCTTAAGCTAACAAACGGATCATACAGAAGGATAAACGGAAATAATACTACTATTATTTAAGGAACAAATGGACGGAATGCTATATTACGAAACGTAGACACCTATAGAAGATAATTTACTTAACTCGTTCCTAGAATGTTATATAATCTTTCGAGAAAAAAGGATTAACAAGATATAGTATCAAGTAGCACCCGGACTAGTGGTACCTAATGGAGTGGAAGAAAGAGATAGGAAACTCTAGTACTGAGGCAAAGCATATATCTACGACGGGGATTAATAGCTACGAATGATTCGAGAACTTTACGAGTCGAAACTCAGAGGATATAAAGGAGTTACAAAGACTATCGTACAAGTTAGGAAATACTACGACTTTCTATAGTTAACGGTATAAGTTAAGGAAGTCGTACGAAACTGCGACATTTGTAATCGAAGTAAAACGGTATAATATAAGCCGTATAGGCTACTTTAGCCACTGCTAATAGCTGATAAACTATGGAGTTTAGTTATAATAGACTTTATTATAAAGCTACTAGAATCTAAGGACATGGCTATAGGAGTAATCTATAATAGTATTCTTACTATAGTAGATCGCCTGATTAAATAGGTATACTTCTTTCCCTATAAGGAGTCCTAGATAGCTAAATAGCTAGTAGACGTAATCTATTAGTAAGTTATATTAGTATATACTTAGCTATAAGAATAGATTACCGATAGAGATACTAAGTTCGTATCGAAGTTCTAGCAAGCGTTAATATGACGATTGGACGTTAATAGCAAGCTATTAATAGTATACTACCCGTAGACTAATAGACAAACGGAGCAACTAAACTAAGTTATTAAACAGTACCTCCGCTCTTACGTTAACTACTAGTAAGACGACTAGGTCATACTATTACTAACAATATAACTCGTTTATAATATAACGCTAATGGAAACGACCAAAGTTATACTATTCTTCGCAAACTATAGATATAAAGCGGACCTTAGGCAAGGACCAGAGGTTATAATACTAAGAGTAGTAGTTAAAGCAGAACAAATACACATACTATATAAAAAGCTTAAAAAGGAACTCGAGTTTGTCAAGACTAAAATAAAGAACTACTACGACAAATATAGGCTTAAGGGACCTTGCCTAGAGAGGGGAGATAAAGTCTACCTAATTATACGAAACTTACAAACTAAATGACTAAGCACGAAGCTAGACTTTAAGAAGGTCAGACCCTTTGTTATTAAAGAACGAATTTCGACATCTAGCTACCGACTATCGTTACCGTCATCTATACGACTATAGATAGATGTTTTTTATATTTTACTTCTCGAACTAGCATTAAAGAATGCCAAGGTTGCTATATATATTAAAGTAGAGGATAAAGAGGAAGAATAGAACGTCGAAGAAATTCTAGATTTATATATTATTAATAGGGAACTATAGTATCTAGTTAAATGGCTTAATTTTAGATTAGAAGATAACTTATAGGAACCTGTTAAAAACCTAAACTACCCTAAGAAATTAGAACAGTTCTATTAGTAAAACCTAGATCGACTAAAGGAAAACCTAGGATAGAACCAAGGACGACGCCCTAGTCGATAGCATCGACGGCATTATTAATCTCTAACAAGAGTATAGTAGGCGCCTCTTGCCGCTCTTACCGCTTAACCGCCTCTAACTCGTCTAAGGTCGATAGACTATATACTACTATATCGGTACCTTTCTCTACTAAAAACTCCTTCCATTAATAAAGACGCTAGAGCCGTATAAGCTTTTTAGATAACTCGCGTTAGGCTTCTTCTAGACGGCATTAGGATTTATCTAGCTTAAGTTCGGTATAACGTTTAGTATCCTTGATACGACGCTGCTCCTAGAGAATACGATCTACTAGAACGAACATTAGGAATCATACTTAAAAAAAAAAAAAAAAAAAAGGGAGACGAGCTTATAGAAAGAAAGTAGGATACTAGAGCTATTATAAGAACGACCTCGACAAATATAGGCCTTATAACGCTTTATACGTATAATTATTTTACAGACAAGGCCTTACAACGCGTATTAAGAGCAAGGTATAATAACAAAACCGTTCTTAGCGATATTCTAAGCAAGGGAAGCACGGTAATGTATAGAAAGCGACTTCCGTTTCTCTATCGGCATTTTGTCAATATAGCGACCATAACGCAGAAATAGAAAGAATATAGTACTTATAAGCAAAGGGTATTAGCACTATTTGAAACGGCCTAAGAGGGCTTTCAGGTCAAAAGCCTTAAAGGAGGGGCATCGTATCATAGATAAGTATATAGACGGCCTGGCAGGCTGTAGCCAGGACATAGGACATTCCGACAGCCAATCACTTGACAGACTAATCAGAAGATTATCACCGCTAAGACTAAGGTCTTCACTAGTAATAATAACATATCACTATCGATAATATAGAATTATAGAGTAAAAGGAGAAATAGTACTAATAATAACTATTAAAGAGGGATAGATAATTATATATATATAGCTAGCTAGTCACTCGTTAGGTAGACTCTGGGAGTTTACTAGTAATAATAATTATAATTACAATACTTATATTAAGCATTGCTAATTACTATAAGAGATAACTCTAGTGTTGTTATAAACCCTTTAGCTTTACCAAATCCCTTAGACGACCTGCCTACTTGTCCTGCTTAATCTACCTTCGTTTAAACCCTTTTAGAAGAAGTCTAAGTCAGGTTCGTTATAGACATTCTTAGTGGTTTCGTTGATAACCGTAATTTCCTTTCTAGGGACTATCTTTTACTCTTTCTTTAGGCTTCGGCATTCTTGCTTATAGTGCCCTTTCTTTCTATAGTTATAGTAGGTAACATTAGACTTGTCTTTGGTCGTCTTCTTCTAGTCCTGCTTCCACGTTATATCTATATCTATAGCTCTAGGGTACGTCCTATATAAGGTACTAATATATGCTCGCTTTTTCTTCTCGTTAGCCTTAACCGTAGTTCTATTTATTTAACCTCGTTTTTACTACTCTTATATATAGAGTTAATTATCGATTCTAATAGCCTATATAATATATTTGTCTAGAGTCTTAGGTCGATCGTACTTATATAGCTTATTCTTAACCTTTTCCTTTAAGCCGTTATAGAATAATTATATTAACGCTTTATTGTTAAGCTAAGACTTAAGTATATCCTATCTAAACTATATAGCATAGGAGGCTACTAACTTAGTCTGTTAGAGATTAGTAAGTCTTTCTTATATATAAATCTTCTTATCTTTATTACTAAAAACCTTCTAAAGCTCTTCTTCAAAACGGTTATAGAATCGAAAGACTACCTATATAAATATGTCTCGGTCGTCTTCGTCTTTCTTGGTAAGATAGTCATTCTATATAGGTTCGAACCATCTAAGTACCTTGCCCTCTAGTCTTATAGCTATATAGAGAACTTTAGCTTTATTATCCAGAAACTTGTCGTTATTAAGCCAGAAGTAGGATCGGAGGTTCGTTAGAAATCCTATAAGATCTTCCTTAGTTCCTCTATATTTACTAGGCAGTTTAATCTTAATACGGCTCGCTTTAGCAGTCTCAAGCGCCTTAATTTTAGTATAAGCCTCGTTAACTAGCTTTTATAAATGCTTTTTGCCGTTCTTAAGTTCCTTAATTTGAGCTTAGGTAGCCTTATCTCTCTAGTCTAACTCCTAGATCTGCTATTAGAGTTAACCAAGCTAGGTAAGCAGCTGTTCGGCCGTAACGTTAATAGCTATATCGATATCAAGGTTAAAGTTACCTCCGTTCTAAACTATAATAGAACAAAGGGAGTAATAGCAACATATAACGAACCTAACTTAGACTTCTTCTAAAAGGGTTTAGATAAAGGTAGATTAAGTGGGACAAGTAGGCAGGTTGTCTAAGGGATTTAGTAAAGCTAAAGGGTTTATAATAACACTAGAGTTATCTCTTATAATAATTAGCAATGCTTAGTATAAGTACCATAATTATAAGTTATTATCACTAGTAAACTCTTAGAGTCTACTGTAATAAGTGACTATTTATATGTATATATAATCCTAGGATTACTAGTAGTCGTGGTGATCCTCTATACTAGCTTACCTAGCTTATGTCGTAAGCTAGTGATCTTCTGCTAGGATTATTTCTTACTAAGTGTAATCCTGTCCTAATTGGTCTATCATTCCTTCGGCTTGATTAGCCTGTTTGTGCTAGTGGCTTAGGCGGTATCTATATATATATTTCCGTAATAGTATATAAGCTAACTCCCTTAAGCTCTAGAAAACTTAAGAAATTCGAAGGGAGCACTACTAGTATATAAATCAAAGAGTATTAAGAGCTCGTTAAATTAATCCCATATTATATAGTTATATTATATCTAGATATTATATATACCTATTTAGTACTTTCTCGATACCTAACTAACCTAAGACTAGACTACTTGTTGGAGATATAGCAAGTAATAAGATATCTATTTAGGAACTCTTATCTATTAATCTAGTATAGAGGCGAGCGAGCGCTAGAAAGTCTAACGCTTGTGATCGCTAGAGACGCTTTGTACGTAGATAATCTAGATATACGGTATTCGTTATAGGGATATATTTTCTTCCTATTTAGAGGCCCTATTACGTAAAGTAGAAGGCGTCGTACTAGGATACCATTATAACGTTAAGTACTAAAGTAGAGCTTCTAACGCTCTCCTTTATAGCAAGAGAGGCTATAGCGCTTAAAAGGCTATTTATAGATATTGATCTTAAGCTCGGGGAACCTTAGAATATCTATTATAACAATTAGTAAACTATTTAACTAGTAATAGCTAAGAACGAACATATTAATACTTACCTATAGTATATAGATATCTATAATATATAGTTATACTAGGAAACGGCGAAAGGAACATTTAAAGCTATATATCTATTAACTAGTTAGATACTAGTAAATAGGCTTACTAAACGACTTAGCTAATAAGCCTTCGAGCGCTAGAGGGCTCTCCTTAATCTTTAAGATATTAGTTATAGGCTTATATAACTAGGGGGTAGAAAATAAGTCAAATTTGTCAAATAAAATACTACCTAATACTCCCTATCTACTACTATTAGCTATTACTAGGATTAATAGCCTTGCCCTTGCCTTTATCCTAGCCGGGCGACAATATAGCGCCTAACACGTCATTAGACGCGCTAATACGAGCATCACGAGCCTCCTTGATCTTGCCCAACTAGTAAAAGATGTCGTATACTAAGCAGGCAATCTTCGTAAAACGTACGAATTTAGCCTTATCGAGCTTATACTCCTCTATATTATCCATACCGGCACATTTTAGGTCACTCCGAAGGACTATACGTAACTTCTTAAGATCCTATATATAACTATTAGCGATTTGCCTATACGTTAGGGGTAGAGGTTTAAGATCTAGGGACTTATAGAAGCCTTAGCTCTATCTAATAGAGCCTTCGTCAAATCCTTTGCCGACCTAATGTAAAAAGTAGGATTACTATTATAGTTAGTATAAGTATCGTAAGAGCTATTAGACATATAGATAATTAGTATATATTTCTTTACACTTATAGGAACCGTGGGTATAATGGTAGCAACAGGAGCTAGCGCCGGAATAATCGCGACATTCGCCAAATAAACGTCCTGCTAGAGCCGACCATATATACATTCCACAGGGCACCTTACAAAGCTCGCTAGCAGTGATGTCGCTATATTTAGTCAGCTCAAACGATCCTAACACAACTAGAATACTCACGGTTTAGAAGCTGGTTTGGAAGCTTCAGCACGCTTACGCTTTCGAGGCATTATAGGAGCAGAAGTCGACCTGCTAGTAATAGCCGTATTTACAACGGGCATACCTGACGTGTCATCTATTGATTCGAGCGCAGGAGGCGTCATCCTATTGTTATTATTGCGATTAAAACTGGTGATACTGTCGCTACTACAACTACGATGGCTATATTTAATCTACAGCTTCAAAGGAATCGCTCTACCATACTCGACTCTTTTAGACTTCCGAATACGGAAGGCAGGCCCCCTAAAGGAGCCATCGAGGTAGGAGCGACAAAGGACATAACACTAAGAACAGTATCACCACAAAGCGTAGTTAAACGACTACCGCGTTTAACTGGGGGGTGTGTCGGAAGCTATGGAGCTTCCAAGCGTATTAGCCACGCGTTTGCCACAGCTATATGAGGCTGTTTAACGCATTGGCCAGTCCCTTTGTCTATAAATACCACTCGTTTTGTCTCCTTTGTAGATAGTTCAACAAGGCATTGTCTCCTTCGTACAGCCACCCACTACAGACACTGCTTTCAACGCTCCCGGAGCTCCCACTACGTTCGGCAGTTGGCGACGGTGTGACTCATTGATTCATTAATTCATGGGCAGGCTGAAGGACTGTTATGATGTGCCCTAATACAACCCCAACCCTTGTTGCATTAACAAATAACTATTAATAAGCCTCTATAAGCAGTTTGTGTTGTTTACCCTTCTTCGATCCCGCACGCGAGTGACCTTGAGGTAGGATCATACCTAATTAGGTACCTAGGCAGACACTTCCAGAGATATATAATTAATTATGCTTAGACCTTCTTTTTCGAATTATTTGAATTTATAGTTCCAGAAACGAATCTCCAAAGAATCAACAAGGCGTTAAGATGCTCATCCCGGTGATTATTTAGGATGGGATTGAAATATAACAAGGGTACTTAGGTAGGCAACAATGTCTGTGTCTCTTGTTAGCTTCGGGCTTCGTGTTCAAGTTGTTCGAGACAAAGTCAAAACCAGATAACAAATAGCAAAGGGGCGGGACTTTTCGTACTCCGTACGGAGTAGTCCTAATTAATTAATTACCCGTTAGAAATCGTCCTAAAAAAAGTCAATACCCACCCATTCACCTATCCATTTTTGGGTGAGCATCCCGAAGAGAAATAATCCGATTTGTGATTTCATGTAATTACCTGTCTTGAGGGGAAAACGCCATGGCCCCTCCGGCCGCAATGCTCGACTCAATCACTCGCCTCACGTTCTGTCAGAGATCGTGGAGCGCTGGCGAAACGCGGCTCAATGGGCAATGCCAGGGGTCCGCTTACACTACACTACACGAGGTGACTGTACCTGCATACACGTGTCGGTCCACTTCAACCGTTTTTCGATGGGGATTGGTGCACGCGCGGAGAGTCCGCACCAAGAGAAGGATTGGAAGTCGCGCCTCTGTCGATCAGGCCAATGTACCTGCATCAAATCGGTAGGTATCTTGCCCAAAAATGGCAGCCTGTGCGATTCTTGTGGGGGTCCTGCAGGCCCTGCCACACCGAATTTCCACAAACCTACAAGACTTCTGGATGAGGCGTGCGTGGTGATGCTGAAAACATCGCGAAACCATTGGACGATGAGGGAATTGAGTAATTTCCTGCCCACAAAGCTGCGTGTTCCTACGATGCAGGGTGCTCCCGCACTGCTGGGTGTGTGCATTAATTAACGATGGAGTGTAACTAGTGTATGGCGAGTAGGTTGACGAGGCGGAGCAGCAGGTGGAGGTCAAGCTGAGCCGGGGCTGTTAACAAATCTCGAGATGGCTGGATGGGTGGATGGACGGATGGATGGTGCATCATAAATACCTCAAGAGCCAGGAGAGAGTCTCGAGTCCCCTTCCATCCTATTTCCCTCATCAAGCTCACCGGAAGGTCACCTCACCGTTGCCGTTGTCGCGTAGGGGCGACTCTGTCACTCTTTTCTGAGCTCTGTCGTTCGTTATATTACCCACCTTTATTAGTCACTTGATTCAACCTAGTCCTTCGTTTCGACACCATGTCATTCGCTCTCTACGCCGCGGCCCTCCTTCCGGTCGCCGTGCTGGGTGCTGGCCTCTCCGTCCCGGAAGACAACCGGATGGTTCAGCAGGATGGGCTCCTCCGATACCCCCTCATGCCCCGGCTAGGCAATCTTCTCTTTGGGAAACACGCCAACATCACCAGGAGACAGATCGATACCGGCATTTTTGACCCGCTCTCTGGCACCTTGTACACCATCGAACTGACCCTCGGCACCCCGGGCCAGACGGTCCCCGTCCAGTTCGACACGGGCTCGGACATGCTCTGGGTAAACCCCGTCTGCTCCAAGGCGGCCGAGCCCGAGTTCTGCGCTGCCCAGCCCAGGTTCACCGACTCCTCCACCCTCGTAGACTTCGGCGAGCAGGGCAATATTACCTACGGCACTGGTTATGCCTACTATGAGTATGTGGCTGACTACGTCGCCATTGGCTGTAAGTGTCACATGAGCTCCCGAGTCCTCCGAGCGAGAAAATACTTAGAGCTCAAGAAACTTACTCGTGTCTTGTGCGTCCAGCGGCCAGGATCACGCAGCAGGTCTTCGGTGTTGCCTTGGACAGTGCCCATGCAGACGTGGGCATCTTCGGCGCCGGCCCGAACTTGGACGGATGGGACTCCGCATACCCGCTCGTTGTGGATTCTCTCGCCCAGCAGGGGTACACCAGCAGCAGGGCCTTCAGCATGGACCTCAAGGGGTTCGAAAGCGCACGGGGTGAGTTGCCCCCCTGAACTGAGTGCCTTTTTTTTGCGCTCCCTGTCATGAGTGGAGAGAGGCGTCACTAACCAGGACGGCCCCGGGAGGCAGGATCCGTCATCTTTGGAGGTATCGACACCAAAAAGTACAGGGGAAGCCTCATCAAGCGCCTAATCATCCCCGCCGCCGAGTCTCCGGACGGATACACAAGGTTCTGGATCTATCTCGATGGCATCTCGGTCAACCAGCCGGATGGCGACGTCGTCACCGTCTTCAGCACCCCCGACGGAGGCAAGGGCCAGCCTGTCCTGCTCGACAGCGGTTACACTCTCAGTGCCTTGCCGAGACCCATCTTCCAGAAGCTCGTCGCTGCCTTCCCCTCTGCTCAGTACGTTAGCAGCGCCGATGTGTACGTTGTCGACTGTGTCGACCATGGCGAAGGGGGCTCGCTCGATTTCATCTTCGGTGGCAAGACCATCAACGTGCCCTACCACGAGTTTGTCTGGGCCCAGCCTGAGTCCAACACCTGCGTCTTGGGCGCATTTGAGGACGGTGAGTGCCTTTGGATCACAATTTCATAATTATATGGTTGCCCACACACACACACACACACACACACACACACACACACACACACACACACACACACACACAAAACCTATCGAAGATTACTGACGTGAAACTCGTACCAGACTTCCCCGTTCTTGGCGATACCTTCCTCCGGTCCGCGTACGTCGTCTACGACTGGGACAACCGCAACATTTACCTCGCTCAGTCGGACGACTGCGGTTCCAATCTCGTGGCCATTGGCAGCGGCCCCGACGCCGTTCCGTCCATCGTCGGCGAGTGTGGCAAGCCGAAGCCGACATCCACGTCGACCTTCTCCAAGACTAGCTCAAAGACGTCGACCGCTTCCAAGACTTCATCCACGTCGGACTCGACTTCTTCTTCTTCTTCCCACGTGACAACCTCGTCGTCCAGCACCACCGCCACCACCCTCAGCACGCACAAGCCTCCGTTCCCGACCGCCAGCGGCAACTTCACCACCACCCGGTCCCCCACCACCACCACGGCCTCGTCCACCATCAGCAAGAGCACCTTGACCATCACGAGCGCGACCACCTACACCATCACCTCGTGCCCGCCCACCGTGACCCGCTGTCCCGCCCACGAGGTCACCACCGAGATCATCACCAAGACGACGGCCGTCTGCCCGGAGACGACGGCCACCTACACCATCCCCCGGACCATCACCTGCCCCGGCAGCGGCGGCGGCGACGACTGCCCGCCCGGCGCCACCCGGACCACCACCCTGACCGTCACGCTCTCCCCAGTGGGCCCGACCGACCGCACCACCCACGTCGTGCCCGGCGTCACCACCACCACCCCCACCACCATCACGGCCCCCCCCACCGGCCAGACAACCACCACCCTGGTGCCGGCACTGCCGCCGACGACAACGACGATGAGCGGACACCGGGGCATCAACGGCACCGTGACGGCGACGTCCAAACCTCCCGCCGTCACCGCCGGCAGCGCCAAGGTCGGGCTGGTGTCCGGCGCCACGGCGATCGTGGCGGGAGTGATGGCGGTCCTGATGGCGCTGTGAGGTGCTGACGCTCGCCGTCTGTGACCAGGGGTTATTGATTATTGATCAGAGTTGTGTGTGTGTAGGTAGGGGTATTATGGAGAGGTTGGTGTGCTTTGGATTCGTACGGAGGGTGGTGTAGTTAGTAGATTTATGCCGGAAGGATGTAATTAATGATGGGGAGGTAATTTCGACAAGAAAATCACATAATTCATCGGATTACTCCGTGTTATTATATTTTCTGGCTCAAGGCAACACTTGATGTGTATTTCTTTTTTTATCTCAATCAGTGCATAAGCTCGAAGCACTTGTAAGGACGTCTGGGAGAGGCATGATTAATATGATACGTATAAAGCTGTGATTCATGACAAACAGATCACCTCTAACGAGAGAGCCTCCAACCCCGGCGGTAGGGCCGGGGTTTCTGGCAGACACTGTATCCTTGAGCACATCATTCATGATAAAGGCATCAGGGGAGGCTGTTACGTGCCCTTCGTCCAGACGCTATTAATACCAAAACCACAACGACGACGAGTGCATTCTCAAACCCGATTTCTGGGTTCTGGGCCGAGTAATAACCCTTCCCCGTTTGGCTCTGAAGATAGGGGAGTATTATCCCAACGTCACTGATCTTTTGCATAGCTACCAAGGCGGTAAGGTTAACGAGATGAGGCTCTATACCGAGAATCTTTGGGGCAATCAATCTCTAATACCGTCTTCAATTTGTGACCCAAAAATGACTACTTCCCCAGGAATGAGTACTGAATAGATCACCTAAACGCCAGACGCAACATAGATAACCCAGAACGCCATACCGGGGCCCAGCCCTTGAACTCATCAGAACTCTTGACCATGCCATCATCATGACGTGTAACCGCAAGGCGAGGGACGTACGTCTACACAGTACGTACGCCGGTAGGATGTCTTCTAACCACACCGCCAAACCCCGCAACGGACGTTCTACGTTCCGCCACGGTTTCTCAGGCTGCTGACTCTCCCCAGGCCAAGCCACTTCCTCTTCCCGCTTCCCGAGTTACCGCTATTACCACCACCACCACCACCACCACCGAGCGACACACCCCCGCCTTCACCATTCGCCACAACACAGCCGGTGCTGCCGCCCCATGACTTCCCCGACGACGACGACGACGATTTCCCAGAGGGAGGAGGTATGCCCACCGGAGCACCACCACCACCACCACCACCGGCGGGCGTCCCAGCCGCGGCAGGAGATGGCTCCAGCACGACCCCGCCATCGCCGTCCTCGTCATCGCCGAGACCGACGGCCCTAGCGTGGACGCCGGAGCCGTCCACGAAGGATGGCTGCGACGTGCCCTTCTTCTTCCGCAGAATCGGCGGCGGCGTGACGCCGCTCGGGCGCTCCCCATCTGCCAGCGACGCGCGGCGCACCCACGAGGGCATGCCCATCCCCAACGCCGCCGGCAGCGCCTCAGACCCCGAGCCTGCTCGCTGCCGCGACCGCGATCGCGGCGGCGGCGGCGGCGGCGGCTTGAACGCCGTCTGTGTCGGCGGGGCGCTGGCGGGCGGAGCCGGCACGTCCGCGGAGCCCGTGGAGCGGCGGAAGAACGCGGTCAGGCCGCGCGAGCGGGGGCGGGACGTCTGGCTTGGGGGCGGGTAGTGGCGTTGTTTGGAGAGGGCCTGCATGGGCGAGTCCTGCTTGATGGGAGCGTCTGGCTGCTGCTGCTGCTGCTGGTGATGGTGGTGCTGGTGGATGGGCGGCGGCGGGGCGTGGACTTGCTTGGGAGGTACGGTCATGGCCCGGCCTTGTTTCAGACCAAGCCCCGTGAGGTGGCGGTCGACGGATCGAACGTCGTTGCTATTGCTGCGGGTACGACTTCCGCGGGCGGGGCTGTTGACCTTGGAAGAAGCGGAGGGGCTGGGATGCGGTGGCGGCTGCGGGATGCCTTCCGTTCCAGGTGTTGCATCCGCAGGAGCTCCGGTCCTCGCGAGAAGGCTGGACCGCCGGTTCGGCGGAGATGGAGCTGCGGCACCGCTTATAGGAGTCTTACGCCTGGGGTTCGCGATAGGGGGAGTTGGCCTCGAGGCTTCAATGGCATCCAGCATGTCCGCAATGGGTGTTACGGACGCATTTTTGGCGTGGGGACCCGCGTGATCTTTTCCACCCATGGAACCGAGCATCGTGTTTGCCATCCAACCATGCGCCGAAGTCGGGAACGAAAACAGATCTGGCGAGACGCGGCCGTTGGTAGCGATCGGGTGCGCTTGCGACACGGAGCTCATCGGACCTAAACCTTCTGTGCTCTCTGGCTTCAGGCTCTCGCGGAGCCAGGTATCGATGCTCGACGTCGTCGAGTCTCTGCGATGTCTGGCCGTGTATCGCGATGCGTCTCCGCTCCAGCTGTTACCGTTGAGTGCGCGCGCATATGCCGAGTCGGTGGTCGAGGGAGACGAGCGGTGATCCGGTACGACTGCAGCCGCAACTGACGACCCCCCTGTTGCATGACAGTGTTTCCGGCTGTCAAACGCCGTGGTAGATGCGGGTTGAGCGGCCCGAGATGGCGATACGTGCTCTAGATGCTCAGGTATCTTCGTTATGTTCGCCTCGGTCAGGTCTCGGCGATTGTGTTCGCTATCGGGTCCATGGTCCTTGACTGGCGTTTCGTTGTTAGGCAGGGTGGTGCTTGAGAGGGTATCTGGTGTCGGGGGCAGTGTTTGGGGATTGGTGAACTGGGCTTGTGTTATGACTCTCTCCAGAGCCTCCCGTTTCTCCTTTTTGGACTTTGGCTGGGAATGAGAGGTCGGAGGGCGGGTAATTGGTGGCTGCTCCTTCTTCCCGGTTGGCGGTTTTAGGAAATCCCTCGGGGTAGCGTGCGTTGGCTTGGGCCCCTCGGTCCGCTGACGGGGTGATGGGGTGTCTGCCATGATGCCACTAATGGTGTGGAATTGCCCACTGGCCACTCGAGAGCTGCTTGGCCGACGGTGACCCTTTGGTGTTGACGTTCCGGCTCTGGTCGGAGATTCGACTCCCGGGGCAGCGGTTCGAGAGGGCACATCCCGCTGGTCAGGACGGTTCCGAGGTGTGGAGGGAAGGTCAACGGCCCTTCCCCGGCCGTAGACGCTGGCGAACGAGCTTTCGCTCAACTCGCTGAGCGCAGGGCTCGCCAGTCGGGGGTCGATGCGAGCGGTATCAGGCGTGTCCTCGGCCGGCTGTGGAAGAGAGAGGCCGCTTTCGCAGGCCAGGCCGGCCATGTATACACTTCGAAGATTCTCGGTGTTTTCGCTCCTGTCCGAGACGAAGCTCGGCATGCGAATTGGGGTCTTGGAAGAATCGCCAGGTGTGGCCAACTCTGAAGTTTTGCTTTGGGAACTTGGCGTTACCAAGGGAGAAGCGACTCGAGAGTACGGAGGCTTCTCAGCCTCGACCTGGAGCACCATCTTCCTCTCGAGAAGGAGCTCCTCGATACGCTTCTCCAAGGCGAGAATCATCCCTATGGCCTCCTCGACGGCCTTGTCCCGCTTCTCGAGCTCACGGAGCAACGATTCGTTTAGCTCGTCTCTTTCTTTGGCCTCCCTCTCCAACGTATCGACGCGCGCTTCGAGGGCGGCTTGCCTTTCTCTTCGGTGATAAAGCTCGAGTTTGAGGTCGAAGTTCTGCTTGTGCAACGTGGACAATGTCTGCTCCATCTCCTTCATGCCCAAGCCTTTCTTCGCCTTCACAGCATCGACGCCACCATCTGACCCGGGCCGATGGCTGTCAGTGGGGGAAGGGCTCCTCCGTACATGTCTGGAGCCAGAGGAGGAAAGCATATCGGTGCTCGAGTGGGATGATACACGGCCGTTCTCAAGTTGCCGTGAACGCTGCAGCCTTTCCAGTAGCAGGGGAGAGACAGGATAAACTGGCGAGTTTTCCGGGTGTTCCATTGCTTGTGTTAGGCGGTGTGTTCTGGACGAACTATCGCCCGTTCCTTGGGCAACCCCGTGGCCGTCCATCTCAGCTTGACCTTAGGAAGGGAAGAGCAATTGGGATGATTCAGCCAATTTAGAATGAATAGCTGAGGAAAATAAAGAAGAAAAGTGAGAAAAATCCGAATTTGGTTGAAAAAGTGACTGGAGAAAGCGTGTCAAACGCAGCACCAGCAGGCGGCATTCCACCGCGCTGGTCGCGGTGGTTGTGGGGAAGAGCTCAATTGGTGTGGGGGATCAAAGTGCTTGCAGGAAACGGGAGAGCTCTAGTGGGTCTAGTCCCTTTCAGGCTAGCGCTGCCTCCCGAGCGCTGCCGGGAGGCAGCAGCGGTGCCTGGGTGCCTGTCAATCGGCTTATTAAGTGAACGTGCTTCCTGCGGTAACTACGGAGTACTGTATCATAGTACTCCGTATGGGTGTGAGTTCAGTGTTAGGATTGGTCCCTGGAAGGCACATCGAAAATCCCAGCCTGGAACCTCTCCATTCCATTGATCGCATTGACCAACTTTTAAGTTCCTTGCTATCACCTAATGTACAAGGTTGCCAACAGAGTGACGATATTATTTTGCACCTAATTCTTTTTTTTTTGTGGTTCCGAAGCTTTTCTTTTGCGAAATCGCCAGCCTCTCACGAGCGTCAGCACGAGATGCCGGCGAAGGACTCATGTGCCTGCCAATCAGGACTCTCGTCACCTGCAACCCAGCAAGCTGGAACTGATCCCGGATGCAACCAACGAGCCTTGAGCCAAGAGGTCCAACTGCGACAATAAGGGTGTGCAGGAGTGCCCGCCCAGCCTCCTCATCCGTCCATTCTCTCTGAACCAGCTTTTTGCCTGGGAGTATTCAGCGACTGGCCCGGGCGATTTTACCTCGCAGTGTCGATTCGCTACACCTCAAAGAGAACTGTGCAATGCACCATCTTCTTGTCGAGTTTCTCTCTCATTTTCATAAGTGATTTTCACTTCTCGCCCGCATTTTCCTGTTATCCATCAGCATCCTGTAGTCTGTAGGTTCCCATGCTCCCTGCGTTATGCAGGTAGAGGACCCACATGTTGCGGCGGTCAGGCATGTTCGGTCCAGGCCTTCATTTGTTGGCTGCTGGCTTCGGGCACTTCAGTACCATGTTCCTAACTGCGTAGTGTATGTACGGAGGGAGGTATGTATGTACATACAAAGTTGGCACTTCTCTGTCCATCCAAGTAATTGACGTGGTTCAGTTCTATCAGTGGTCAAATCCACAATCAGTGACAGTGTGCTTCTCAACAATGTTTTTGCTTTTCTGTTTCCCCCCTCTTTCCTTCCCTCTTTGTTTGGTTACCTCCCCCTCCCTTCCATTGCTCTCTCCTTCCTCTCCTTCCCTTGTTTCTTGTTTCATTCCCACTTCCCCCCTCTCATAATCCGGGCTCCCTTCCTGCGTCCCCCTTCTCCGTTTGCATGGCCACAGGGCTCAATGCAGCAGAATATCATCCAATGTACACCCTTTGCCGACCGATTCGCTCCCCATCTTCTCTCCCTAACCACGTTCCTTGTCAACTCCATCAGCCTCTCGGCCAGCTCCTCGCTCTGCGATAGCTCGCTTCCTGCCTCGGGGGTGGCAGGTGCGCATATGTGCTGGCCGCCCTTGTCGGCCACGGTCGCAGCATAGACGGTGGGCACGGCGCCCTCAAACTCGTCCTTCTTGAAGGGCTCGGGACCGTAAGACATGCCGAAGCCTCCGATGGGGAATCTGTGGGGTGTCAGTTGGGCTTGGTTGACAACTGCCAAGGTTTTGCATGAGGCCACTCACGCCTCAAAGATGTCCGCCCTGGACTGCTTCGACGATACGAAACCTGGATGGGTTGCGTTCATCAGCAGGTTTAGGTGACCGTTCCTAGTCACTCTGCGGTCGAAATAATACCGCTTGTAGAGGATGACGGCCAGCTTGCTCCGGCTATACAGCTGGTTCCGCCCCAGGTCGGTGTTGATCTCCTCTAGGCTGGCGAATTTGATATCGCTCGGTACCTTGTGGTGCATGTTGCTGGCCTGGCTGCTGATGCGGACGATGTTGCCTCTCTCGGCGTTTTTTTTTTTGCACGAGGTCAGCTCGGCCGTCATGATACCCCGGCCCGCGTTGTTGACCAAGTTGTCCAGCCGGTCCGTGTCGTGCTTGATAGTCTCAGCTATCTCCTTGACGCGAAGCCAGTCGCTCAGGTCGCATTGCAGGAAAACGATCCGATCGGCTTTGTCTTGACCCAGCTCCCTTGCCACGACCTCCTTGGCTCCGTTAATGACCTCTTCCGCGACGGATAGGGTATAGACCTTGTTTATGCTATGCTTGAGGAAGGTGTAATTAAACCACACCAAAGCCGATACCTTCACTCCCCCAGTCACAACAGCCACTTTTCCCGTGAGATCCGGGCAGTCGACGAGTTTGAATTGATGTGATCCCAGAGCCGTGACTGGACCACCGAAATTCTCAGCGAGAGTGTTCTAATTTCCAAGTGTGGTTAATGGCGCCGGGGCACTTTGATATTGAGGAGAAGGCAGGCATACTTTAATCTCCTGCATTTTCGGAATGGCACTAGCGTAAGGTCTTGAGGCCGAAAAGCTTCGCTTGAGCAGACTGACTGCTGCGGTGAAGGCAAGCTGGACGGCGGTAGATTGATAAGTGGCAGACGAGGGGTAGGTAATACGCGGGTTCGCTGAGCGACCGACCGACAGGTCATTATGTTTACGTTAGCGACTTGCAAGTCATGTATTGCCGTATAAATGACTCAAGATTCGCCTGCTCCAAGCGATGTTCACGAGAGAAGAGATCTTCAACTTAGAATTACAGCTATGACCCTGTGAAGTTCCCGAGCTTATATGTCGACAGCAGATCATACCATGCCAAGTCCTCGATTGATGCGAAGCTAGTCTACCACTGCCTGATCATCGGGCTCACGGGGAGTTGTATTATGCTTCCCTCAACCTCCGAAAGGCTTGTGGCATTTGGCTCATTATCGGCAGGGTCTTTTGCGGTATGTCTGGCCGAAGTGCATAAGAAAGCTTGGCCCTCGTGTCCATTATGCCTTGCTGTTTTAGGAGAAGTCATGAAAAACAACCTGTAATTACCAGCAGCGGAGACAAGAGTAAATTTATGGAAGGCGGGAGAATAGAGCACCTTATTGAGTTTGGTACAAGGGCAGTCATAGAGGGTCATGATATCAGACACTTTAAAGAACCGCGACAAGGCAGAGAGAAAGACCTCTAAGCATTTTATCATTGGCGGCACAGTCATGATTGAAACCTTCATGAAGTCATATGATTCGGGTCTTATTGACCCTTAAGTGTGTTCAGAACTCGAGTCTCTCGCTGTGCTGTGGTCCTCCATGCGTCACTACAGACGATCAACGAGAATACCCTGAGAGAGATTACTCCGGTGTTTGTTGTTTTGGAGTTTATAACCTTCCGTCAGCCCATCAGCTCCACGCCGTTTCGTATCGCGCCGACTACAGCCGATGTCTGTATCGCTTCGTTGGCGCCGCTTGATACCCTGTGCTCAATCTCTGCGAGCGTGTCCAACCAGGTGATCATAACCTGTGGCTTCACCTCCAATTTCATCACCTCTTCCGAAAGCGCGGTGATGATGTCAGCCAGTGCCAGGCCCTGGGCCACCTTTAGGGTGTTGATGGTGGAAAGACATGAGGTCACATCGCTAGTACTGAGTAACGTGTTGAGGATCTTCTTGATGGCGTCTGGTGGTGGGGCGGCAACGCAGTTGTAAATAGTCTCTGTTGTGATGGTCTCGCGGACAATATCCTTCTCGGCAATCTTGGGGCCCTCGCGAGGTTGGAGTGGTGTACCTGTGCAGCCTTTTTAGCATACGTGCCAGACGAAGATGAAGAGAGAGAGGAAAAAAAAAGGAGGAGGGACTTACTTGACGCATGGCACGCCTGCAGCACATTTAATGCGCGGCGCATGTCGCCCTTGCTCAGCCGCACGAGCGAATCAGTCGCCTCGGGCATGATCTTGACGTTCTCCTCCTCGATGACCTTGTCTATCAAACCACGGATATCCTGCTCCTTGAGCGGGCTGAATCGGAAGCGAGTACACCTCGAGAGCAGGGCCGGGCTGAGCTTGTGGGAGTAGTTGGCAATGATGCAGAAGCGCGTGTTTGCCGTGTACTTCTCCATGATTCGACGGAGAGCCATCTGGGCCGTGTTGGTCATGGCGTCGGCTTCGTCGAGAATGATGAGCTTGAAATTGGCAATCCCTGACCTTGTGGCCGACGCGCTCATGCTAAAGATCTGTTTGGTAGAGGCAAAGGTCTTGATCTGTTCGCGCACGACATCAATGCCGCGGTCATCGGAGGCGTTGAGCTCGAGCACCATTTGGCGCATGTTCTCGGCACCGTATATGCGACGTGCGAGGGCGAGGATGGTCGAGGTCTTGCCCGTGCCGGGCGGGCCGTAGAACAGGAGATGGGGTAGTCGGTTCGAGTCGACGAACTTGTTGATAGTCGCGAGGATGTCTTGGTGGCCAGACACGTCGGCCAGCGTTGCCGGGCGATACTTTTCGACCCTGAATGACCGTCAGTCCGAGCTGAGGATCCTAAGTTTGCCGCGTGAGGTGTACACACCATGGCAGACTGTCTTCGGCCTCGACCGGGAGATTGGCGGCGCTGCGCTTCCCCTTGGCTGTGTTGTCGGAGGAAAATGTGATGTCTTTGGAGGGTGCGACGTCGATGTCCATTTCGTCGTCGAAGTCGGCCATTTTGACGGTGGTGATGGCTTTGCGGGAGGCAATCAGGAAAGCCAAGGACACCGCAGTGGTATTTTTTTTTTTTTTTTTCGATCAAGAGTAGCTGACGGTTTGGAGTGTACGTCCGTAGACGCCTGGGCTTCGGCGCAGGTGCCCAGTGACGCGTTCAGCGCGTCTTGTGCTGCGTCCAATTAAAAGATCGCGCCAGATCGCGCCACAGATGGCGCCACCACTAGTGGGGCTGACATTTACCCTGTAATCCGTACTGAAGAAGGTAAGCCGTACGGTCGGTACGGATGTATACTGATTAGAGGGTTATTTATTGGGGCATGTGGGCCATCTTTTGTGGGGGAGAACCATCTCCGTACCACCACAGTTTCTTCAGTACTGTACTGTACAAGCAATCGGTACATTACATCTACACGAGGCTTGTCGTCTCTGCTATCGACGTCGGCAGTCGCGGTCCCTCAATATCGTGCGGGATACCGAAGACTGTTTGAACTTGGGTGTCATCGTAAAAGCGACGAGGCGTTCGGCGGCGGGCGGTGCGGTAAGAGCGCCTCAAACCGGAGCACGGTTTGCAGAGTTAGGGAAGTCGTAACTGCACTGGTGAGACGCACGTAAACAAGGAATTGCCCTTCATTTCAGTAGGTAATATATTCCTCGCGAAGGTTCATCAGGTGTATACCGGCCTTAGATAGGTAGAGAACTGGGAGCTGGATGCCCTTGGCAAATGGAGGACATCATCCTGGAGTTGGCTGGAGGAGGAGGAGGAGGAGGGGCGGTGGAAGAATGATTTGATGTTGATGTCCCCTAGCAGGCAAGGACCTGAGGGGTGGGGGGGAAGGAGGGGGGGAACCCGATATCACGAAGTGTGGCCAGGTTTGGGCGCCCGTATAGGCTACCATCCTAGCCGTGGTTCCCTAACGGGAGCCGGTTCTCCGTTTTGGTTCCGATACAAAGAGAGCCGGCAATGCATCGAGTATCCGGATTTCTTCCTGCCTTCTTCCTGCCTGTTTGACGACTTTGTCTGAAAGAAATTACCCAATTAGCTCTTCGGATCAATCAGATTGGTGCTCATCAACCAACGGCAATGCTTACACGACCAAAAGGTGTCAGTCATGGCGAGGGAACCTGTCCCGGCCCTCGTTAACGGGTTCTTTCTGGCTGCCGAATATATAAACGACGGTGATGAATCCGATCTAACTAGCAGCGGCATCTCCAGGAGCCGGATGAACACAAGATGGCTCCATCGTTGTTCAATTACATTAATTATATATTAGAAATACGGATACATGGTCTATGCTTCCCCCTCCTTGGCGGTTTCTACAGGTGCTATTGTGTCGCGAATCGACGCCGCCTTCTCTCGCCGGAACGGGTGGGCCTCGGTGTTGAAGACAAAGTCGTCCAGGCTGATGAGATCGGGCGGGGAGAAGATGAGGTAGAAGTACTTGAGCGTTTCGGCCAGCCAGAAACTCTGTGTGTATGTGTGTGCGCGCGCGCGCGTCATGGTCAGCGACTGTTTGAGATCATAATTCTTTTTTTTTTTTCTTTTTTTTACCTCCATGGAATCCATCTTGGTGGTCTTGCCCTCGACCGTGACGTCGGCGATGGCCGAGTTGGCGAGGGGTGTCTCGGTGGCCTCCATGACGGACCGGAACATGCGCCAGGCCAGCTCGCGCAGGTCTTCCTTGCCCGTCATCCTGTACAGCAAGAAGAGGCTCTCGATGGCCTCCGGGCGGAGCATGTAGCGCTTGTCGCGGGCGCTCTTGAACCCCCTGGGCAGGCGGACGGCGCCGCGCTCGCGCCGCCACCGGTCCTCGTCCCAGGGACAGGGGCGGTCGAGCGAGTCGCAGGCCAGCATGGTGAAGACCTCGGGCATCAGGCCGGTGGGGAAGGCGTGGTAGGCCCAGGCGCAGCCGCGGGCGAGGCGCTCGCCGAGGGCGACGTGGTCGGGGATGCCGAACAGCCTGCCGCCGAGGGCGAACATGCCGCCGGCGAAGCAGGCCAGGTGCTGGCCCTGGGGGATGCGCTCGACGCGGCGGTCGCGGTAGGCGTAGGCGTCGCCGGCGAAGAGCACGTCGCGGCCCTCCGGGTCGTCGTCGGGCACCATGGGGCGGAAGAGGATGTGGCGGGCCGACGCGTCCATGGCGGCGCGGTACATGTTCTCGTAGCTCGCGGGGGCGCGGCCGCGGCCCAGCAGGGCCGGCATCTTGGCCAGGTACTCGTACAGCGAGTCGGCCTGGCCGCCGAGGGTGAAGGCGGCCTGCTGGTCCACCGACTCGTCGCGGAAGTTGATGGACCTGGGCCAGAGGCCGGGCAGCCTCGACTGGTTCTGGGAGCGCTCGAGGAAGTCGGTGACGCGGGCGACGGCGTCGTAGTACTTGGGGTCGCCGGTCAGGAGCGACAGGCGGGTGAACTCGAGCGAGAGCGAGCAGGGGTTCGCGGACGGGTCGTCGGTGCCGGCGACCTGGCGGCCCTGCCTGGCGTCCTCGAAGCGGAACCAGAAGGCGGGCAGGCGGTTGGGGGTGTCGAAGGCCAGGTACAGCATGTCGCCGAGCTCTCTCGCCTTGGCCAGCAGGGCGGGCTCGCCGCTCAGGTCGTAGGCGGCGAGGAGGCCGGCGAGGTGGCGGATGGTGGTCTCGAAGAGGTTGGCCGCGCTGTCGGGGGTGTCGGCCCAGTCCAGCCGGGCGGCGGCGGCGGCGGCCTCGTAGAAGTCGTCGGTCAGGCCCATGATCCAGAGGGTGTCCAGCGCGTCGACGAGGGTGGCCGCCCAGCCGCCGAATGTGGTCCTGCCGCCGCCGCTCACGGGCGCGAGCTCGTCTCGCAGCCAGGCGTGCGTCTTGTAGCTCCTCCAGCTCTTGACGAAGGCGGCGCGGACAGCTTGCTGCCGGGCCCGGGTGGTGGCATCGTGCACGTAGCCGGGAAAGGGGTGCTGGATGGGACGCTGCGGCTGCGGACTGCCCGTGGGCAGCGGCCGGATGGACGAGACGGGGTAGCGCTGGACCACGGATGTCCAGTCGAAGCTGCTGGGTCGGAAGCGGATCTCGGGACGGTCGTTGGCCGAAAAGTGCGACTGTCGGGTCTCGTCGGCGTGCGGATGCGGATGGTGGTGGTGGTGGTGGTGGTGCAAGTGCGGTCGAGAGGGCCGGAGCAGCAGCGTGAGGGTCACGAACAGGGTCGCAGCGAAGAGCACTCGGCCGAGGCGGCGATCGAGGGCCAGGCTGCGCCGCAGCTTTGGCGGAAGGAAGCAGAACGGCCAGCCTCTTCTGAGGTACGCCATGCCCATCAGATCTTGTTCCCCGCGCGAAGCCAAGTTCGATGCCGGCATCCGAACGGATGTACTTACTGTGTACGGCGCGCGCTAAAATATTCTGAGCCATTGTCTCTGGCCAGGTTCCTGGCCAGGTTCCTGGCCGGCCAAGACGTGTGCCTGCCCGCTGGGTGCACGGCGCAGGCTGTGGCAGGTTCATTTGGTGCCGATGGACCGAAAGACCGCGGCGGATTCCTTGGCGATTAACTTCTACCAAGGTCAGATGCAGTAAGATCGGCTCCCCCATGCGAACTTCAGGGTCCAATTTCAGGGGAGTTTGGTCCCTGAACCCCAAGGAGGAGTGGGTACTGCCCCGCATTCAGAGCTGCAGGGGACGCCCAGGTTTCGCCTCAGTACGAGGTATGTACTGCACTGTGTACAGTACGTATAATGTAGTAACTATGTTACGCAGGAGTAATTACGCAGCAGTAATTACATAGTAGACAAGATCACTGCGTACTACGGAGTATACACAGTTAAATTATAAGTGACCAAGGTACTAGGTTCTTATATATCCTAAGCAAGAGGCACGTTATTTGTATATATATACCTCTATAACACCTACAAGGCTCCTTACAATGTTTCTCCTGTAACTCCCGTCAAATAGAATACTTGTACAGCATCCTAGGATCTCTCTTCGGCCAAGAGCACGTTACAGACAACTCGGGAGCACCCTTAAGCAAAAGAAGTTTGGTTGACTATCAGCCATTAGTAGGTTTGTTGTACCTCATCTACTTGTAATCAATTTATGCTGCACAGAGACAACCTTAACTGAAGGGAAATAAGGGGTCAGGGGTTCATCCTCGACGGCAGCCAGACAGAGATTTTTGATATCTCTTTCAGGGACTCATTATTTATCCAGTGTCAGATCGCCTAAACCAATTTCGTTTCCATGAATAACTAACACGGTAAACTTCCACGGTAAGTCCCCCCACGCGTAATTAATTAGATCGTGTTGATCCGTTCGAATCATTCTCACTTGCCGCACCCATTTATAATAGATATTTACCTAACGAGTAAACTTTAGAGACACACGACCAGGCTCGCTGTGTCTGCTACACGTATATATATACATACATGACGAGAGAGATATTCTTACCCGTCTTCCATCCCCAGATCCCCGTCGCTCATCCAGTGCGACCCCCCCGCGCACCTCCACCCGCCCTCCTGCCTGATCCAGTCGTACCCGACCGGGCACCGGCCCATCCGGCGCAGCCGCTCCCTCGTCCTGGCCTCCTCCCGCCGCCGCGCCTCCTCCTCCAGCAGCCGGGCCACGATCCGCGCCCGCGCCGCCTCCGTCGCCGCCTCCGCCTTCGCCGCCGCCGCCGCCGCGTCCCGCTTCAGCCGTCGGTACTCCGCCTCCCGCTCCTCCTGCGCCCGCCGGTCCCGCTGCAGCTGCTCCCACACCTCGTCGCTCACGCCCGCGTCGCGCTGCTGCCGCGCGTCGGAGGCGGTCGTCGGAGCCGGCTGCTTGGTGCTGCGGATCATCACCGTCTCGGTTGGTGCGGTGGGGTGCCCTTTGCTCGGAGAAGTCGCTGCGGCCGTTGTTGTTGATGTTGTTAATGTTGATGTTGTTGTTGCCGTTGAGAACCGAGGCCGAGGAGGGGGGGCGGCGTTTTGCTGCGGAGGGCTGGCTTGCTGCTGCTGCTGCTGCTGGTGCTTGAGGAGGCCTCGCAGCTTGTCGAGAGAAGGAGTAGTCGGGATCGGCCTCGCGGAGTCGGCGCGCGCGGCACGCTCCTGGAGCATGCGGTCCAGCACCTCGGTGACGGTCCCCTCGGCGAGCGCGAGGCGGCCGGCGGCGAGGGCGTCCTTGTTGCGGAGGGCCTTGTTGAACACCGCCGTGGCCACGGCCTGGACGTCTCGCGCGCTCGCCCAGTTGTCCTGCGCGGCGAGGCCCGTGAAGGTCTGGACCAGGCGCTGCCTGAACCCGGCGGCGGGCGCTTCCAAGCAGGAGAGGTCGAGGAGGTCCTTGCCGCTCTTGGACCGGACGAGGTCGCGCTTCTTGCGCAGCAGCCGCAGCAGCAGGTCCACGCACTCGTCGGCGGTCAGGGGCCGGAAGTCGACCACGTCGGGGAAGCGCGAGCTCAGGCCCGTGTTGACGGACATGAGGCGGTTGATGTCGGCCTCGTAACCGGCCAGGATGATGACGAGCTTCTTGGAGTAGCGCTCCTTGGTGATCAAGTCGACCAGCTCGTCCGTGGCCTCCTTGGCAAAGTGGCCCTCGGCCAGGCGGTAGGCCTCGTCCACGAAGAGGACCTTGCCGAGCGCCCTGTCCAGCAGCTGCCGCACCTTGGGCCCCGTCTGCCCGACGTACTGGCCGATCAGTTCGGAGGCCGAGCACTCGACCACCTCGGCCGTGGCCAGGAACCCCATGTCGTAGAAGACCTTGCCCATCTTCCTGGCCGTCGTCGTCTTGCCCGTCCCCGGCGGGCCGCGGAAGAGGAAGTTGAACGGTATGTTCTCCCTCGGGTCCAGCTCTAGCGCCCGCATCGTCCGGACCGTCTCCTGGTATCCCTCCAGCAGCGAGACGACCTGGTCGGAGCCGAGCGAGCCCTCGAACAGCTTGCGCACGTCCGTCTCGGCCCTCTCGGCCCGGTCGAAATCCTCGTCGAAATCGCGCGCCTCCAGGAGGTTCGCCAACTCGGCCCGCCCCCGGGAGAAGCGCGCCTGGTGGCGGGCCTTTGCGGCGTCGAGCAGGATGTCGATCTCGCCCGCGTTGCCAAAGTTGGGCCGGTTCCGCGCCCGCTTCAGCATCTCCATGGCGACGCCGGCGGCCCGGCTGCCGACCTCGTACCCCTGCTGCTTGATCTTGCTGTCGAGGATGGTGCGTAGCTCCTCGTCGGTGAAGTCGTCAAAGTAGAAGGCCGACGCGATAGGGAACCGCCGGCTCAGGCCCGGGTTGACGTTGTGGAACATCTCCTCCATCTGGCTCTTGTACCCCAGCAGCAGGACGCAGCGGTCGTCTCCGGGCACGCTCTGGACCTCGGCCACGATGGTGTCGATGACGGCCGTCTTGTACGGGTCCGGAGCCGTCCCCCCGCCGCCTTGTGCTCCCCCGCCGCCGCCGTAGAGGCCGTAGGCCTCGTCGATGACGAGCACCTTGCCGAGCGATGCCGCCAGGATGCCTTTGGTCTGCTGTTCCGACTGCCCCAGATGGGCCCCGACAAAGTCGGACGGGTTCTTGACGACGACTATTCCACACCCTCTCGGTCAGCAATCATCCTCATCGCCCTGATAGTGCTTGGAAGAAAGAGAGAAAGAGAGAAAGAGAAAAAAAAGATTTACCCTCGCCCTTGGAGAGCAGTCCGAGAGCGACCAAGATCTCGCCGTACAGCTTGGCAACCGTCGTCTTGCCGGTGCCGGGATTGCCGAGGAAGACCTTGTTGAGCGAGTACTGGATGGGCGGCTGCTCTGCAAGCTCGCGGAGGTAGTTCTGCCGGATGCTGTCGACGAGGGACTTGACCGCCTGCTTGACGGCCGCCAGCCCGACCAGGCCCTGGAGCTTCTTCCAGGCCTCGCACTTGGCGAGCGCCTCGCCCGGCTCCGGGCCGATGAGGTCCTCCTTGGTGAAGACAAAGTCGCTCGGCTCGACGCCCTCCCTCCGCTCCCTCCGCAGCCGGTCCGCCTGCCGGCGCGAGATCCTGTCGAGCACGTTCTCGATCGCCCGCGCGTTGCCGAAGCCCTCCTTTCCGCGCCCGCGGCCGACCCGCCTCGCGACGATGCGGCAGTAGAGGCCGGCCGGCCCGTCCTCGCACGTCATGGAGCCGTTGTACTTCTTGTTGATCCTGAGCACCAGGATCTTGAGGAGCTCCTCGTCCGAGTAGTCGGCAAAGCTCATCTCGATGGGGAACCGGCTGGGCAGCCCCGGGTTGTGGGCAAAGAAGCCCTCCATCTGCTTCCTGTAGCCGGCGAGCACGAACACAATCTTGCCCCTGAGGTTCTCCACCTCGGCGAGCAGGTAGTCGAGCACGGCCCCGCCGCCGTAGCTGCTGCTGCCCGAGGTGAGCTGGTAGGCCTCGTCGATGAAGAGCACCCCGCCGCCCTCGTCGAGCATCTCGTCGATCAGGCCCTTGCAACCCGAGACGCCGAGGTTCGCCAGGCCGGCGCCCGTCTTCTCTCTGAAGCAGGAGCCCGGGATGACGCACAGCTCGGTGAGGAATTGGGCGTACAGGCGGGCCACGGTTGTTTTTCCTAGACAAGACATGATAATAACAGACAGAGTTGGTTAGAAACGAGAGACCGGAAACCGCCAACGGCGACCATGGGAAGAAGGATGGATGCGCCGACTCACCCGTCCCGGGGTTGCCCAGCATGGAGCAGCTGAACCTCTCGGAGGCCAAGGAGATGCCCTGTCGCAGGGCCGTGTCGACCTTGGACTTGAGGTTGAGGAACTCGTGCTTGACGTCCTCGAGCCCGATCATCTCCATCAGCTCGTCCAGCGGCTTGCTCTGCGCCCCCTCGGACTGTTTCATCAACTTCCACTCCGCCTCGGGGCCGCTCGACCAGTCGGGTTCTGGAGGAGGAGAGGAACCATCGACCTGCCCGTCTGTCTGCTTGGACGACGATGACGATGACGACGACGCCTTATTCCGTGCCCGAGCAGCGGCGGCGGCCGCCTCGGCCTCGGCCTTGAGCTTGTTCTGGTGACGGAGCCTCTGCTCGGCGTCCTTGAGCGCCCGAAGCTCGGACCGGTGCTGCTCCAGCGTCTCCCGGCGCCGTTCCTCCTCGGCGTGATACTTGTTGATGCGGCGCTGGTGCTCGACCTCGTCGCGGATCTCGCGCAGCTGGCGCGTGTACTCGGCCTCGCGCCTGGCCCGCTCCTTCTCGAGCTTGAGGTCCTGCCTGGCCCGGCGCTCCATCTCCTTGTCCTCCTCGACGCATCTGCCACACGTCTCGTGCCGCTTGCCGCACCGGACATTGGTCTTGTGCTGCCTCTCGCACACCTTGGTCACCACCTGGTTGCACTCGGCCCGGCTGTGGTCGGTCACGCGGTGGCACCGTGACCGGCACTTGTGGGCGCCGCACTTGAGGAGGGCGTTGCTTGGTAATATTAATATCATGACATGGTCAGCGAGGCAAAGGACAAACAAGATCGAAGAAGACGAAAGGGACGGACGACGGAAGCAACAACAACAACAACAACAACAACAAAGAGAGAGGGAGGGAGGGAGGAAAGTACCATGGCTCGGTGCAGCCGCCGTCGGGGGCCGACTTGTCAAAGTCGAGGGGCTCCCTGAGCAGGGCGGTCCGGTCGGGATGCCTCTCGCACCGGACGGGCAGGCCGTCGTACAGGTGACCGCGGGCCTTGAGCAGGTCGAAGAAGCGGTGCCAGGTGGCCCAGCCTCCTCTCCTGTTCCGCATGAAGGTGTCCATGTTGCCGATCAGGATGACGCCGACGCGGGCGCGCGTCATGAGCACGTTGAGCCGCTCCGGGGCCGCCATGAAGCCGATGTCGCCCTTGCTGTTGCTCCGCGTGAGCGAGGCGATGACGATGTCGCCCTCCTCGCCCTGGAAGTTGTCTGTATAGGTAGGTAGGTAGGTAAGTAGGTAGGTAGGTAGGTAAGTAGGTAGGTAGGTAGGTAAGCAGGTAGGTAGGTAGGTAAGTAGGTAGGTAGGTAAGTAGGTAGGTAGGTAGGTAGGTAATAAAAGACAAGAGAAATAATAGGACAGACCTATGGTAGAGACACGGAGAGGCTTCCTGTCGAGCTTGGCCGCGGCCTCGCTCAGGAGACCGGCGCGGATCAGCTCGGCCTTGTCGAACTCGCTCAGGGCGGGATCGTGCTTGTTCCTGGCCAGGTGCTCCCTCAGGAGCCGTACCTGGCCTATGTAAGGGGTGAGGACGACGATGCGGTCCGGGCCGTACCCCTGCTGGCCGAGGTACCTGACGCAGCGCACGACCATGTCGGCCTCGAACCGGTTCCTCTTGCTCGCCGTCCCGCTCGGGTCCCAACGGTCCCGCAGCTGCGCGTCGTCCGCCTCCTCCGACCTGTCGTGGTTCACAAACGCGACCCGGTCCCGCAGGCCGAGGATGCCCGGTCGGCCGGCCGTCCCGGGCCCGTCGAGCAGCTCCGGATACGTGAGCTCGCGCGCGAAGACGGAGATCTCGGGCGCCATCCGGTGCTGCTTGCGCAGGGTCGCGTGCGCCGCCCCCTGCCGGATCAGACGCTCGAAGAGGGAGCGGTTCAGGTCGAAGCCGTCGCCTTTCTCGACCGAGAGGCCGTAGCTGTTGATCTTGGGCCTCAGCTGCTTGTGGTCGCCGATGAGGACGAGCTGCTTGACCGTCGGGCTGCTCGCCAGCGCCGTCAGCACGTGGCTCTCGAGGATCTCGCCCGCCTCCTCCACCAGGATCACGTCCGGGCTGGCCGCCCGGATCAACCGGTCGTGCTTGGCCGCCCCGGTCGTGGTGCAGCAGACCACCTTCTTCTGCCGGACCACCTGGGCGTCGGCTTCGCCCCGGTAGAGTTCCATCTTCCTCCGCACCTCCTCGTACAGCCGGCCGAGCCCCTTGACCGCCTCGAGCCGCTCTTCGGTCAGGGCCCGCAGCCACCTGGCGTGGTGTTCCTCCCGGACAGCGCGGCCCATTTCCCATACCGTTCTCGCGTCTCCCGCCGGGATCCGGTTCTCAAGATGGCCGGGACCGCGGCCCTTGATCCACTGGTGATACAGGTAATCCGGCCCGATCGTCCTCCCTCCTTTGCCCGTCCGGGTCCAGCCCTCGTCGTCTCCGTCGGTCGGTACCCTCAAGGCGTCGAGAAAGCGGAAGCCCCCCTCGGCAAACTCTAGGTACTCCTCGATGTCGTCCCACTTGGGCTCGAAGCCGATAAACGCTCCGAACGCGTCCTGGAGCTGGGAGCTGAGCAGGTCTGCCTCCCGTCTCAGGGCGTTGATGACGTTCGGCGCCAGATTCCGACGGCGGTAGTGGCTCTGCTGTGGCGAGAGGACCAGGGGGGCGGTCCGCGGGCTGCATCTGGTCTTGGACCCGATGCGGACCATGGACGACTCGGGAATCCCGGCGTCCAGACAATCCTCGGCGAACTGGTCGGTAGCATGGTTTGTGTAGCTCAGGACCAGGATTCGGAGGCCGGCCTCGTACATGCAGCGAACAATTTGAGCGCCGATGAAGGATTTACCGGTTCCTGATGTACTCGTGTGTGCAGAGTTGATTATTTACCTCGTCAGCCATCTCATCTAATAATTATCCTCCTCCTCCTTCGCCAACAATCGTCTTTTGGTCAGGTGGAGGTCAGGAGGTGAGGGGCCTAATTAATTTATACATACCTGGAGGCCCCAAGATGAGGCTCACGGGACTGTTCAGGGCAAGGGACAGGGCAGCTAGCTGAGAGGTGTCAAACTGCACCTTTTGAGTTCCCCTGTCCGTTATTATATAATCAACAACATCTGGGGATCCCAGTCCCCCACCTTCCTGGCCTTTTTTCACTATGGTTTCAAGCTTGGAAGCTAGGGGTCGTAGCTTGTCAGGCACCTTGAATCCAGACTCGGCGATCTTGGCCGGATTGATGACGAGGTCTAGCAGGGGGGCGTCCGTCATGTGTTGCAGCCCGAGGAGGACTGGTTCGTACGCAAACACGGGCGTGTCTACCAGGACGAACGAGACCAGGTCCGGGTCGGGGAGGGAAAAGGCGAGGAGCGCGCGCCCGAGGCCGTCGTCGTCGGTAAACTGCAGGCTCACGACGGGAACCTCCTGGCTCAGCTTGTCGACGTCCCGGTCGACAAAGGCGAACCCCAGAATGTCCTGTCCGCGGCAAACGACGCCAAATGCTTGGTGCCGGAGTAGGTTGGCCTGATCCTGCAAGTACTTCCTCCGGGACGCGGCATCCTTCAGGCTCTGGAGAATCTCGAGCCCGGAACCGCATTCGACAAGCAGGGCGCTCCGCTTATATTTTCCCTTACCGTCGGCAGTGTCGATGCCCACCGGATGGAGTTTTCTCAGAACCGGAGCGCTTCGTTTGCCCTTCTTCTTTCCGATGGCGATCTGGATATCTTCTCGTAACTCTTTTTTTTTTTTTTTCCGGAGGAGAGGGGGAGAGGAGGGGTCGTCTGTTAGCACGGGATCGCTCTTATGAAACAAGGATGATTGTGTGATTATTATTAATAATGAAGTGCCTTGGGAACCTACCGGCCAGCATATCTTCCCTCAAGAGACGGAACTGATTGTCGAGATGAGCCCGTGGGCGGCTCGCGGCTTCGGTTTCCTCGACCTCTCGGGCAGTCTGGTAATACGGCAGCTGGGTCGATAAAAATTCGTCCGGCGTGGGATAGATGCGGATACGGCGAAAATCGGCAAAGTCGTTATCGTGCCGCCCCCCCGGCCCGCCAACATGTTGGTCGCCCCCGGCCACCGGAGAGGCCCGGAGCTGGACGACCTTTTGTATGCGGTAGCCGAGCTCGCGGGTGGCGTGATCCTGGGATCCGACGAGGTGCTGGCCGTCTGATATGGACTTGACGAGACCGCCGGCGTCGACCTGCGTTTCGGGGCGGAGTGATAGGACCTCGAGGGCGAGCCAAGCAAACGGGTACAGGCTGCCATCGGGAATCCCGCGTGCTTCGTACAAGGCGACCAGCGCGTTTAGAAACGTCGGGGGGCTGACGACGGCCAAGAGGACCTGTTCGAGAAGCTGTCCGTTCGCGAGGGCCTTGACGCTGGGATCCGAGAGGTATCGGAGGAAAGGCAGGGTGTGGTCCAGGACGAACTGCGCGGAGACGTCGGAGCGGACCGCCTCTCTGACGGCAACGAGGCCGGACTTGGCGGGGACGAGATGCTCCACGCATTGGCTGGGCGACTTCTGGCTGCGGACCGCTTCGAGAAACAACTGCGCTTCCTGTCGGGTCCGCACAGGACGCTTGCCCGCGATCGTGTCGCGGAACAAGTGGTGGAGGCGGGCGGCTCGCCGCGACGGATCCACGGAGGAAGACATGATGGTTGGATCAGACAGCTGGTAACAAGATATTATCGTTGTGGAGGAGGAGTGAGCGCCTAAGCTGGCAAGAGACTGCAACGAGATTCTCGAATAGAGTAATTACCTAATTAGGTAATAATAACTAGCAGATTGTGCTAGTTTGTGTCCTCCGAGGACCCCAAGGTCTTCCTCTCAACAAAAAGTATGATATGCTTGAGGTGGGTGTCTCGGTCATTTATATCAACACTTGGATTCCATGATTGCCTTGGTATGTACCTCCCTAGGTACATTAGGTTATCTGTCTACACAGATTCTTGTTGGGCAAAGACTCGAACAACAACAAACGTAGGCCTGCTTGACCGACGAATCATGGCATGGCAGGCTGGCCGCAGTGCATGGCGCAGGCGAATGTGGCAGATACCCGAAGGCGCTGCCGTGTTGGGAGCGGGGAGAGTGAGACGCAGAGCGAATAAGCGTCCAGGACTTGGATGCAGATGGCTGTGGCCGGCCACTCGTTCACTGCCGCACCTCCTCAACCGGCCAGGCTGAGTTGCCGTCATGATCCGTCCTCAAAAAAAAGAACAGGATCAGGTCGTACTTGGTGCTTTCGTCGAATTACATTGCACCAAATGGGAAAGGAAAGGGGGGGAAATGATGCGAATGTGCAGCGATGCAGGCATTTGCAGTCTATCATCTCTGCAAATTTACACAGTAGGTAATTATTTATCTATTTTGGATTATTGGTTTATCTCTGAGACCGAGGACCGGGAGGCTGGAAGCTGGAGGTCCAGAAACGGAAACGAGAAGAGTCCAGGCCCCCCATCTCCTGTAATTATACCTGCCATTGCCAAATCTGCCCAACAGTGAACCCCCCCGCCTGGATGGTGTTTGCAGGCCTCCGAAATGGCCCAATAACAAGGAGAATCACTGCCAACAGGACATACCAGCAGTGTGCCCTGCACGGGGCTCAATCGGATGACTACCTTACTCCTTTATATCATATAGGTAGGTACCCAGGTATGTACTGAGTCTGCCCGAATTTGCATTGCACTCAACAGTAGCGGGGCATACCGCTGCCGTGCAACACAAGAAACCGGCGGGATAGTTTTGGGGCTACAGTTTGTTGGCTACAGTTTGTTGGCAGACATTTGACGAGAGCCCGGCTGCCCAAGACGCATGCAGCCCCCAAGGCCCAATCCCAATCATGCGTTCCGCCGAATTCAATCGGGTCTGAGTTGACGATCTAAAAAGCCGTAGGCCTCACTAATGCATGCCTCCAACCTCCCCTGCGATCCGGGGCGACCGTGGGCGGCCGGGGGCAGCTATTAGAGGAGCTCCGAGTTATAAATCAGTCGTAAAGCCCTTATTGACTTGTCTGGTTGTTCTTTATCATGTCGATAAAACACATCTTGCAGCGCTCTTTTTGATGTTCAACTCTCGTCGTCATGGCTCCCAGCTGGTATTATCAGAAGCCGCCATCCTGGAAGACTCGGGATGCGAACCGAGCAAGGGCTGCTGTTAGCACTACTCCTCCTCCTCCGTTTGGCGCCCTGATCCGAACCTTGAAGCTCAGACACCTTGACGATGAGGGCGAAACTCTCGATCACCTGGCCCGCATTACAGACCTACAGACCGTTGCCTCATACAGCTGGGTTGACAAGCCGAACTCTGGTCCTGAGATTCTGATACCAGGTAAAGAATAAACTAGCCAGCCAACACGTTTCTTTTTTTTTTTTTTTTTTTTTCAGCTGAAGAGTTCGACAAAAGATGAACCTAACCAAAGATGTTTCCCCAGGGCGGCCCCCTCTATGGACCCCCCAAGTCACGCCGACCCAGCTCAAGGAAGACAGCGGGCAGTACTACCGTGACAAGAACGCGGCCCGGTATCCCAGACACCCCATCGAGCCCGCCGTCGTTGCCGGTCTCGACGCCGACCCTGCCCTCCCTCTGGACCTGGACATCTTCGCCTGCAAGAGCACGCTCGGCAGCCTGCTCAGCTTCGTCCGGGGAGAGGATAAAGAATTCCGCATGCTGGCGTACAAGGTCCGGCACACCATCTTCCTCGTCCGGCGGGAGAACTCGCCGACGGAGCTGATCCCGGACGTCCGCGGCTACGGCCACACCTTCCCCGAGGCCAACACGACCTGGGAGGCCGACGTCAAGGGGTCCGCCTCGCACCAGCGCCTCATACGGTACGTCTTTGGCGGGCTGCGCCTCGCCGTCCGCTTCGAGGCGGACGGATATATCAAGCCGAGCGGCGGCGGTGGCGGCGAGGATGATGACTTCGACCCGAACCTGCGTTCCAACAGACTCTCCTCCTCTCCCGCCTCCTTCTCGTGGTCGCCGCGGCCGTCGCAGACCGACAGCGCCGCCGCTCCACCTCCTCCTCCCTCCCTTGACGAACTCGCCACCACCCTCTCCACCGCAAACGTGACGACGACGACGACGACAGGCCAGGGCATCAGCAGCACCACCACCACCACCAGCAGCAGCAGCAGCACCAGCACAACAACGACAGCACGGCAAACCAAGCTGACAGTGACGCAGGCGGGCCCGACGGTGCCGATCCCGCACCGGGCGCTCTTCGACCTCAAGACGCGCAGCGTGCGGACGCGCGAGGCCAAGGGCGGCGGCGCGGCGGTGGTCGAGGAGGAGCTGCCGCGCCTCTGGGCCGCGCAGCTGCCCACGCTCGTGCTGGCCTACCACGCGCGCGGGCTCTTCCGGCCCGAGGAGGTCGAGGTGCGCGACGTGCGCGCCGACCTCCGCCGCTGGGAGCGCGAGCACCGCGCCGAGCTGGCCCGCCTCGCAGCGCTGCTGCGCCGGCTGATGCGGGACCTGGTTGCCGTTGCCGACGAGGAGGAGGCTGTTGCTGTTGCTGCTGGCGTCCATGCGGCGGGTGAGGGCGTGGTGGAGATCTGTCGGCGGCGGCGTGTCGGCGGCGGTGGCAGTTGGAGAGGAGGACGGGGGGAGAAGGAGGAGGAGGAGGAGTTGGAGATCAGGAGGCCGGGAGGGGAGGTCGCGGGGGTCTTGTCGGATGAGGTGCTGCAGCGGTGGATGAGTGCTGCTGGCGACGAGGGAGACAGTGACGACGACGATCATGACGATCATTTCACCGCTTATGGAGAGGCCGGTGGCTGGGAGTCAGACTGGGAGTCGGAGGATGACAGAGAGTACCTCGACTTCACGGCCTGTAGCGCCGACGACTGTGGATACTGTGGCAGATGTCCGTACTAGGAAAGGTTCTTTTAGGAAGGGGTATAACTACTTGGTAGATGCGGCTAGCAATGGTATAATTAAGCCTGTTCGGAATTCAAACTTGTCACAGCAGAAGAGTTGATCAAAGAGTTGATCAAAGTAGCCAGCAGGTTAGAGTATTTGCCGAACGCAGTTACGAGCTCGAATAAGCGTAGGAGGCGTTAAGAGTAGTGGCAAGGAAGGAACGGAAAGAGTGCCTTGTTAAACTATCTATAAAGGAGAGAAAGAGCGATATAAATAGACAAAGGAAAGATAATCTGTGCGTCTATGAGGCTATAAAGTGGCTTGTAGCGCTCGTGGCTAGCGTCCCAGAAGCTCTGTCGCTTCTGATAGTATTGATAGATGTTAATTACTTATAGGAAGAAGAAAGTGGAAAGAATGTAGCATAGGCACTTACCTATTGCCGAACGCAGTAGGAGCTCCGGGAGCGTTGAAAGCAGTCTACAGTAGGTGGCTATACGAAGGAGACAGTGCCTTGTTGAAACTATCTACAAAGGAGACAAAAGGAGTGGTATTTATGGACAAAGGAACTAGCTAATGCGTTAAACAGCCTTATACAGCTATGGCAAACGCGTAGCTAATACGTTTAGAAGCTCTATAGCTTCCAACACACCCCCTAGTTAAACGCGGTAGTCGTTTAACTATGCTTTATAGTAATACTATTCTTAATGTTATATCCTTTGTCGCTCTTACCTTGATAGCTCCTTTAGGGGGCCTACCTTCTATATTCGGAAGTCTAAAAGAGTTAAGTATAGTAGAGTAATTCCTTTAAAGCTATAGATTAAATATAGCTATTATAACTATAGGAGTAATAGTATTACTAGTTTTAACTGTAATAATAATAATAGGATGACGCCTCTTACGCTCGAATTAATAGATGACTTGTTAGGTACGCCTGTCGCGAATACGGCTATTGCTAGTAGGTCGACTCTTACTCCTATAACACCTTGAAAGTGTAAACGTACTAAAGCTTCTAAACTATAAGTGTTCCTATTCATTGCTGGTTTTATAGTTTTCTAGCGCTTTGCTAGTTATATTAAGATCGTTTAAGCTAACTAAATATAGTGATATTAAAGCTAGTAAGCTTTATAAGGTACCCTATAGAATATATATATAGTTAGCTCTAGTAGGACGTTCTTTTAGTAAATATTATAATTATTCTAGTGCTAGCTCTTACTATTATTATTATATCTATAATTCTTATAAGTATAAGGAGATATATACTAATCGCCTATACGTTTAATAGCTCTTATAATACTTATACTAACTATAATAATAGTCCTATTTCCTATATTAGGTTAGTAAAGGGTTTAATAAAGGCTTTCTTGGATAGAGCCAAGGCTTTTATAAATCCCTAGATCCTAAACCTCTACCCCTAATATATAGGTAAATTCCTAATAGATATATATAGGATCTTAAGAAGTTATATATAGTTCTTTAAAGTAACTTAAAACATGCTAGTGTAGACAAGATAAAGGAGTATAAGCTTAATAAGGCTAAACTTATATATTTTATAAAGATTGCCTGCTCTATATACGACATCTTCTACTAGTTAGGCAAAATCAAGGAAGCTTATAATGCTTATATTAGCATGTCTAATGATACGTTAGGCGCTATATCGTCGCCTGGCTAGGATAAAGGTAAGGGCAAGGCTATTAATCCTAGCGATAGCTAATAGTAGTAAATAGGGAGTATTAGGCGGTATTTTACTTAGCAAATTTAACTTATTTTCTACCCCTTAGTTATATAAGCCTATAACTAATATCTTAAAGATTAAAGAGAGCTCTTTAGCGCTTAAAGGCTTATTAGCTAAGTCATTTAATAAGCCTATTTACTAGTATCTGACTAGTTAGTAGATATATAGCTCTAAACATTCCTTTTACTGCTTCCTAGTATAACTATATATTATAGATATCTATATACTATAGGTAAGTATTAATATATTCGTTCTTAGCTATTATTAGTCAAATAGTTTACTAATTATTATATTAGATGTTCTAGGGTTCTCTAAGCTTAAGATCGATGTCTATAAATAGCCTTTTAAGTGCTATAGCCTCTCTTACTATAAGGGAGAGCGTTAGAAGTTCTACTTTAGTACTTAACGTTATAATAGTATCCTAATATGACACCTTCTATATAATAGGACCTCTAAATAGAAAGAATATATATCCTTATGACGAATACTATATATCTAGATCATCTATATACGAAGCGTCCCTAGTAATTATAAGCGTTAGACTTTCTAGTGTTTGCTTGCCTTTATACTAGATTGACAGGCAAGAGCTCTTAAATAGATATCTTACTACTTGCTATACCTCTAATAAGTGGTCTAGTCCTAGGTTAGTCAGGTATTAAAAGAGTACTAAACAGGTATATATAATGTCTGGATATAGTATAATTATATAGTATAAGATTAATCCAACGAGCTTCTAATACTCTTTAATCTATATACTAGTAGCACTCCCTTTGAACTTCTTAAGTTCTTTATAGCTTAAGGGAGTTAGCTCGTATATACTAGGTACGTCTAGCCTATATCTTCTTACTACCTTTCTAATATATTAGTCGTAGACTAGTTATATCTTATATATAGGTCGGTCTTAAATCACCTTAATGCCAAGAAACCAATTAACATTACCCTGCTTATAGATATTATATTAAGCTTTGATTCCTTTTATTATATGCTCGGCCGCTATAGCGTTACTTTCGTAGAAGAAGACTAAGAAGTCGTTAATATAGAAGATCAAAATGACTTGTTTATTATAGCTTAAGAAGAGGCACTTCTCTTTACCTGATAGTTCTATACCTAGATCTAATAGCGTTTTATAGAACTCTTTATATTATAAGAGTAGCAAGTCTCTCAAGCCGTATAGAGCTCTTTATAACTCTATATATTTCCCTAGCTACTTAAATCCTTCTAGTAATTTATAGACGATAGGATTATCTTCCGGCCGTTTAGCGTTAAGGAACGCTTATACTACATTAAACTACTTAACTTCTAAGTCAAAGTATATAGTGATTGCTATTATTATATAGAACGATTATACTATTAGAGTAACTATATATATACTTTCTACTAAGCTAATATCTTATAGATCTCCTTATATATAGATCCTTACCTTATACTTCTCTAGGAAACCGTCCTTGTTAAACTTATATACGAAGACCTATTTTAATAAGATAGGTCGTACTTTCGCCTACTTATATAGTACGATCTTCTACGTTCCCCTGCTCTCTAAGTTACGTATCTCCTTATAAGCTATATCTTTAAACTATTATCCTAACGGGTAGTTATATAGGTCTTACTAGTTGGTAGGAACGTAAGCAAGATCGTTAATATGCTAATATAGCTTATTTAAGGCTGCTCTAAGGTATATAGTATCCTTCTATCGTATAGTAGTAGTAAACACCGTATATATCATTCTTATACTCTAGTCCTCTAGGTAAGCTTCCTATTAATTAGGTAGGTAAGTTTTATAGAACTATCGCTAGAGTTCCTTAGTTATATAGATAAAGGACTAGTAGTAATTAACCTTCTCTTTATTTTATAGCCTTTTGCTTAACTAGGTAAGGTCCCTAGGCTCGTAAGCCCTCCTCCTGCCTCTGCCTCTCCTTATAGAAAGTTACTAAATAGCTTCTCCTTCGCTTCTACCTTCTAAAGGCTATATTAGCTAATTTAGACTTTGCTTAACGCTCTACTCCTCTAGCCTAGCTAGGTATAATATATCGGTAGTACTATCCCTAGCTCCTAGCTCTTCTATCTACTTATTATACGTGCTAGATTCTTCTATAGAAGGTATTCCTCTGTTAGATTCGACGGCTCCCCTACTCTCCCTAGTGTCTAGTTAGCTAGCTAGCGACTAGGAAGGCCCTAATTTAAACCCTCCTACTTCCTAGTAGATATCCCTTTTACTAGCCGGTATAGGGCAAGTCACTAAGGGCTTAGGCATATATTTAAGGGTCAAGAGTCTTCTAAAGCTCTCTATCTATTTAGTAAGTTTGTTTGTTACTTATATCTCTACTATAAGAGTCTCTAGAACTAATTACTTACTTATAGGCTATATATTAGAGAGCTCCCTTACCCCTAAGTCTTAACCCTATTAGAGAGGTTAGTCTACCGCCGGACTCTCTTATAATAGAGATAGCTAAGCCATTATAATAAAGTCTTTTACTAGTTATCAGGTCTATTATAACGCTTCCTAAAGAAGGTTAGTATCCTAGGAATCTTTGCTAAGATCAAATTGATTGACTTCCTAGCTTGCTACTACTAGCGACAACTCTATTAGCTACTCTTTGCCTGGACGGTAGAAAGTCTTCTTATTAAAGCGAACGTTATAAGTTATAATGACCTTATCGAGCTTAGGTATCTAAATACAATAGATATTAGATATATAATATCCTATAAGATATCTAGTTAGCCTATGTAATAGTACCTTAAAGTCCTTTATATACTACTTAACTTCCCTATCCTTATAGAGAATATATACCTAGTATCTATATATAAGGATACTACTCTAGTCTAGGTATAAGTTGCTAGTTGATATAATTATTAAGCTAGGTTTATACTAGTAAAAATACTATTTAAACTAGCTATAGAGTACTTTATTAAGAGTTCTAAATAAGTAAGTATAGCTTAGGCTTATCGTATATAAGTACGCTATTGCTTATATACTTTCTAATTAGAGCTTTACAAGGAAATTTATACTATTTAGTATCTTAATTAAGCGTAAGATCAATTCTTACCTTACTTACTCTACTAGTCTATTAGGCTTATAAGTATATAAAGATAAGAGTTTAAGATTAATACTACTCTCTATAGCCTAAGTCTAGTAGTATATTGGTATATACCTTACTAAATTAACTATTATAGTATCATTATCCTACTTAATCTTATAGATAGCAAGCCTATATTAGCGTCTTACCTAGCTCTCGAAATTCTAGATGACTCCTATAATCTAGTCTAGCGACTTCGTCATTAAGAAGAAAGGGAAGAGCTTCCTACTATACTTGTCAATAATTATAAGTAGCTATCGCGATCTATTAATCGCTTTAGGATAATTAAATAGATCCTAGGCTACTTGCTAGAATAGGTATATAGACTTCTACTTAGGTAGTATTTTCCTAGAGATAACCTTACTTATCTAAGTATAAATGTAGCTCTTGTACTTGATATATACCGTTCCCTTAATACGGACGTTTCTAGTATTATTAACAAGCGCTTTCAACGCTTCCAATCCGAGGTAGCCAGCTCTCAAGTACTAAAGATCCTCGGTATCCTCTCTTATAGTAGGTAATACTCACGTCTAGGACCTTCTATTATATATAGCAAACACATTCTACAAGGATATATAAACGTTTATGATACCTGCTTTACTAATTAAGATATAGTCTAGGAAGCTTAAGTAGTAGGAAAGTGGCTTATATTCGAGGAAGGTAAGATTATACTTATATTCTAACTTACAAAGGATAACGTTATTTTCTAATGTTCTAAAACGTAGTAAGCAATCTAAGCTATAATACTAAGTACCTATCTTAAGTAACAGAGCTTCTAAGATAATATTAATATAGAATCCTTTGACGATAACAATATCCTTAAGTGTTAGGCTCTTAATACGTGGTCTATATAGTCTATCTAGAACGTTCTTAATTACCTAAATACCCCTCCTACTAATAGGGAAGGTCGTTATACCTGCTTTAATAAACTTAGGATCTTCTACCTTAACAAACGTCCTAGGTAAAAGGAACTTCTTATCATTAACTAAGTAGGTTATACTATATAAGTCTAGTAAAGTACTTTCTAAAAGAGGATAGTATTATAAAGCGATTATACTAAATGCCCTATAGTAAGTTACGAGCTTGCTAAGTAGTTAAAGGTTAATAATTAATATATTAAGGGAACTAAGGTATCCTACCCCTAACTACCTAGAATAAGATAGCTCCCCCTACTTAGTAATAAGTTAATTTTTCAGTCTAGCCTACTTTAGCTTATTAAGCTCCTAGTAAATTCTCTTATACTCCTTATTTATGACAAACCTAACTTAGACTTCTTCTGAAAGGGTCCAGACGGAGGCAGGCTGAGCGTGACGAGCAGGCAGGTCGTCTAAGGGATTCGGTGAAGCCAAAGGGTTCACAACAACACTAGAGTTGTCTCTCACAGTAATCAGCAATGCTTGGTATAAGTACTATGATTGTGATTGTTACCACTGGTAAACTCCCAGAGTCCACCATAACGAGTGACTATTTATATGTATATATACTTCTGCCGATCGCTTATAGTCCCTTTCTATCCTGCCCTTGGATCGCCTTTGGTAGCTAGCTATCCTCCGCTATCTTTCCCTTTTGGCAATTGTTCGCCCGTGGTAGCCCGCGCTCCCTAGCGATCCTGTGTCAGCCTCGCTTCGTGCCCTTCTTGATTGGTGGCTCATTCAGCCTGCTACACCCTACCGGGTCGCGGTATATGGTTGGCTTGTGACATTATTAGAAAGGTATAAGCGTTACTTATTACTATAGATAGCTTACTTAAGTATATAGTAATCTACTAGATCTTATAGATATTTTAGACGCTTATGAGAACATCTTATATTATACTACTAACTGTTATAAGAGTCTCTATATAAGTCTCTGCCTCTCTCTTTACCACTCTTCTAAGCTATAAGAAGTATTAGTATATAAGTTATCAAGAAGATTCTATACTTCTAAGAGACTCTAAGTTATATATTATTATTAATTAGGATCTTGGCTATTATAATAAGAGTACTAAGCTCTAGAAGTAACTATCCTATACTATTAGCAAGCTCGATTTCTATCCTCTTATTTACTACCTAGGTTAGTAGGATATATATAACGATAGCGTTAAGAAAGGTATAAAGTCCTTATATACCCTATACTTCTAAGATATTATATTAGATAGCTTACTAGAAGGTGATATTAAAGTTACAAATCTAGCGCTATAGATTAACTCCTAAACGCTTAGCTACATTAAGACTAGTCATATATTATATTATAACTATTATATAGAGTATTACAACAGATAGTATAAGTGTAGAGCAAAGCGCCTAGATAATCCCCCTAATAAGGTTAATATCCTTCTTCCTATACGCTTTTACAACTTTGTAAAGTTTGGGATCTATAGTATATACTAGCTAGCGCTATAGCTATCCTATCCGCTTATTAACGTCTATAGTATACGTAATATCTTTATAAAAGGAGTCTTATAGTTATACAAATTTGGCTATAATAGCTATATTAGAAGGTATCAAATCTATAGATATCAAGGGTAATAATCCTTTTATAAATTATTCCTAGGAAGCCAGGATAAGGTTATCTCTAGCTTACTTATAGGTTAGGTACTATAGAACTTCTAGATCTGGCTTACGGTCGCCATTAGGGTCTATAAATCCCTATATCCTAGCGAATTCAGCCTATAACTATAGTTTAATATACTATAAGTTCTAGGAACTAGACCCTATAAGGCACGTAGAAGTATTAACTAAGATCTCAGATATAATAGACAGATATATCGTCGAAAGCGTATTAAAGTAAGGTAAGAGAGTTTATAATAGAGGAAGCTACTACTAATATTAAAGATACATTGGTAGAGGAGTAGTCAAGGCGCTAGGCTTATAACTACCGAACGTAGTAGGAGCTCCGGGAGCGTTGAAAGCAGTCTACAGTGGGTGGCTGTACGAAGGAGACAGTGCCTTGTTGAAACTATCTACAAAGGAGACAAAAGGAGTGGTATTTATAGACAAAGGAACTGGCCAATGCGTTGAACAGCCTCATACAGCTGTGGCAAACGCGTGGCTAATACGTTTGGAAGCTCCATAGCTTCCGACACCTATAATACATAGGCACCTGGTCTGCCTTTAGTGTATTAATTAATCATCAGGACTGCCAGTTTGGCAGGCCGCGGGACTTTGATGTTGTCGTCTCATACTTGATACTTGTTTAATCATCGGCATGTCATAATAATCGTCGCGAATTAATTACGAGTTTGAACCACAGCACCACCTTTCCCGTCTATTAATTACCCATCATACCCGTAGCCGACAGATGCCAGGGCAATATAGCCGCCGTGCTGCTGCCCTCCACCGTACGGATCGTGCCGTATCGGCCTCATTTCCTCGACATATTCGACCTTGGACTCGTCCCCGACACTAGAGACGGTGATGACCCCGGGGGTCTGGACGTCACGCACCGCCGCCTGCTGCTCCTCCCCATCTGCTGCTTCTGCTGCTTCTGCTGCTGCTGTTGCTCCCGCCGCCGCCGCCGCCTCTGCCTCTCCTCCCTCGCCGTCGGCAAACTTGACCGTCTTGGGCCCGCTGACCTGACTCCACTGCTTGGGGGGCATGCGGAAGTCGCTCTCGCCGGGGTAGAGGACGGCGGTGAAGATGCGGCCAGCCGAGAGCTGCTGCAGCCGCATCCGCAGCTTGCCCACCGTCGACGTCTTGGTCCACCAGGCGGCCAGCGCCCCCGCCGTCAGCGCCACCAGCACGACCAGCAGCACGAACGCGGGGATCCCGTACGCCGGGTGGTACCGCGTCAGCGGCACGATCGGCCACACGTGGATCACGGGCACCGGCTGTTGTTGCTGTTGTTGTTGTTGTTGCTGCTGCTCCTTCTGCTCCTCCGACTCGGTACCTCCCTGCTGCTGCTGCAGTGGCGACCGCCGGGTCAACGATGAGGAGGGCGACGTCGACGACGAAGAAGCCGGCGGCATGATGCCCTTGGTGCCGACCACGGCCGAGGCGGCGACGTCGGTCCACAGCAGGTTGATGAGCTTGGCGGTGCCCTCGGGGGTGGCGGCCAACTCCTGCCAGCGGGTGAAGACGGCCATGTCGGAGCGGCCGGAGAGGTCAAAGGGCCACTCGGTGCGGCTGAGGCCGTACATGTCGTCGTAGATCGTGTTGGCGGCGGCGAAGGGAAACTCGGCGCCCGGCAGGTTCTGGCTGCCGGAGGGGACGACGGACGAGGGGTTCAGATTCTTGGCGTAAACCAGGTCGTCATTACCCACCCCGAGGAGATATAGCCACGGCTGCTTCACCACCGTCAAGTTGGGGAAGCCGGCATCCTGGTAGGCGGGCGAGACGAGGCCCCAGATCGGCGCGACCTCTCCCAGGGGGCGGCCCGTGTCCTCGACGCCCCAGAGCGGGTACGACTCCCGGGTCGGGTACTTCTTGGCCGTGATGTTGGTCACGCGCAGGGCGACGAGCCCGCGGTTGCGCCCCACGGGACGCAGGGTGGGATCCGACGCGATGTCGGTCGAGAAGTGCACCGTCTTGATGATGGCGCGGACCGCCGTCGCGCACGAGTACATCGGCGTCGTCCACTTGCTGCCCCGATCGAAGATACCCTGCGGCCCGCCGTCGACCCGACGGGGAGGGCCAATCACGAGCCCGCAGGTGACGAAGATGCTGGTATTAATGTTGGCCGGGCGATATGGGTGGTAGCCGGAGCACTCTCGTACTAATTAAGGGGGGGGGTGGGGGGGCGGGAATTCACGTTAGCTCAGTGAGACCTTCCATTGCACAAGAGAGAGAGAGAGAGAGAGAGAGAGAGAGAGAGAGAGCGAGCGAGAGAGAGAGAGAGAGAGAGAGAGAACATACATATCGGCTGGAACCAGCCGTCCTTGGTCACGTTGTACGGGTTGGGATAGCCTAATTCATCATCGAACGAACTACCGAACAGATAGCTCCCGTAGTCGCTGGAGAAGCTGGCGGCACGGTACGTCCGCAAAGGGTCGACAGATACGCGAAACGACTTGCCCAGACCCGAATTCACGTATCGGAACGACTTGGTGCCGGTGCTGTTGTCGGACGGATTGGTGACGTTGAGATACACCATGGTGGCAAAGTTGTTGAGCATCGCGGCCCTGTATGCCCGGCCCCGGAGGTCTGGATTCGCTTGCGGGTCGTCGTGGTTGTAGTCCGGAAGCTTGTGGACCAGATGAACGAAGCCACCCCGATCCGTTAGGCGGTAGTCGGCCGGCCCGGACGAGGAGAAGTTATTATAGGACGACGACTCGGTGTAATCAAGGGTCAAGTTGGTGTCGACGCAGCTCGTGACGGGCTCGATGAACAGGAGGTCCTCCTGCCAGGTGACGTTCCGGTTTGGCGGTTGCGGTACCGTGTGGTTCCGGAACCCGATGCCGCCGGACTTGGCGTCCACGACGAGGCCCTCGACCAGCCGGACCGCGTCGTCGATGGCCACGCTGTCCAGCTGGCGAAACATGTTCACCGGGTAGGGGCGTCCGTGGTTGAGAATGCCATTCTCGTCTACCTTGGTGGTCAGCTGCCGCCACTCGATGTCGAAAAAGTTGGAGACGGTGGTGCCGATGCCGTGCGTTCCGCTTGAGTACACCTCGCGCAGGATCGGAGGCACGTCCGTCGTCAGGTTGTTGGGAAATTGCCAGCTAGACTGGCTCTCGCCCTGGCTGAAGATGACAGTGTCGTTTGTGAAGGGGCATGGTCCCCAACTGACCCTGAAGTAGCAGACCCTCGAGAAGGAGTAAGCTCCCCTAGGGCTCGTGCCGTAGAAGTAGGCGCTCGTGTCGCCGACGTACGAGAAGTTACCCACTTCCTTGGCACCGATCCCGAGTTGCTCGTAGAGGCCGAGGGGCGTCACCACGCTAGCTACTGCCGTCAGGATCGTCGCCGCGGGGATGGCCAGAGACGCAAGCGAAATGGGTCTTCGGACGGCATGAGTCCGGACCGAGTCGGTGCGCAGGATGGTCGTCCAGTAAGAAGAGTGAAGAACCTTGGCGGCCACGCTCCTGGTCCGAGTGTTAAGGCGGGTTAGAACGCGTACGGGGGGCTGACACTGACAGCGGTGGGCGTCGTTCGAGCAGTAACAACGGTAAGGAGGGCAAAATAGGTAATTACTCACCATGACGCTGCCGTCTCCTCGTCCCGAAGAAATCCTCCGAGCAGGAACGAGATCGCTGTGGGAACCCATATCTGGGCTGTGCCGTGGAAGTTACACGGAGAGTTAGCGTTAATTACAGAGCGATCCCCCGGGGAAGACAAAAAGCTGTGTCCAAAGTCGAGACATAATATGTATGTACTGTACATCACATACCGATGAAGATACCCAAAGCTATCAAGCCGGCTGTATATCCAACCGAGAGTTCCGCCATCTTCTTGCCAGCACCTTTTCAGCGCACCTCAGATCCTGGTACAGGGACGAGTCGGCAGTTATCCATAGGGCTAGCACCAAGGGGAGAAGTCGAGGCCGCGGGGACATCTGGCGGCCAAGGAAAGACAGGTGAGCAAAAGGAGTGAAGGGGGGGATGGGTTAACAACCTAGCTCCGCAATGAGGCTCTTTTGGCAGTCAACGCCCAGTAAGGCCAAAGGAAGCCACATGAAAATGGGGTGGGTTGATCCGTAAACTCGTCAGACCGAGGAAACTTGGAGAAGGCCTCCGGCCCAATGAGCTGGTACGGATATAAAGTGCCAAGGACGAGCTGAGTTTTCCCGAATCATGCTGATCCATGCCCTCCAGAGCCATCCCCTGTTCTGATTTGCCCATGTATGTATGTATGTATGTACATACAGACAGTACGGATGTAATTACACAGTACATACAGAGTCACCACCCCGACAGATCTGCAACCAAAGGCAGGGCAGACAAGGGGTGGTTAGCTCAAAATTTGTCAGAACGTGGCTTAGTCGCTTTTGCATATCGTGCCTTCTTTGGTAGGACGAAGCATTCCCCCTCCTACCTCACACTACACCACACAGTAAGTAGCCTCTGTGACATTGTACCTTAACTATGGAACATATAAGGTACATAATATTATACAGCAACTTTCACCACAGGACGGAGTATTCTGTAGTTTCTCAGCCTTGCTTTACCACACTCTTTCCTTATTTTCCCCTAATTAGCGTCTCACGAAGTGTGTTCCATATTTTAGGTAATTACACACACCACCTGAACGATGTGATTCTGCGCCCGCCCTCTCGCGCCCCTGTCTGTCCCCAAACTTCCAGCTAATGCACATTCATACATAGACACACAACGTGAAAGAGAATGATACCAGGCATCCGCTTGATGGCCTCCTTATTCATTGTCTGGGGCTTGCTGGCCCCGTCCGTCCTAGGGGCCTCTACCTCTGCCGCCAGCACGAGCAGCGCTGCAAGCAGCACGAGACCTTCCGGCGCCGAGTACTCCCTGGCTCTCCAGATGTGCTGGGACAAAGGCGCTATCTGCTCGGTCGCGCAGGACTTTCGCGAGGAATGCGAAGAGGTGCAGGACGCTCACGGGTTTGATGAATACTGGGAGTGCATCTGTACTTCAGGCTCTGGTGCCGTCGACATGGCGTAAGTGATTTTACATCTTGTAATTTTTTTTGTTTTTTTTTTTGTTTTCTTTTGTATTAAGTCTAACAGTAGTGATGGATGATGACCCAGATGCGACAACTGCAAGGATTACTACGGCATCGGCGGCCTCGCCAGCAACACCACCAGCGACTGCTTGAGCAGGGGCTTCACCCTCGCCCCCATCCCCAGCAGCATCATATCCCAGCAGTCTCGGCACAATGCCACGCGCGCCACCGTTCTCACCACCGACACGCCCACCTATGTCGTGACCGTCCACGCCACCCAGCCCGAGTCGCTGCCGACCATCGCCACCACCGCCAGCCTGCCCCTCGAGACGGGAGCAGCGTCACGTCAACGTCAGCCGGCCCAGCATGGCCTTCTTATGGGGGGTTCGGTCATTGCAGGACTGATCCTAGCCCTGTGATAAACGCGGCAGTGGACTCAGGGGAGGCTATATGCCAGTGTGACCATGCTGGTATCACAAGCCAGAGCAATCAATGACAAAGCTCAAGCGTTCATTCACGACTGAAACATGAAATGTGGAATGATTGATTTTGTCATAGATGTAATACAGATTTTGTCACTGTCCTCGTAGAGTGGCTACCTAGGTACCTTAGCTATTCAAGAAATGGATCCCTAACAGTGCACCATACTCCCAAACCCCAAACGACAGACCTTGTCCTCGTTACCCATCTGAACAAAACTAAAGGAGAGAAGCCATCCCTTCCATCGGGTAATTCCTCTCTCACCCAACCTCACCTCTCCTTGACATGAAGAAAGAAAGAAAGAAAGAGAGAGAGAGAGAGAGAGAGAGAGAGAGAGAGAGAGAGAGAGAGAGAGAGAGAGAGAGAGAGAGAAAGAGATTAATGTGGATAATAATAAAATGTTCAGAGGCGCACGCCTCTCCTCTCGGCCCTCATCTGCTCCATGACACGGGTGTGGGCGGCAGCGAGGACGCGGTAGATGTTCGCGAGCTCGTAGTCGCCGTTCCACTCGAAGCCGTCGCCGGAGCGGCGGGCGACCTCGGCGAGGCGGGCGTGCGAGCTCTCGGTCAGGTCGGCGTCGATGACCCAGTCGTCCGCGCCCCGGACGGGGAACCGGTACACCACGTGCTTCCACTCGGACCGCCGCAGCTCCATCTGCCGCGCCCGGTCGTACGCCGAGTCCGGCGTCGCCCGCACCTGCGACAGCCGCTCCAGCGGCGACTCCGGCACCGCCCAGCTCCCCGTCGCCGCCGTCTTCTTGCCGAGGCCGCTGCCCCCGCCGGGCGACCGGGGCGGTGGTGATGATGGTAACCGGAGCGGGCTGCGGGGAGAGATGCGATCCGGCGGGGGCGCGAGGAGGCCCCGGTCGTTTCCGTCGGGGAGGTCCAGTGCGAGGCCGAGGTTGGGAGGCGGCAGCTGATTGTTGCGCCCCGAGGCGATACCGTAGCGAGTGCCGGAGCGCGGAGGGAGTTCCGGGGGCCGGGGCGGCTCACCTGCGTCCAGGTCCGGCTTCTGCTCGACGACGACGGGCGGGCAGTCGTTGTCGACCGAGGACGGTTTCGTGGACGACTGGTTGGGCTTGTCGCCGGTAGATCGGCTGGCCGAGGTTGTGTCTTCTTCCTTGCTGGAGGAGGACGGCGGTCCCGGGCTCTGCCGTGCCGGAGTCGAGCCGGCGGGAATGACGGGTGACGAGACCGTCTTTGTGTTGTTTTCTCCAGACAGCGGAGGGCTGTTGTAGAGCAGGGACCCGGGAGTCCCCATCACGTGGGAGGCTAAGATGCCGTCAATTCCTAGCACCCCCGACTCGGGAGACATGAGGGGCGAGATGAACATTGGGGGGCTGTCGGGCTTGACGGTACACCCGGACATTGGCGAGCCCTGGTAGTTGCCGGCGGCGAGCTGTGGCCCTGTGGGTTGGGGAGACTTCTCGGGGTCTGCTCGCGCCGACGGCGACCGCGACGGCGCCGCCGGGGACCTGGATGGCGACATCGGCCTCCCGTTTCCGTACTGAGAAGACGGTAGCTTCGGGGAGGGTCGCTTCAGGGGTACCATGAATAAGTCGCCGTCGCCTGCATGATCGACGGGTTCGATGAGGGGCGAGGTCTCACTGAACTGATCGCTCGGCTTGAACTCCATTGCAAAATTGAGGGGAACGGGTAAGTAGATATAAATCGGCGCCTTTATCAGAGGGAAACCGACGTGTCCACAACAATGACCTAAATAAGTGCGGATTCAAAGATCGCCAGCGATCGTTCGGGCGGCGGCCGGCCCGTTTGTTTATAATTACAGTTACCTATCATATGTGGCTCGCGGTCCACCGCCGACCATCGTAAAAATCCGCCATGGTGCTCCGGGGACGGGCCGTGGCGGACTGAAGATGACCAGACAGGTGCTCGTTTATGGCCGGTCCCAGGAGTCAGAGATGAAACCTAATTAATTAGATACCGCCCGAGGGTTCCCAAAGAGAGGCACGCCAGCAAGCGGCGGGGGGCTGTTATGGGTTTGTTTTTACGGCCATTACGGCTTTTCGGAGGGGCGACCGAGATGCGGACAGCGGCCGGGAGGAGAGGTCTCTGACGTACTCGGCACAAAGATGGTATAATAAAGCTGGCCCCGGTGGAGATTTGCTGGTCAACCAGGTTGCTGGCGCGCACTCACTGAGCCTGCATCTTGGACTGGTCGTGGGTCCTGGGTTGCTAAGGTTGGCCGGTCCCGAGAATTGGGTTTGAAACGGCCCGTTTCGAGCCGCCGCATCTGAAATCGCCAGCCCAATCTTCAAACCAGTCTGTGTTTTTGTGCCAGGACTGCGCCGCCCGCCGGCCCAAAAGCCAGGCCCGAAATCCGAATAATGGATTCTCGAGATCCTAGGTATAAATCAATAATCCTCTCCGCTTTTCCCCGGACTAATTACTTAGATTCTACCACCCTGTCGATAGGACTCACCTTATTTCTGCCGCTTTCTTTGTCTCGTCTCCATCGTTGCTTCAGATATGAATCAGTTTGTACGCTGCATTATGTGAAGGTAAAAGAGTCGGACTCTCCGCTCAAACTTGGGGAGATTCACGTCCTCTCCTCAGGTGAAGGAGCCGCAGCCACGAACTGTCAAAGTTCTTGACCCATACAGGTACAGAGGGAAGCAATTAATTACTTTTTGCAGACATCTGCGAATCAATCAAACTATTAGATAATATCTCTTAATTATCTAATACAAAGATGCGGAAACCACATTTGGCCCTTCTTGGATATTTATTAATTCACATCGGTTTCATAAAACGAGAGAAAGAAAAAGGGTGAAGCAATCACGAAATCGCACGACATTTTATTAATTATCTTTCTTTTTGTTCTGATACGCTGAACAGGAAGAGGAAACAATTCGAGAACCTCATAAGCGAGGTTTATAACTTGACCAATCCTCTCTCTTCGCCCGGTTGATATATTGTTGGTTCATCCTCCTTTCAAAGGCTCACCAACTGCCCAACAGCCATGAAAAAAGTCCACCGAAGTGAACTGCTGTGCCGCATTCAGAGACGGCCAGACGAGAGTCCAACAGAGCGCGGACTCGCATCGGCAAAAAGCGCCGAAGGAGCTGGGGCCCCTGCACCCACCCTTACCTCCATAATCCAGCTCCTAACCAATCAATCGGCGCCTTCTAGTTGATCATGACGGGGAAGTGCCAAACACCACCAATCATGGCCGTCCAGCACGCAGTGCTGGGTTCGGGAGCGGGATTTGCGGTCGTTTGCCGGACCGGTCCAAGCCTCAAAACTTCAGCAAATGCTGACTGCTGACTGACTTTTGGGGGCCGCCGTTTGTGTGTTCAAACATACCTCATCCGACTGGGCTTCCAATCTCGCAACCCGAATTCCTCACTAGTAACCATGGCACGCCCGCGGTACCCGGCGCCATATGCGATTCTGCATCTCATACTGCGGCTCATATCGGTGTGCCTATGCATCGTTACCATTTGCAGTGCCGGCTATGCCTCGTCCAGGGCCGCGTACGGGACGGGGTTGGTGGGCGCCTTCGTCGCGGTAGGTTTCTTTCAGGCTTCTTTCGACCTTCCAGAAAAAAAAAAAAAAAGAACGCCACTCACTGCCTAATTACTGCTCTCATCTTCTCCTCTCCGACTTTTTTTTTTATTTCTTTTCTTTTATATTGACGTTTACCTGAACTAATTGACATGTTAGGCCATTTTCACCATGCTGGTCGACCTTTCCGAGATTGCCGGATTGGTCGACCCCGCAAGGGACGTCCGCCGCTTCAGCGAGAGCGCCATCATCTACCTGGAGCTGCTGATAATAGCCGTCTGCGGCATCGTCCCCATCATGGTCCTGATGGCCTTCATGGGCCTGCAGCGCCGCGACTGCGAGAACTGGCGTCCCAAGGACGAATGCGACGCCGAACAGACGGCCAGGGACGAAGTGCAGATATACGTCCTGCTGTCCTGGGTCCTCCCCCTGTGCCTGGCGTAAGTGAAATCATCCTGTGCGCTGCAGTCGAGGCCTAATTAGGTGACTATCACCTGGGCAGGAATCCATCTGGTCGGGGGCCGCGACGAGCTTGATTCCTGCTTGATTGATCATTTGCATGTTTTTTTTTTTTTTTTTTTTGGCCCATGATTGCTGACACAAACCGAACTAGCGGAGTCCATATCGTTTCATCCATACTTGCCTGCTTCGACTGTTTCAGGAGAAGGCCTCGCACCACCCCGTCAATTGCCAGCCAGGGATAAATCAGTAAGACATACATGCGTATCTGACCTGTCTGAGACATCTTGTTCTCCTTCAAGGCGGCGACGGGTTGCTGTGTATAGCGATCCTCGGGTTGATCGCGCCATGCCCCCGGTTAACGGCTCCAGAAAAAGAAACCGAGCAGAGAAAGGGCCAGCAGTCAACGAACGGGCATCTCGAGTTTTTGTGCCCGCCGTTTCACATGGATCAAAGGGGACCCTTGAGCGATTCTCGCAATACGTCGTGTCGAGCGACCCTTGTTATTAGAGAGGAAGGCTGAACAAGAGCCGAAGCTCTGTCTTGTCATTGCTGTGGTCTCAGTAATAAGACCGCGGTTATAGAGCTATAAGGCACACTTGTCTCGAATGTACGGGCGTGCGTCGTACATTTCTCAGGTATGTATGGGCGTCGTGGGGTTCGGCAGTAACTAACCCGAGGGACATGGTGGATAAAAACTCCGCATTCGGAAGACCAGAGGGGCGTGGCCAAAAACACCGAGCTAATAATCACATACTTAGGAAATCTTACCTCTCATCTGACGACTGCGCATCACCTCCCGTTCCTCTATTGTTTCAAATAGATACCTTGAAAAACAGCAGGCCAAAATCGCGTCGTCATCCCCTGTTCAACACCCCGATTCCGCCATGTCTCAGCCGTCGTCAACCCCCCAAGGCGCCGACGGTACCGGCGCTGCTCGCTATCCCGGCCGCCGCTTCGCACAAATCGTCAAGTTGAAACCCGAGTACGTGGACAAATACAAGGAGGTCCACGCGGCAGTCTGGCCCGAGGTGCTGGATCAAATCAAGGACTGCAACATACAGGACTGTAGGCCGACCCCGACCCCGACCCCTCCTCCTCTCTCACCGCGACCGTGACCCTCTCGAGTTACCCCGCGCGCGGAGCACATCCACGCTAAGACAACCGCTTTGCCACACCGCAGACAGCATCTTCCACGACGCCGATTCGGGCATCCTCTTTGCGAGCTTCAAGTATGTCGGGACCGACTACGCAGCCGACATGGAGCGCATGCGGGCAAACCCAAAGGTCCGCGAGTGGTGGCGCATGACGGACCAGATGCAGGAGTCGCTGGTGCCGGGCGCCAAAGACAGCGAGTCCGGCGAACCGTCGTGGTGGAAGCCCGTGGAGGAGGTCTTCTACTACACACCCTGACCCTGCAATCGAGGCCAGGTGCCGTTTTGTGTTCTCTTTCCCGTCGGGCCGCATAGGAAGATGAATATCCGGTGGAGGGAGCGAGACACAGAGTCACTTCCCGTTAGCGAGTCTGGCACTCTTGATTACTAATTATAAATTAGTATATATTACTATTGGCGTAATAATCCCCAATCCCCAGGGCTGCTGGTCGCGAATCTTGTTCGACCACCGCCCGATTATCAATTCGATGATTCGATCGCAGCCACAGTTGGTTCATGCGTGCAATTATTAATACGACCAAAAACAGTTTTGGCATCCATATGTACGCAAGAAGCGAACTATATACTTTTGCAGGAAACCCACTCGTTCCCTCCTCAGCTACTATTTTTTTTGTTCTTTTGTTCACCTCCCTTTTAATTAGGTGTGGTGATCAAGAACCTCCATCACTTCATCCCGAACATCATCATCATCGTCGTCGTCGCATTGCATTTCTCTTCCTCAAGGCGTCTCAGTCTTGACGGGCGCACACGTGGGGCAGCCGAGGCAGCCGCAGGGGGCGCAGCCGACGTCGGCCTCGTAGGTGACGACGCAGTCCGTGGTGACGGTGGCGGTGACGGTGGTCGGGGCCGGCAGCGGGGGGCGGGTGGTGGTCTCGCCCGGCTTGCAGCTGACGATGACCGCCGGGCAGGCCACGGGGGGGCACCGCGGGCTGTCCGGCTCGAGGCAGTACATCGGGCAGAAGTTGTAGTGGAACGACGTCGTCGTCTCGTACTTGGTGCACTTGCCGTCGTCGTCCGCCGCCGCCGCCGCCGCCGGCGGAGCCCGCGGCGCCGCGGTCACGGCGGGTGCCGGGCTGGCGAGGACGCTGTGGGGAGTGCAATGTCGGTGGTCAGCTCGGCCGGGAGGCAAAGGGAGCAGGTGCTTCTAAACTCAAGGGCCTGGGCTTCGTTCCTGCGGGAAGAAAGAGAGGGCATTCCCCGGACATTGTTGCTTACCTGGTGGCCAGAGCAGCCAGAAAGCCAACAGCGGTGCAGAACTTCATGGTGGGGGCTTGAAGAATATTATATCGGGTGGCTGGTATAGTGTACACGATCCAAGAAAAGGTGAAGAAGTGCCGTGACCTGCCTGGTGGGTGGGCGTAGAGGAGGTGAGATGTTTACGGGGTTCGATAATAATCTGAAGTATAAATAGTCTCCTCCGAAGCAGAGCCTAGCCGAGTTGCCTCGGAGTCCCAGTTCCGATTTACTCGGCTCGTCATGCTGACCGCCTCCTGAACATCGGTTTTTCTATTGTTCACGTAATAGCCGTCCGCCTGGTCATTCTTGCCCTGAGCCAAGACTTCGGTGTGGAGGAAAGGAAGTCCGTGGCCGGGGAGATAGGCAAAGCAACTTATTATCCGGTCGGCGAACGTGTGTATGTACAGTGCCTGCGTTGCTTTGCACGTGTAAGCAGGCTGATCACCACGGAGACACTGCACAATAGCGAGTTCCTAACCCGGCGAGCACAAGGGCAGGCTACCGGGTAAGAAGATGCCAGAGTTAAAATTAGCATCACGGAAGCTACGCGGCAAGATATTTCTCGAATATTATCGAAACCAAACTGATATGTGGCGTTCCTAGTATAATTACACATGAACAACATGCATCCGAGGAGTCCCTTAAAGGGGAAAGGAATTAGACTACGGGCAGGATCCTCCGACGCGGCGTGTACACATTCGTGATAGTTATTGAACGCCTTGACTTCCGTGCCAATCATTTCAAGCCATCAGACGCCACCACAGCGCTTGGCTCACGCTGAGCTCTCTCGGTCCTTCGTATCCAGAGCCCGAGGGTGCGGTCCAAGACTCCGGGCTGCTGCGGGGAATGTATCTGCGTTGCGGTCACTGTCCTTTTTTTTTTTTGGGAGCTCTTAGTCTTAGCACTGTTTCAAACAAATTGGTCATCTCATCTTGACAATGACACCCCTTCGCGCCAAGACAAAACAAGCTTTTCGCTCTTCAATCATCCAGCTTGGCGGCAATACTTGGGATATTAATTACGCTATCGCTCAGCAGCCTCAATTTCCCGACTCCGGCTGTACACGCGGATGCGGTATAATCTGTGCCCATTCTTGGTGAGCTACCCGAGACGGAAGCGTAGACATGAAAATACCAAAAATTGGACGGTAACCCTGCTTTTGGCTAGTGTAGGTTCAGACTGACAGGACAACTCCTAGCGTAGGCAGGAAGAAAGTGTGAGTTGGTCCCGTCGCTCTGTTTCCTCGGGCCAGGATTTCCCTTCCTTCACAAGTTCTTGGAAATATCGATAGGCAGATACTCGCACTCAACGCTTACCGTCCCATGTTGAGAGTACTAATAACATGTGCACAAACCCGTGGCCAATCCCTTCCTTCGACCCAAATTACCTATTCATGGCAGCCAAGAACCAGACACGGAAATGCCTTGGGTTGTTTATCCTCAATGGGAAGTGAACAACCGTACAGGTTGCCCACCATGTTTTTTTCTCATTTATTTTTATTTTTATTTTTTTGTTGGCAGGCCCTTTCAGCCCTTTCAGCCCCTTCTTTGCCTAATTCCCAGATTCCACACCCCTCTTGTAAAAGCTGTTAAGTCGTGTTGATTTCGGGTTACACGTGATGAGTAATTCCTCACGGCGTCATCCTTGTGGCCAGATACTAGTGTCTCGTTTCTCGCTCATGGTATAGCCAACCCATCAGAAATATTATTCTAATATACACAATAGTTGTTGTTTGTGGAGAAGCATCAAAGCGTTACCATGTGAAAAGGACATCAGGCAGGCGAGTCGTCCCGTAGTCGATACTCTGAGTGCGAGATTTGAGGAGTAATCAGGCAGCGAAAGAGAATTGTTAGCTTGGCTGATGGCGTAGTGAAGCGAGTCTTGAACTAATAACTAATTAGACGCCACGAGAGTCAAGTACCGAGCTGGCCGCCTCCGCGTTGTTCCGGTACCTATGATAATTAATGGAGTTACGCGTTGCTAGTCTGGCTTTGATAAGTTTGAAGTTGACGTGCTGCCGCGCTACCATGTTGTACTCTACCCAACGGCCCTTTCTTACATACCTTGTCTGATGCTGTCGGTACACGAAAATCTAGTGTGGGTGAGTAATTAATAGGTAAATAGTCAGCAGCTCGTTCGCGGCAATGCCCAAGCCTGTGCTGATAATTAACCAAGGTGGTTTTTTTTTCCGTTTCGGGGACGCCATGGCGCTTGAACCCGATGACAACAAGAATGATTTCGGCTTTCCGTTGTGCCTGCAGTCTTAGGGACGAGCAGTGGCCGTACTTGATCGTGTGATAACGAGCCTGCCTATTAACAACAACGCCACGGAAAGTTTGATTCTTCCGCCCCTCTTCGAGATAATAAGTTCTCAGATCTTGCCCGCAGCAAGCGCATGACATGATACCTGAGCCTCTGGGACGACCGAGTCATGCAGGAAGCAAGATCATATATGTACCTATTTGCCAGTGGTGCCTCAAGAAAGTTGCCTACCGGAACCTATTGAGTCTCGCTTGTGCTTGGGATGACCATCCATAATGCCCTAACAGCTGAGTAAGTTATTCCTATCTACATGTCTGGCATCGCATGGGCGCCTACGGAGCTAATGAGAGTAAAACAAACAGTATTGGACGCTGAACGAGCCAACCGCTCGCCAACCGCTCGCCAATAACATATAATTATGCAGTCAGTTCTCCTAGCTCGACGTGGTCTTGGGTTTGTAGTGAGTATCTCTGAGCTGGACTAATTAGGGCACGTGGAGCTGAACTGCCGTTGCCGCTGTTGCGCCTGGGCGTGAGCGTTGGGGTATTGTCGGACGAGAAGATGGATGGCGCGTCACCCGAGAAATAGCTAGGGCGACATGGACTGTATGGACGAGGGTGGCTGGGACCACTACCATTCGGCGCACACATGGAAGCCAACAGTGTTTTTTTATTTTATGTTATTTTAGTAAATTAAGGAAAAGGGAGGGAAGGGGGGTAGAGGAGAGGTAGGAGAGAGAGGTGGAAGGGGAAGCCGAGCGCAAACAAGGAGGCGGGCGAGACAGTGCCGACACGGCGAGAAAGCTGCAACGTCCAGCGGTTTCAGTCACATGTTGGCGACGGGGAGAACGACCATTTCGGTTGCCAGTAGGCAACTGGAGGCGGAATACTGAATGCATACTTCGTACATACAAAAGAATACCAAGGTCTGTCCGCTCTCTATCTACAGTTCCTCCTTGAAGAATACCTCCTGGGAGCCCTCCTCTTCTTCCTTCTTCCGGTTTGCAGTTTCTCCGCGATCATCTTTCTTCTCGTCCTTTGCAGCTTCCTCCTTCTTGTTGCCCGACTCCCAGGGCAAATCCTGCCGCCTGACACCCTCCTGCTCGACTTCGTCCTCCTCCCCTTCGAATACGCCGTAGTACTCAACCTTGTCGCCGTCCTTCACGTATTGCAGGGTCCAACCCCTGTCGCCCGCAACGCTCTTCATCTCCTCCACTCCCTCCTTGACCAGCTTTGGATCGAGATTCAGCTTCTCCAGCTCGGCGTCGCTCATCACATCCACCTTGGCCGTGCCGCTCTTCCTACTGGCAATCACTTGTACGGTCGGCGCTGCTTGGCGCACGACTCCTCTCGGCAGCGGCAGCTTGCTCGCGAGCTCGTCGCTGACATGCTTCTTGGAGCCTACGACGATGCCGCCGATGGTCATTCCGACGAAGTGGTTCTTGGAAAGGTCCTTGCCGGCCGGCTTGGTGGTTCCGGTTCTTCGTCCCAGCAGCTCGCCGGCCGCGACCAGTCTGTTGTGCCGCCAAGCAAGCTCTTCCTCCTTGGTGCTGACGATCGGGCGGCAGCGGATCGGGTGTGCCCGGCTTTCCTTGGGGGGGAGGAAGGCCACGTCGCTGCAGAGACGCGGGGTATAGACGACCATTAGGTAGGTACAGGTGGTGACTTCTTTGACCCAGCCGATTCTGTCCGTTGTCGCGCCGGGGCTGCAGTGGTACTGGATCTCGATGGTGCGCGGACGGCCGGTGAGGTCGCAGACTGTGCCATCCTCGAGGCGCTGTGATAGATAGCGCTGGTCGCCCTTCACCTGGAGCTGGGAGTTTGGCGGAGCGAGGCTCTTGGTTTGCCCCTCCGCCTCCGCATCATCTGTCGAGCCTCTCGAGGGCGCCTTGTGCTGTACCCTACCAAGAACATACTCCTGGTTGTTTCCGTCTGGCACGGGCGGGTCCGTGGGCTTGCTCCCGGGCAGGGCGTGGAACTGGATGACGTTCTTGCCGTAGCAAAAGCTGTAGCTCCACCATCCCGACACATAGTACATGCATTGCCCCTCGAGCCCGCTCATCAGTTCCCAGCCTCTGGCTGACGCCCTACTCAGCTCGCGTGCCTCCTCGGCCTTGGCTAGTTCTGTCGCCGTCCGGTTAAGCACGGGCGGGGGTGCAAGAATGGGCACGGCGCAGAGATAGTGCCATGGATCGTCGTTGATCAATTCGTACGTTTCACCAATTGGCGCATCTTCGTCGTCTTCGCCGGCCTCAGGTGTGCTCTCGCGGCTTGTCGTCCCGGAAGATCCGGCGGGTGCGGACTCGCGCACGTTAGACAGGTCGGATTGCGAGAAGTCTGCGGTGTTGTAGGTGGCATCTTTTTTGTGCGACGACTCAAGGATGGCGAGGGCGTCGGCTTCTGAGATGGAATCGTCCGCAAAGACAACCTCATACTAAAACCAGGGTTGAATAGGTTAGCAGATGCAGATGCGACCTGGTGGTCGGTCCTCGTGCAGGGCAGCGCATGGATGAGGCGTGATGGCGTACCTGGGGATATGCTAGCAGGTCGTCATGGACACTGAAACTGTGCTGCCGAGCTCGGCACAGCTGGAGCGATGCTAACAGAACCAAATTGAGGCGACGCATCGTGCCGTGCAGTCGTTAGCTATCATGGCGGGCTCGCATGCGGTCTTTGGTTTGGGACAGGTACTGCTAATCGCCAATCGCCATGGCCGTTTGGGGAAACGGGACACCTGTTGGTAATACCATGCCCACTGATAAGGTGGCCTTATCGCCCCCCCCCCCCCCGCCCCCTGCGTGGAAGGGTTATGTCATCCCTCTTGAGAGCGTTCCTGGGCTCGTGCTTCTTCGGTCGCCCGTGGAATATCAGCAACCGAATCACGATGTTTCTTTGGCGTGATTAATTGCTGTGTTTGTGCTCCTGTGCGACTCTCCTCGAGAGACAAGAAGGAAATTTTGCGCCAATTCTTTCCCGCCTCGCCGCCCGATCTCAATGTTCATTCTTATTAGAGGACCCCACCGCGGCAGGCTCGCCTCTTTTCTTTTGTATTTATGTAGGTATGCAATGTATGTATGTACAGTACATGCATACATACATACATACATGCACGCAATCTTTGTTAGCGACGTACCCAACCCTTCTTTGGTCGAGAACGATGTTTTGCGAGTTCCAATAGATATTAATTGGAGGTTTTCACACATGATTTCGCATTCGTCTATAGATGCGTTCACTCTTTCACAGAACTCGTTTTGCCCTGGTGTCTTTGTGCCTGCACGGGCAGTTGACCAAATCGTCCTGCATCGCCACTCGACTTGGGCACGTATGTATATAGGTACTCAGCAACCCGCGCACGTTGGATCTAGCCTTTCTCAGATTGATATCCGTGAAGACAGGACAGACGACAAAGTCCGACGATGGATGTAGGTAGGTCTCGTGGTGTTCCCCTTTGGCCCGGACGCAACTTCTATCCTTCGGCTTGTTCTCCGGTGCAGATTGGCCTGTCTTTGGGGCCCTCTCCATCAGCGGCAGTTGTGACGTGCAGATGCCTGGTTTCAGATGCATGCCATTGATGATTTGTCCCGTCTACGTAGTCCAAGTCACTAAGAGCTGTAAGCAATCTTGAAGCATGACAAGCGGGCCAGCTTCCCAAGGCACGAGAGGGCCCATCGACCCCAGAGTCAGGAGGGGTGGGCTCGGAGCCCAACTCAGCCAGGTGAGTTCCCGGTGACCGGAAACGTGTCGCAGCGGCAGCCAACGGACAACTCATCGACCCGTCCATTAGGAGGTCATGCACGCTGCCGGACCCACCGGGCCACCGGTGAGACACCGTCCATGCCCGGGTCAAGGTTGGAGCCCAAGAGCCGAGGGTGCCGCGCCCGGCCACTGTGGCCCGTCGGGTGGCTTGCGAGCTAGTGATCCAGTGGGGAGCTTTGCGCCTCCACTGCCCAACCGCTCGGAATGATGGGCAGGGAGTCGGGGGGCCCTCTGGCAAGCAGATTGGCGAGTTGCAGCGCCCAACACGGACCCGCCCGACCGGCGATTTGTGTCCAGTCAAAGGGTTCCCGCCTCACTCCATGGCGTGGCTGGCCAATGTGATACCGCCTGTGACGGTCCTGCAGCACCACTGGCATGCTCGACTGGCAGAGAGCGATGCTCGGCATGGGGAGATGGGAGGCGGGAGACCCTGGCACCCCACTCGACAACAAGGCAATGCAAAAGGCATTCCAATCTTTCTTTGGTTTGAAGCCTTGAACAAATGATTCGATGGGTGCTGACACGGCACGGATAAGGAGCAGCGCCGGGCGATTGAGGGGGACAAGTGGGGTGGTGGTAGCAGTCGTGCTAGTCGGTGGTGGTGGTATTTACTTGTGATGGTGGGATGGTCGTGGTGTCAATTGAGAGAGGCCTGTTGAAGGATGCTGCTGAGCGGGCTGTGCAGTGCGTCTTCCCAATAGTGCTTTGGGTCAATTGCTGCGCGGGCTTGCGCAGCTGAAGTCGATAGGTACTGGCTCGAGCCAGAAGCACTTCGTCGCTGCAAACAGTCACCCATCCCGTCATTGTGGGATTCGGGGGCAGTCCGAAGGAGGGCCGCCGAGAAACCTTGGAGAGCAAGCAAGATCCTCTCCTCACTGCGATCGCACCTGGCGTCATTGCAGTTGGGGTGGCCGCGCCTTCCCCACAGACAACGCGCTGAATTGCAGCCGCTCGTTTCCAAGTGAATTGGATCGCGGGGGTTGAGGTTTCCTGGATTGAACAGAAAAGATTTTCACCCCAATTGTCACGGTTGCTTCTGAGCGACAGTGCTTACATGAAGTGCGGGTTCGCGGGTGACTCAACATCCGCTTCGAGCTGCATCCACCACTGCATTTTCGTCTGCAACTCGCGATCGAAGAGGTCCGAAGGGCCGAGTTCCTGTAATTTGCTGGGTTCGAACCCGCGCTTGCCACCTGGCATTCTGATATCACGATCAAAATCAACCTCCCGAGTAGGATACCGGACAAATGCTTCCAGAACGATCTCAATTGTCACCCAATTTTGATACTACCTGGTATGTGCCCCCGCGGGATATGGAGCTTGGAGAGGTTGCCAGAGACGCTGTGCCTTGCCGCCCCGCAACCTGACTGGATGCAGCGGCTCATTTCCCCGGACAATTTCGTCCAGTGATGGCCAGTTCACTGGCCGCCCTCTCTTTACCCTCAACAACCACCTCCAACTTCATCGATTGAATGTACGGATGTACAGTACAGTACGGAGTACATACCTACGAATTCTACACCACAACGCGTGGTGGGCAAGGAAGACGCACGGCCCCCCTGGGAAGTGCTGCGGCACACTGGCACACGCCTGTCCCACTGTGGCCACGGAAGGAAGGCCGGTGGATGGACGATGTGGGCTCTCTTCGGCAGTCCACTGGCCAGGGAAGCCGTATGCCGCTGAAGCGATCTTCGACCAATGGCTTCGCAGAGATAGCAACCCCGGAATCATTGAATCTCCTCTCAAGCCGGCCACAGCTCACGCATCTGTTGTCCATCAACCCCCTGCCGTATTCGACCGTTGCATGCAATCACTTGATTGACCGCAGCAACAATGGAGAGACGCGATACACGACACAGACCCCCGCTGGCGTGTGAGGGCTCTACGGATAACTAGACTACGCAGTATACAATACGAATACGGATTTGTCTGCGCGCGTACCCGGAAGAAGGGAGGGGGGAGATGCACCGAGGTCATGACGCCTGCTTGCCTTGGGGCAGGAGAACTGCCATCGGAATGACTTGAGCAAAGCCACTCCAAAGCGATGTCCGTTACTGGACCCGAAGCTGATCTCTCTTCCCGGGCACAATCCGTGGCGTGCGCCCAGCGCTCCAGATTCGTCAACGCATCCCCAGAGACCCGCTTGGGACACTAAGACTGGCCCGCCCACGCCCAGCCCTGGCTCGGTGGGCAGTCCGTTGCATCAATCAGAGCTCCCTTCAGAGGGGCCCCTGCCTGTTACACCATTGATCCGCAGACAGTCAAGTCACTTGCTGCTTGCCCAAATCTGAGTGGGTTGTGTGCCTGGCTCGACTGGCATCACACTCGAGGCTTCAGGACCATGTCTTCCCCAGGACTGTCTCCCACACCCACCACCACTTTCTGCCGGGGGACACATGCGGGCTTGCATCTCGTCCCAAATCTCGCGCGCCCAAAGCCCTTAGACTTTTCGGTCTGCGCCGAGACCTGCGTATTGTGAAGTGGACAGACACGTCGAAGTCTCGCAGGGCCCCGAGAGCGTGAGACTGGTTAATAAATATCATTTGCTTGCGAGCAGCCCGCCAGTCTCTTCTTCTACTACTCTGGTTTCCACTTCCCATCCTGCTGCGATTGCATGCCTGCTACAAGCAATCTCACATTTCGCTCGTCGAAGGACAAACATACCCCCTCAACGGTCGACTACTTCCTGCACGCCTGTCTCCAACCAAGAGGGTCCTGAGTCTGTTTCGGCGATCTCTTCTGCCGCCGCCGCTTGCCGCCAACATCGTCCCTGGCGAGTTCCGGCCGAAGGATGAGTGGCAACAGCGAGGTCGAGCAGCTAAGGGCTGCGCTTGCGATGAGTGAGCAGCAGAATCGCGTTTTGAAGGGGACGCTCAACAGGGTACGGTCTGCTACTTCGTCCAACATGCCAGGCGTCCGCGCCGGCCACGGAGACCAAGTGCCACGTGCTGCCAACCCTCAACTCACCGGAGATGGCCTCTCGGGCGGCACTTCAATGCCCTGCACCACCACAAATGACACTGGTCCTCGGGCCAAGCATGCGTCACAGGTAACTCCCTCCTGTGAACGTGAAAGCAGCGAGAGAGCTCACTAACGCTCGCCTTTCTGCAGGACCAAAGCAGACCCATGAAACGTTCAAAGACTACACATGCTGCCGGATCATCCACAATAGCACCTATGGTGAGGTCAAGGTCAAGCATCCCGCGCCCAACTCCCGGCTCCGGCGTCTTTGTTTGCAACTCTGGTCAGATCACCCAGCCGGCGACATGGAGCAGCATCTCTGTTGCTGGGTCCAACAGCCTAGGTAGCTACTTCCACCAGGACCAGGCTTTATATCCCGTGGACGCCTTCGCCCAGGGGCCCGCCGGCATGGCCGGACCATCACAGCACCCGGAGCTGGGGCTAGAGATGGCGGTCGACGAGTTCCTTATGACGCGTGACAATGCATTCTCGACCACCTCTCCGATCGACATCCCTTGCTCTGCCCCGCCATCGTCACAAGAAGTCGAACAATTTCCAGGCTCGAGCCTCCCCTCCGCCTACGGATCCCTGACCTCAGGCCCGACCATAGAAACAGCTCCCATGTCGCGGCAGAATAGCTCTATGAACGATGCCGCCTCGGCGATTGCCGGAGACTTCAACGACATGGTGAGAATTCAGTCACAGCAGTCCTCGAAGAGTTATCGACCCAGCCCCATCGCCTCTCAGCCACCCCTGTTGGGAAAGAGAGCCCCCGAGGGCTCGGGCGTCATCGTCATGCAAGGAGGGTCGTTCTCGTACGCCCACCCGTCCTCTGCCCCCACACAATCGCCCTTCTCCCAGCATCAGCACTCCATGAAGCCCTCCTTGTCCCAATCGAGCATCCAGTCCACTTCGTCGACCGGGCCGTCAGCTCCCGATGCCAGCGGGCTTTCCCTGGCCCAGCACCTCTCGATGGAGCGGTCAGTGTCGAAAGACAGCGTCAAGTCCAGCTCGTCCCTAAAACACCGTGCCAAAGAGGCTCTCGCGCGCCAAAACTACGCAGCCAAATCTCGCCAGCTCCAGCCAAAGCCAGCAGTCGGGGCTGTGAAGCACGACACGGCCGATCCAGCCAATAAAGGGAAAGCCGGCAAGACCGCCATCACCAAGACCAAGTACGAGAGACCGAGACATCCCAAGGTTCTGTGCGGCCAGTGCAACGAGCACCCCGATGGCTTCCGAGGCGAGCACGAGCTGCGGCGGCATACTGAGGCCAAGCACAAGAGCATGGTCAAGAAGTGGATTTGCCGCGACCCAGATCTCTATGGTATTCCTCACAGCGAGACGGCCGTTAAGCCACTCAAGGACTGCAAGCAGTGCTCGCAAAACAAGCAATATGGGGCCTACTACAACGCCGCCGCCCATCTCCGCCGCACACACTTCAACGTCAAAGCCCGGAAGGGCGCAGCCGGATCCAAGAACGGGAACGGACAGGGCAAGACGACGACCGAGGAAGAGAAGGAGAAGCGCGGGGGGAAGGGCGGCGGCGACTGGCCATCAATGAACGAGCTCAAGCAGTGGATGGTCGAGGTGACAGTGCCCATGGACCAGCCCGGCGCATTGGTCCCCGACGGCACCGAGTCGGCCGGCGCCGTGGACACCGAAGATCTCACCAACGAGTTCTCCGAGACACAATATAACAACGAGTCGCAGGCTGGATTCCCCATGGGCACGGGAGCTTGGGGGGCTTTCGACGACATCGCCAACCTCGCCGGCCTTGGAGAGGGCCTCGGCCAAACCTCCATCGACATGACTGGCCCAGGGCTTTTCGGAGACCTCAACTCGCAGCTCTCTGGCCCGTACTGCCTCAACGGCCCCGCCATGTTCTCAGCGCCGCCCCTCCAGGGCATGTGCATGCCCATGCCCATTTCGTCAGCCGGGTTCGACCACGAGAACTCGGCGGACCCGAGCGCCCGGCGGCAGCAGCAGCAGCAACAACAACAACAACAACAACAACAACAGAGCACGGCGGCATCTTCGTCAGCATCCTCTGCGCTGATCAGCGGTAACAGCAGCCACGGCTACACGCCACTTGTGTCGTCCACCGCGACGCGCACGCAGGCCAATGTCTACATGGACCAGCTCCTCCCGCCCACCCATGTGCAGGCGTCGCGCGACAACGTGCCCGACCTGCCGTTCGATCTTGCAATTGTGGCGGGGCAGTAGCCTAGGCCGCCGTTTCATTTCCTGTTATTAATGCTCTTTTTTTTCTCCGTCTTCGATCGTCGCTTGTTGCAGGGGGATAATTATTCTTCCCTCAGCACTGTGATGTCGTTCCATTTCTTTCATCAATTTCTACATGACGAGTTTATGGATACGATTTTTTCTTTTGCTTGTTTCTGTTGAGAAATGATTTCAACTTTCTGTTTTACGTCACCTATCTTGTCTTGGGCAGTATCGTCCCGGTCCATACCTCCCTCCCACCTCCCACTCCCCAACAGCCGGATTGTCAAAGACACTTGATCCACTTTTTGGGGATTAATTTACTCATGCTACCCAGCTGAACTTTGAATGATTCTATTTCCTTTGCCTGTCTTTATTCCGTTCCGTTCTGCCCCGATTCTTATATTTCTCTCTTCTCTTCTTCTTCTCAGATACTGGCGAGTTCTCATATTGTCCTGTTTCCTTTGGTTTCATTTACCGGCTTTTGTGCTCTGATGACTAGTTGTTAACGCGGCGTTGGTTGGCAAAATTTACGGCTTGGGGGTGTTTGCTGAAGGGTTCAACTTGGGTCGTGGCGGCACACACATGATGATGTTACCACAAGGCGTCTTGGGTGTGGCTCTTGGGATAGTGGGAAAACAGTTGGGTGGATGACGGCACCTACTCTGGCTGAATAGAAAGAAGCCATACATAATGTATGGAATATATAGGGCTGGTTTGTACGAATCTGGTGTAAATACATCGTGCTTTGCGGGTAATAATACATGGATCTCCACGATGCCCAATGGCGCAACAATCTAATGAGATTACGACGTCTGACATCTTGCATCCAAAGGCTTCGTAGCACAAGTTTTTTTTTTTTTTTTTTTTTCCTTTTCACGAACAGTTCAGGGCTCTTGATCTTCCTTCGCTCTTGAGCAATCGATTGTGCGGACGACATGCTTGAAAGGAGCAGATTCACACGGAGATATCGCAGTTACGAGTCGGCCCCGGATTGCGCAAAGTGGATAACTCGGGCGCCGAGACTGGTCCCGACAGCTCCCGGAAAGGCCGATTCCGTTCTTCTCTCTCTTTCTTTCTTTCTTCCCCTACGCTGCTGAGCTGATAGGCACGTCCGACTTTCAGAACCAAGTGAAGTATTCCGGATAGTCGGAAACGACTATTAATTATCTTACCGAAATCATCCACCAAAACCTCCTTCTCCCCTCTTTCTCTTATTAATTCTCCTCCTCCTCTTTTTCTCCAATAATAATTATCAGTAACGGGGAAGGATGCCCTCGCTCGGCCGCATCGCGCGGGGCGCGCTCCGCGAATCCGGCCTGCTCTCCGTGGCGGGGGCGGGCGGAGACGCGTGCCTCATCATCACGGCCCGGTCCTGCCGCATGTTCGCGTACGGGGCCAGCTCGCTCATCCTGGCCCTCTTCTTCGCCGAGCTGGGCTTCTCCGACTCGCGCATCGGCCTGTTCATGACGCTGACGCTGGCGGGCGACGTGGTGCTCTCGCTGCTGCTCACCCTGGTCGCGGACCGCGTGGGCCGCCGCCGCACGCTGCTGGCCGGGTCCGCACTCATGATCGCCTCCGGGGCCGCCTTCGCCCTGTCCGAGAACTATTGGGTCCTGCTGGCCGCCGCCGTCGTCGGCGTCATCAGCGCCACCGGCAGCGACTTCGGGCCCTTCCGGGCCATCGAGGAGTCCATGGTCTCGGAGCTGACCACGCCGGCCACCCGGGCCGACGTGCTGGTCTGGTACGTCACGTTGGCGAGCCTGGGCAGCTCGGTGGGGACCGAGATGTCCGGGAGGATCATCGAGCGGTTGCGGGCCCGGGACGGGTGGACCCTCGTGGACGCCTATCACGGCTGCTTCTGGCTGTACGCCATCATGGGGCTGGTGAACATGGCCTGCACGGCGATGCTGTCGGCGCGGTGCGAGCTGAAGGTGCGAAAGGGGGCAGAACACCAGGACCAGGAGGAGGAAGGCAGCCCGACCGGGGAGTCGGAACCGCTGCTTGGCGACGGGGGTTCCCGGTCGGGTCGGCGGGAAACGGAGGGCCCTACTGCTGGTGATGAATGTGATGAACCCAAGACGGGGGGGAAGAAGAAGGGGGGAGGGAGCTGGGTCGCCCAGATCTCGCGCGAGACCCTGTCCATCATCTCGGTCCTCTGGTTCCTGCTCATGGTCGACTCGCTCGCCGACGGCATGGCCAACATGTCGCTGACGAGCTACTACATGGATCGCAAGTTCCACCTGGCCAAGTCGGCGCTCGGCGACATGCTCTCGGTCAGCTACTTCCTGTCCTCGCTCTCCAACATCTTTTCCGGCCCCCTGGCGCGCTACATCGGGCTGGTCAACACCATGGTCTTCACCCACATCCCCTCTTCGGCCGCCGTCTTGGTGTTCCCCCTCGCGCAGACCGCGCCGCTGGCCTTTGCGCTGTTGCTCGTGCGCCTCGGGCTCAACAACATGGACCAGGGGCCCCGCGCGGCCCTCATCGCGGCCGTGGTCAGGCCGGAGGAGCGCACGGCCGTCATGGGCATCACCGGCGTGGTGCGGACGCTCGCGTCGGCCACCGGGCCGAGCATCACGGGCCTCCTGGCGAGCAGCGACCGGTTCTGGGTCGCCTTCGTGGTCGCCGGCGCGTTGCGCTTGGCCTACGACGTTGGCGTGTTCGCCATGTTCATCAACATCAAGCTGTACAAGCACGAGACGACCGACGACGGCGCCGCCCATGCTCGAGAGGAGAACCGGCGGCACGACACCGATCCTCTGCGGGCGGAGCCGTAGAGTCCACCGAGCGAGAGCAAGATCACGTTATTGGCATATTAGGCGGATGATGCGTTGGTTGAGACAGGTCGTGCGAATCTCTTCTCGGTATCCATTGGTCAACTCGGTTCTAGGGTTTGTGATGGGTTCCGGTGAGGTCTAAAACAAGAGACAGCGGCCCCGTCGACCCGATCAGCGATTACCTTTTAAAGATGAACAAGCGGTTACCTCCCGAAGATATCCTCAGTTGGGTTCCACACTGCTCCGCTGGTGAAGGTCTGTGGAAGCAACAGCACTGGCGTGCTTCAACGACGTGCCTTAGAGAAAGAGGGGCGAATAATAAAGTGTCAAGCAAACAGCGTGAGGCGGAGGTTTGGGCTCCTTTTTTTTTTTTTCCAGTATGAAAACATGAATGCGAAGGGGAACCGAACCGAGGAGTCGCAGTGAACCGACTAATATAACCTTGGAAGAGATCAACGAGCATAGCATGATGCTGGGAAGCTTGTGTCCAACCCTAGGGTCCTAGGGGCACCTGGACGCGGTGGATCAAGGAGGTGTATGAGATTAATAATTACGCCACGGGGTTCGAGGGGAGACGTGAGTTTTAGGCAACTTTTGTCGAACATAGATGGCGCAAAGGTGAATAGGGTTTTAGAGGTAATTAGACCTCAGACTTCGGGTTATCAAGGAACTTACACACCAAGGTACTTAATAAGATTGATTATTTTTTAAACATGCTCGATGGAAGAAGAGGCATTCTTGTTTTGGGCGACATGTTCCCAATGATCTTATATTTAGTTGTATGTACTAATCAAATCAATTTGAAAGTTACGCTGATTGAATATAATAATTGTTTGTCGGTATCGCAACAAGACCGTTCCATATGAATTTGGACATGTCATCGTACGGATTACATTCGTCTGACCAGAACAGAAGAGGCCTGGCCGTGGAAGGAAGGTATCAGAATGTACAGTAGGAGATGAACGTGAACCAAAACAACCAACCAACTCGCTAAGCACAATGAATAGGTGCTTGGGGAAGGTGGGGCATGCGTCTCATTTTGTTCTTGCCTTCGCTCCCAGGAGGTTGGAACCGGTTCAGTTTAATTACTCTGCTCGCACTGCCATGTAGTACAGTGATGAAGGGCTTACCAAACATGTCTACTTCCGTTTCCGATTAAATCAGTTTCTGGATACAAACTCGCATCCTGTTGCGATTTACGGTCGGCGCCCGAGGACCATCAAAGAGTTGCGCATCGTCGCAACCCTTCTCGGGCCTTGCAAACCGAATCATCAAATAACTTTACGATTGGAAGAACCTGTCTATCCATTTCGCAATGCATTTGGGCTCGAACTCGGCAGCTCGTCACGCACGCATCTTATGCCGATCTTCAGGAACCTGATCATTCGAGCCATTTGGAACCAGCACAATTTCGCTCTCTGCAAGCCAGGCTGTCATGTCTGATACCATCTGAGCCCGACTGAATGGTACCTTGGGCCTGAACGGCGTCGCTGCTCGTGCCGCGATTGGCGAATTGTCGCCCGCCGCTACACAAAGGAAGTGCAGATGATGTAGCCTTGTCCACGCTGGCCGAATACCACTCCATCTTGTTCCAAGGGTGGGACTTGGGTGAATGCCACGGTTGGTGCCGGGACCAATGAGAGCCTTCACGGCGGCATGTCGAACGAGGCCTAACCACCTGGGCCGTTGCGGGCGCGGCCCCCCGTGCCCCGCGCTGTCCAGCGTGGCAGCAGCCACCATGCGAGCGTTGGCCATGCATGCTGTCGCCGGGTTCGTCCCGGAGGTTGGCTGTCGAGTTGTCGCTCTCGCGCCGTTCAAGAATAGGATTCTCTTTCGAGCACTTGATCTGACTTTCCTCTTTCCTTAGCACGCCCGCCAGCCAGGTGCAAAAAGGAGGATTCTAAAAGGGACATTCATGGCGCCCTGAAGGCGGGTTGCATCCGTTTCTGGGCCATCCCGCCGTCTTAAGCCGCCCCCCGCACTTTGCACCTGAGACGGTGCTCCCCGGATGCTGCCCTCACTGTTCAGCCAACCGCCCAACCGCCGACCATGGACGACGGCTACTATGACGACACCGCCGAAACGACCCATGCCCAGCTCCCGCCCGCCTTCATTTTGGCCCCGCTGAACTCGGCCGCGCGGAAAGCCGTCGACCACGAGAGGAATGGGCACCTCCGCTTCAAGATCAACGACACCATCGGCATCTGGGTCAACTTTGCTGACCAGAGACATATCTGGACGCTGGGTAAGGGCGACACCGACATACACCTCCCAGACACCAGGTCCAGCAGCGGCAAAGGCTCTCCGCATATCTCGCCCGTCCATGCGTCCTTCCAACTGGTCGAGGAGACAGGCGCCGTCTTGCTATTCGACAGTTCCGACAACCGTACCGTCGAGCCACTCCCGCACGCCACTTCGTACACAGTCCCGTTCCGCTCCAATGCCAGGTCGGTCCTTGTCGCCCCCGGTATCAACCCGAGGGTAGCGTTTGGGAAAGACCACTGGTACCAGTTCGAAATACAATGGCATTCAGATGGTCTCTATTCCTTGCCAAAGGGCGAGCCCTACCAGATGGGCCCAAGAAACTCGCGGACTAAGAAGTATGTGTGGGGTGGGGAGGTTGGGGCCGGCTCCTACGGCACCGTCTCGTGGGTATTGGATGCCACCAACGGCAAGATCATCGCCGTCAAGAAGTTTCACAAGCTGTCGGGCAAGAATCTCGAATTTGCGACCAGGGAGATTGCCAATCTCTTGAGCATCAATAGAAACGACTCGATCAAACATGCAAGCTTGCCCCTTCGCCCTGCCGCGCTGCCTCGTTTGCTCATTCGCTAATAACCTTACCCTCCCAGGAGCACATTCTCGAGATTCTCGACTACTCTGGCGGTGGGAAGAACGACAACTGGGGCGAGATCTTCATGCCGCTCATGGGCGGCAACCTCAAGACGCTAGTCGAGAACGTCCCGGACGCCTACGCCCTCTCCAACGATGTCCTGCGCCAGATGCTCCTCGCCCTAGAGTGCATCGCCAGCCACCGCATCATCCACCGCGATGTCAAGCCGGAAAACATCCTTTGGGAGTACGACGCGACGAACACAAACAACTACCGCTTCTGCCTTGGCGACTTTGGCCTGTCTAACGACCCGGATCTGGCCCGCACTGCCGCCGGGACCGAGCCGTTTATGGCGCCCGAGGTCTTCAATAGGAAGCGGCAGACCACCAAGGTCGACATCTGGTCGTTATTTGCCACCATTGTTTGGACGCGCACGCCCCAGTTCCGCCAGCTGTGCGCCCAAATGAGCGCGCCGGACCTGCACAAGTGGCTGGTCGACTTCTCCAAGACGGAGCCGTACGCCAACATACGCCGGATGGCAAGCATCGATCCTAATAAGCGGCCTTCGGCGACGGAACAGTTGGCCATCTTAGACGGGCAACACGACGACGTTGCCAACACGGCGACCTACGGGAGCCCGAGCGGGGATGAGCTGGGTGACGACTTCAACGCGCGGTTCTCCAGTGCCCTGCGCCTGCCGGAGCATAACCCTGATCTATTAACCTACGGCTCAGGCAGTTCGGGGGCGGTCACGTCGCCCGAGCTACCGTACTATGAGCCGTACGCCAGCAGGGTGTACGAGACATATTGGGAAGCCCGTGCGGGGCCGAGCAGGCAGTATATGCCGCCATCGCCGGATCCGGCTGGCGAGCCCCGCGGCCATGGGGTAGGTAGTCGAGAGATTGAGGCTCTGCCACTCTGAACATGGACCTCCAGTTGCTAACTGTTCGTAGGCATACGTTATGCCCTACGAAGACCCATACGGTCCGGCCGTCAGACAGGGTAGCGGGAGCGGTACGGCTGTGCCAGACAACTTCACCGCCGTTGCCGAAACCGACGAAGAGTCGGCGAGAAGAGAGCCACGAAGGAGACGGCATCATTAACGGGAAGTATCGGGCCCAGATGCTCACGCCTTGGTCATGACCCCTTTTCTTTTGTTTTCTTTTCTTTTTTTTTTTTTTTTTTGGTTATATGTTTGTTGTCTAATATTTTCATCTGCATGGCACTGGAAGATACCAGGGCGGAGATCAGGACAGGGTGCATAATAATAGTTCACGCTTTATATGGTGACCCCGAAGAAGATCTGGAGCACCAACCCCGGGGCAGCTAGATGTAGTTGGTGGTGGACAACTGCCCAGGAGGGGTGATTGCATACGTTTTCACGCTGGCTAGAATGTGGCCGGGAAAATCAAACAAGTTTTGATGATCACAAACTCTGATACTCAGTGATACTAATTACTTTAATTAGTCTCCCAGAATCCCCGACGACAACAGGGATACTAAAGTATTATTTTGCAGAAGCACCGAGGAAAGGGCATGATCCACTTCCGATTAGTCTTGTGCTAAGAACATATGTCCCCAAGAAGCTGAAACCTGAGACGACGGGAGATTGGCAAGCTAGTATTGGGGATGATTTTATTGAGCTGCCAAAGCAGCGCGCGAATACTTCGTCATGTGCAAGAAGATACTAATTAATGATGAATTACAACTATTAAGTCGAACCCCCTATCAACGGAACAACCCATCAATGGAACACATGCCAAGCCCACACCGCAACTTCAACCCAACCACTTCAATCTACCACAACTTGCCCAACTTTTTCTCAAACCACTTCAAACTTCGTAGGTATATTCAACAGTCAAAGATGGCTTATACTGAACAAGATTTACAGGATGCGGTTACAAAATACCACAATACTCGCTCTTCAATTCGAAGTATTAGCCAGGAATTCGGAATTCTAACCACCACCTTATTTAACCGTATCCGAGGCAGTCAAATACGTTCAATTGCAGCCGAACCGCGTCAGTCTCTTAGTCAGGTATAAGAAGAATAGCTTACCTAGTAGATATTGATCTAAGCTACCCTAGGTCTTCTACTAACCTATTTGTAAATCAAGGAATTCGCTAGCCGTATTCTCTAGGCATAAGGAGCTAGCTATACGATAGTTGGAAAAGGCTAGATGGCCTGATTTCTTTATAGATACCCTATTCTTAAAACCTACCGAGCCCGTAAGATAGAATTAGTCTATATCAATAGCGCTACTAACTTAGTTATATATAGTTAGTAGCTATGACTAAGTTATCTAGCTATTAAGGATATCCTACTAGCTAACCATTAGAACTATGACAAATATAGCATTATAGAAGGGCAGGGAACTAACGGTCTAGTAGTTAGAAATGCCAAAATACATATAATTTAACGAAAGGTCTCTAGTTCGTATGCCTAGACTTTATTTATTAAGTGTATCTCAGTAATAGGGATATTACTCCCTCTGGTCGTCATCTTTAAGGGCAAGAGTCTTTAATAATAGTGGTTTCCTATCGATAAGACGGAATTAAGGGATTAGAAGTTTATAATAACCGAAACAGGCTAGACTAATAATACCATTACATTAGAATAGCTATAAGAGGTGTTTATCCCCTATATATAGCTATAAGATCCTTTATAACGACGATTCCTCATATTAGACAGTTATAATAGCTATATAATTAAGGATTTTATATAGGTATATTTCAAGAATAACGTCTAGTTACTCTTTTTACCTCTATATATTATAGGCCCAGGCTATACCTAGGCTAGACAATACCTAGGCTTTACCTAGGCACAGAATAGACCTACCCCGCCCTACTCCTATATACCCTACAGGTCTATAGAGCGTTCGTTACTCGTTCGTAACTTGTCTAGTAGACACGCGGCCAAGGCCCGGTTAGTATCTGACCTGGAGCCTAACCGGGCCCTACCTAGATTATATATATATACATTAGTTAAAAGGCACTCCTCTATACGACTCTTATATTTTTCCTCTTTTTCCTCCCTAAGGTAGTCAAATAAAATATTATACGCTTATCTATAGATGCTATAAGGCTAGTATATTACATTTTGACTACCTTCTACTAATAGTAACTCCCTAAGGGAGTTATCGATAATGTAGTTATAGCGGATTTAGGAGTATATAGGCCTTTAGGCTTAGTAGAATTATAGGAACTTATCTACTCCCTTTAAGTAGTAATAGAATAGTAAAATACTACGATCGACACCCTTTAGGTATCTTAAACCTAATCTGTCCTAACCTCTAAGTTAGCTAGGGTACCCTCTAAAGCTTAACGGCCATAGTAGAAGCGTCTCCTAACTAGATAACCTTTTAATAGTGAAAAGGGACTCTTTGTAGTATAGAAGAGCACGATAGAACACGTCCTTATAGCTAATCGAGATTTTATCGGCTCTAATTATAACTAATAGGTCTTTATCCAGGGAAACCTTACGTACTAGGTATAGACCTAAGTTACAGCCTACTACAAATCTATAGGCCCGAAAGTTAGGTACGACCTAACTTAGTTCCTCCAATATCTCGAAAGTATCTTCTCTAACCCCTATAAGAAGATGGTAGCCTTATCGGAATTGGAATTCCTACGATAGAGAGACGATAAACCGTTTACCGCCTTTATTGTTTGGTTCGAGGCTAAGCTATTAAAGGTAGGCGGCCTCCTTTAGAGTGATAAGTTATGCCTAATCAAATTATAATAATGTCTCTCTTTAAAGCTTAAATATATAGCGGTTAGACAAGGAATTCCCTAGGATAATTATATAATGGTAGTCAAGAAATATTATAAGATTACTATAGATCTTAAGGCCCTTTAGCTTAGTAATAAGTATTAATAGATATAAGGGTAATAGGTAGTACCTAAACTATGAAGAGGGAAGGATATAGATAGAGATATACTAATAACTAGAATTAACTTATTATATATTAACTTATAAAGGAAAGGACTTAATAAAGATAAGATAGGGAAATATAGGGGTAATACCTTATAAGCGAAATAGGTTAGTCTAGAAGTATATATAGCCCAATAAGCAGCTAGAGTATATATCTAGTATAGGTAGAAGGGTTACTTTATTGCTAAATATAACTTTGCCCTTACTTTAAGGCTAATATAGTAGAACTAGTTAAGAACCGATATTAATGCTTTAGAGGCTAAGGATTGGAAGGAAGATAACGACCTATTTAACGAGGAAGATGGGGAGTAGGGAAAAGAGTAGCCCTTAAGCAAAGTCTTATAAAGGGGCTAGAAGACTATAACTACCTAAAAAACAAGTTTATAAAGATTAGTAAAAGAATAGATAGACCTCTTTTTCTTATTCTAATCTTCCTTAACTTTATCGGCTTTGTAAATGCTTAAATAGATAGTAGATATTCTAATTATAGTACTATTAGCAAGAGAATATACCAGAAGCTTAGAATCGAATAGATTAGTTTACCTATTATATATACCCTTAGGACTATAACTAGGCTATGACTAGACTGGAAGATCATTTAGATAGCCTATATTACAATAGATATTAATAGCTAGAAGAGCTAGGCTATATTCTATATAGTCCTAGGACTTATATATAACATTATACTAGGCCTCCTATAGATAGAATACTAGGAAGTTATACTAGATATATATATAGGCGTTCCTAAGATTAAAATATAACTAGGACTACTTATCTATAGGATTTCTTTATAGCCTAAATAGATAGGAATCTCTTAAATAATAGGTATAATCTTCATAAGTATAATATAAAAGGTATAGAAAAAGAAGACTTCTAATACCTTCCTAGTTACTAGTATCTAGGGGATAATAACTATCCTAGAATCGAGATACTAATTTGATAGAGATAGCCTGGAAAAAAGGGGTACCTAACCTAAGCCTAGTATAAAGTTAGAGATTACCTTACTAGATAAACTTTATAACTTTGCTAACCTCTTTAATAAGGAAAAAGCTAGCAGACTCCCCTTACATTATAGTATAGCCAACTATTATATTAAATTAAAGGAAGGCCTAGATAGAAGGATTCTTAAACTCCCTTAGGGCTCTCTCTATAATATACTACGAGATTATTTATTAGAAGTCCGAAAGCAAGTCGTTAACTTGCTAGATAAGGGATAGATCCGAGCTAGCTCCTCCTTGGCCGCTGTCCCTATCCTCCTAGTAAAGAAAGTAGACAGAGGATAGAGGTTCTATATCGACTATCAGGCGCTAAATAAGATTACGAAGCAAGATTAGTATCCCCTTCCGCTTATTAAGGAGACGCTTTACTCTTTAGCTAGAGCTAAGTGGTTTATAAAGCTTGACGTCCGGGTGGCCTTCTACCGTATCTAGATTATAGAGGGCTATAAGTATTTAATAGTATTCTAGACCTAGTTTAGCCTCTTTAAATAGCTTATCTGCCCCTTTAGACTTATAGATATACCTATAACTTTTTAACGATATATTAATAATGCTCTTAGTCTAATACTTAGAGACTTTATAATAGTATACCTTAATAATATCTTAGTCTATATATTGGGTAGTAGAAAAGATTATATAAGGTAGGTAAGAGATATACTCTAAAGGCTATAGGAAGTAGGACTTATATTAGATCTTAAGAAGTATATATTTGCTATAAAAGAAGTTAAATATCTTAGCTATATTATAGAGATAAGGGCTTAGGTTTGCCTAGACCCTGAAAAGCTAGCTACTATCTATAAGTAAGAGGTACTATATGAGGTTTAGGGAGTATAGAGCTTCCTAAGGTTTGTAAACTTCTACTAAGACTTTATCCTTAATTTCTCTAAGTTAACTATACCCTTAATATAGTTAACTTATAAGAATACCCTGTTTTAGTAGGGAACTAAGGAACAAAAGGCCTTTAAGGCTCTTAAGATAGCCTTTATTTTAGAACCTATCCTAGTATAATAGGATCCTAAATAGGAGATAATACTTAAGACAGACTACTCTAGGACGGTGTTAAGAGGGTGCTTATCCCAATAGGGAGAAGACGGGGTCTTATATCCTATAGCCTACTATTCCATAAAACTGTCCCTAGTTAAATAGAACTATATAATCCATAATAAGGAACTACTTACAATTATCTTATATCTAAAGGCCTAGTTAGCTAAGCTTTATAGTATTACTACCCCCTTTTAGATCTTAACTAACTATAAAAACCTTAAATACTTCTCTTAGCCTTATTTAATTAGCAAATGGTAAGCTTAATAGGCTAAAATACTTTCTCTCTTTAACTTTAAATTTCGTTACTAATCGGGATTATAAGCTTCCTATCCTAATGCCCTATCCTACTATAAATAAGATCACCCTAAGGATATATAGTATATAGTATAACTACTCCTTACTATTTAGATAGATATAATCGGTACCTTGTTATTACCTAAAATATACTACCTACCGAAGGGGAGTACTATTTTCGTAGATATATAGCTTATAGCCTTATAAGATAAGGGAGTCATTAAGGACGAACATTATATATACCGGCTCTAGGCCGTCTGAGACAAGGCTTAGAAATTTCTAAAGGAGGTAAACGTAATATAGACCTAAATTATAGATTACTCCCTTAATACGTGTCACGGATAAGCATATAGACGGCCTGATAGGCTGCAGCCAGGACATAGAACATTCCGACAGCCAATCACTTGACAGACCAATTAGAAGATTATTACCACCAAGACTAAGGTCTTTACTAGTAATAATAACATGTCACCGTCGATAACGCGGAATCATAGGGTAAAAGGAGAAATGGTACTAGTAATAACTATTAAAGAGGGACAGATAATTATATATATATAGCTAGCTAGTCACTTATTAGGTAGACTCTAAGAGTTTATTAGTAATAGCAACCTATAATTATAGTACTTATACTAAGTATTGCTAATTACTATAAGAGATAACTCTAGTATTGTTATAAACCCTTTAGCTTTACCAAATCCCTTAGACGACCTGCCTACTTGTCCCGCTTAATCTACCTTTATCTAAACCCTTTTAGAAGAAGTCTAAGTTAGGTTTGTTATACGTTGCTATTACTCCCTTTATTCTATTATAGTTTAGAACAGAGGTGACTTTGACCTCGACATCAATATAGCTACTAACATTATAGCCGAATAGCTACTTACTTAGCTTAGTCAACTCTAGTAGCAGATCTAGGAGTTGGACTAGAGAGACAAGGCTACTTAAGCCCAAATTAAGGAACTCGAGAACGGCAAAAAGCACTTATAGAAGTTGGTTAACGAGGCCTACGCCAAAATCAAGGCACTCGAGGGCGCTAAAGCAAGCCGTATTAAGATCGAACTACCTGGTAAATACGGAGGAACTAAGGAGGATTTCGTAGAATTCCTAATAAACCTCTGATCTTACTTCTGGCTTAATGACGATAAATTTCTAGATAACAAAGCCAAAGTCCTTTATATAGCTACGAGACTAGAGGGTAAGGTACTTAGATAGTTCAAGCCTATATAGAATGACTATCTTACTAAGGAAGATAAAGACGACCGAGACGTATTTACGTAAGTAGTCTTTTGATCCTATAACTATTTTAAAGAAGAGCTTTGGAAGGTTTTTAGCGATAAAGATAAGAAGATTTATATATAAGAAAGACTTGCTAATCTCTAATAGACTAAGTTAGTAGCCTTTTATACTATATAGTTTAGATAGGATATGCTTAAGTCTTAGCTTAACGATAAGGTATTAATATAATTATTCTATGATAGCTTAAAGGAAAAGGTTAAAGACGAGCTATATAAATACAATTAGCCTAAGACCCTAGATAAATATATTATATAGGCTATTAGAATTAATAATTGACTCTATATATAAAAGTAGTAGAAATGAGGCCAAATGAACAGAACTATAGTTAAGGCTAACGATAAGAAAAAGCGAGTATACGTTAGTACCTTATATAGGACGTACCTTAGAGCTATAGATATAGATATAATATAGAAGCAGGACTAGAAGAAGACGACCAAAGACAAGTCTAATGTTACCTACTATAACTATAGAAAGAAAGGGCATTATAAGCAAGAATATTAAAGCCTAAGGAAAGAATAAAAGATAGTCTCTAGAAAGGAAATTATAGTTATCGACGAAACTACTAAGGACGTTATTAAAGTAATAGCTATAAGCTACGAGGATAGGGGTAATAATATAGATAGTCTTAAATATAATAGTAATAGTAAAGACGAATAAGCACCGTACTCTAAACTAGTTACTATAGACCTAGAGATAGGTCTTGCTGAATAGGATATAGCAGGAGAATACGTACTACCAATTTCGATTCTCCTAGCCTTAAGGTAGTAGGGTTTTATAGTTATATAGAGATAGGATAGATCGTAGATAACTAATACCTAAAGAATCGAAAGACCTAGACCTAATGTTCTATTCCTCTAGGAACAAATCGAATAGTACTATAATGAAGTTTTCCGACTTAACATAGAACTGTATAAATGAGATAGATGCTTAACTCGACTCGCCTAGTAGAGCGATGAGATAAGGGACGAAATGAGGGAACTCTGATGTATCGTAGAAACCATCAAAGGAGAACAGCCTATGATATATAATAGGCCTAATAGCTATACTAAGTACCTTAATAACTAGTAACTTAGTAACGATATATAGAACCTAGAATACTAATTTATATGTGTGAACTATGGAAAAGACGAGCGTATATAGGAAAGCTACTAGAAGAAATACTCTTACTTTAGCATTAGAGTGCCTATAGTCTATGTATAGTGGGAAGGATTCGAGAAAGAATTCTAATACCTCCTAGGTAACGCTATATAACTATACCCTTGATACGAGGTATATACGCAAGTGCCCTAGTTCTAGTATATAGTATATAAATGCTAATATCACTTCTATGACAAATTCGAAAATAATCACTAGCCGACCCGATAGGAAAACGGGGATGGAAGCTTATACCCTATGGAATAGGTCCATAACATAGGAAATAGAGCGGCCGAATTGCTCTAGAAAATCGAAGCTCGGAGTCTAGAAGGTATTATAGTAGTTCTAAAATGAGCCTAGCCTAGGTACTATAGAATAGGACAAGATATATAGGACTCGTGCTAGAGTAACGATTGCCTCTATTATATGGACGAAAAGGAATCGCGAATTCGGGAGCTTTGGATAAAACTATATTATATATGATAAAAAGCAGAATAGACTTAATGGTAGGAAGCTATAAGCACTTAATAGCTTATAGAAATAAGTACGATTGACGAAGCCGCTATTAGCCAAATAACTAAAGAGGTTAGCACTGACCTAGGAAACGGGTCAGGGCCCTTTGAGGGGCCCGGAAACCATTAACGCCTATATAGCAGCGAGTGGTAGCGTAGTATAGGAGGAACTAGCGTAAGAGACCACTATATCGAGACCTCCTAGTAGAAATATAGAAAATTGCTGTAATCTTTAGACGACGGTAGCAAGACAAGCGACTATAGATAATAGTATAATAGAAATAGTACGAAATGCTTGTACTAGTAGATAGTAAAGTAGAGATAAACCTAATTTTGCCGACACTTGTAAATTAGCTATAAATACCCTAGAGAATGAAGCAGAAGTATAGTATAGTCAAAGGGCTATTTCCGATATAATAAGTACATAGGGAGACCGAACCAATCGATATTACTATAGTAGGGAAGACTATAGTAGTCGTATTTAGTATCGTAGATATAGGTAATAATAAAGATATAATATTAGGGTTACTATAGTATAAAGATTATAACCTAGACATTAGCTAGAAGAATAGTAGCTACCTATAACCCCGAATAGAGTTATATTCGACTAGCGAGATAGGGAGTATACAAGGATTATAAGCGGATAATGCTTAAGGGAAGGCATATCTTATAGATCTACTACAAGAGATAGACAATAGTAGGCAGACTACTACAGACTCTAGAAGAGGTAGTATAATAATATCGATATCGTAATGGGAGGAACGAGCCGAACTGCTAATAGCTGTTCTCTCTGTTAACGAATGTAAAGCACTATAATTAGAGTAGTAGGTTAAGACAGGAGAAATCGCCAATATCGCTATAGACGGAACCAAGTTTATATACTATTAGAAAACCAAGAGACAAGACAAGACTAGGGAAGTACCAAAAGAATACGAAGGACACCTAGCATTCGAACCGAAGTATCTAGAAGGATTACTAGAATATAGTCTATAGGATTACGGGATTAAGCTTAAGGAAGGAGTATGACTAAAGTTCTTTAAGATTTACTATATAAGCTAGATATAGAACGAAGAACTTAAGCGATATTTGGAGGAGAACCTTCGAAGAGAATATATCTGCCTGTTGATATCGCTAGTAGGCTACCTAATCCTGTTTATACCTAAGAAAGATAGAAAGCTACGGTTATACGTTAACTATTGGTAACTTAACGAATAGACTATAAAAAACTAATACCTGTTACTGTTAATCTTATAGCTCTAAGATTAGTTAGCAAGAGCCTAATATTTTACGTATCTTAACTTGTTATCGGCCTATAACTATATATAGATCAAAGAAGGCGACGAGTAGAAAACGGCCTTTAGGATACCCTATAGCTATTATAAGTACCTTATCATGCCATTTAGACTTACGAACACGCTAGTAACGTTTTAAGCCCTGATTAATCAAGCTATCTGACCCTTTCTCGACAAATTTGCGGTATATTATCTCGATAATATACTTATCTTCTCTAAGACGGTAGACAAACACTAGAAGCACGTAAAAGTAGTACTAGACGTGCTATATATATATAAACTATTAGTTAATAAGAAAAAGAGCGAATTTTATATTAGAAAAACGGTATTTCTAGGATATAAAATATCCTTAGGATAAATCCGGATAGAACCTTTAAAGGTTAAAGCTATTAAGGAGTAGCTACGACTAACGTTAGTTATAGAAATACAAAGCTTTATTAGATTCATAAACTTTTACCAAATGTTTATTAGGGACTTTAGAGCGATTGTATAACCTTTATATAAACTTACTAGGAAGAACGCTAAATTCCAATGGGAAGAATAGCACGAGTAAGCATTTATATAGATCCGCGACGCCATTACTAAAGATCTAGTACTAGTATTACTAGACCCTAAGAAGCTATTTAAGGTAGAAACGGACGCTTTAGACTATACTATCGGAGGATAATTAGGATAATAAGACAGATAAGAGAAGCTATATCCTATAGCTTTCTTTTTAAAGAAGCTCGATAGACTATGTCTTAATTATCTAATCTACGATAAAGAACTACTTACGATTATCGAAGCTTTTAGGAAATAGTAACTATACATTAGTAGTATAATTAAACTAGTATAAGTATATATAGATTATAAGAATTTACGATACTTTATAACGACAAAGGAGCTTAACAGACGATAAATACGATAGGTAGAATTCCTCGTGGAATTTAACTTTGAGATCTGCTATAAGAAGGGTAAAGAGAACGTACAAGCAGACATCTTAAGCTAACGAATAGATTATACGGAAGGACGAACGGAAACAACACTACCGTTATTCAAGGAACGAACAGATAGAACGCTATATCACGAAATGTAGATACCTATAGAAGATGATCTACTTGACTCATTCCTAGAATGCTATGTAATCCTTTAAGAAGAAAGGATTAACGAGGTATAGTATTAAGTAGCACCTGGACCACTAGTACCTAATAGAGTAGAAGAAAGAGATAGAAAACTCTAGTACCGAGGCAAAGTATATATCTACGACTAGGATCAATAGCTACAGATAATTTGAGAACTTTATAAGTCGAAACTTGGAGGATATAAAGGAGTTACAAAGACTATTATATAAGTCAGGAAACATTACGACTTTCCATAGTTAATAGTATAAGTTAAGGAAGTCATATAGAACTATGACATTTATAATTAAAGCAAAATGGTATGATATAAGCCATATAGGCCACTTTAGCCATTGCTAATAGCTGACAAACTATAGAGCTTAGTTACAATAGACTTTATTATAAAGCTACTAGAATCTAAGGATATAGCTATAGGAGTAATCTATAATAGTATTCTTACTATAGTAGATTACCTAACTAAATAGGTATACTTCTTTTCCTATAAGGAATCCTAGATAGCTAAATAGCTAGTAGATGTAATCTATTGGCAAGTTATATTAGTATATGCTTAGCCGTAAGAATAGATCACCAATAGAGATACCAAGTTCGTGTTAAAGTTCTAGTAAGCATTAATGTAACGATTAGGCGTTAATAGCAAGCTATTAACAGCATATTACCTATAGACTAACGGACAAACAGAGTGACTAAACCAAGTTATCGAGTAGTATCTCCGTTCTTACGTCATCTACTAGTAAGACGACTAGGTCATACTATTACTAATAGTATAACTCGCCTATAATATAACGCCAATAGAAATGACTAAAGTCATACTATTCTTCACAAATTATAGATACGAAGCAGACCTTAGGCAAGGACTAGAGGTCACGGTGCCAAGAGCAGCGGTTAAAGCGGAACAAATGTATATACTATACGAGAAGCTTAAAAAGGAACTCGAGTTTGTCAGGACTAGAATAAAAAATTACTACAATGAATATAGGCTCAAGGGACCTCGCCTAGAGAGGGGAGACAAAGTCTACCTAATCGTACGAAACTTATAAACTAAACGACTAAGTACGAAGCTAGACTTTAAAAAGGTCGGACCCTTCGTTATTAAAGAACGAATTTCGACATCTAACTACTAACTATCGTTACTATTATCTATATAATTATAGACAGATGTATTTTATATTTTACTTCTCGAACTAGCACTAAAGAATGCTAAGACTATTATAAACATTAAAGTAAAGGACGAAGAGAAAGAATAGGACGTTAAAGAAATTCTAGATTCATGTATTATTAATAGGGAACTGTAATATCTAGTTAAATAGCTTGATTTTGGACTAGAGGATAACTTATAGGAACTAGTCAAGAGTTTGAACTGCCCTAAGAAACTAGAATAGTTCTACTAGCAGAACCCGGATCGACTAAAGGAAAACCTAGGACAGAACTAAAGACGGCGCCCTAGTCGATAGTATCGACGGCATTATTAATCTGTAACAAGGGTATAGCAGGCATCTCTTATTACTTAACCTCCTCTAACTCGTCTAAGGTCGACAGACTATATGCTATTATATTAGTACCTTTCTCCACCAAAAACTCCTTCTATTAACGAAGACGCCAGAGCTATATAAGCTTTTCAGATAACTCGTATTAGGCTTCTTCTAGACGGCGTTAGGATTTATCTAGCTTAAGTTCGGTACGACGTTTAATATCCTTAATACGACGCTACTCCTAAAGAATACGATCTACTAGAACGAACATTAGGAATCATAGTACTAAAAAAAAAAAAGGAGATAAGCTTATAAGAGGAAAGTAGGATGCTAGAGCTATCGTAAGAACGACCTTGACGAATATAGGCCTTATAATACTTTATACGTGCGATCATTCTACAGATAAGGCCTTGCGACGCGTACTAAAAGCAAGGTATAACAATAAAACCGTTCTTAGCAATATTCTAAGCAAGGGAAGCACGGTAACATGTAGAATACGACTTTCGTTTCTCTATCGGCATTTTGTTAACATGGTAACTATAATATGGAAATAGGAAGAATATAATACTTATAAGCAAAGGGTATTAGCACTATTTAAAACGGCCTAAAAGGGCTTTTAGGTCGAAAGCCTTAAAGGAGGAGCATTATATCACAGATAAGCATATAGACGGCCTGACAGGCTATAGCTGGGACGTAGGACATTCTAATAGCTAATCACTTGACAGACTAATCAGAAGATTATTACCGCTAAGACTAAGGTCTTTACTAGTAATAATAATATGTCACCGTCGACAACGCAGAATTATAGAGTAAAAGGAGAAATAGTACTAGTAATAACTATTAAAGAGGGACAGATAATTATATATATATAGCTAGCTAGTTACTCGTTAGGTAGACTCTAAGAGTTTACTAGTGATAGTAACCTATAATTATAGTACTTATACTAAGCATTGCTAATTACTATAAGAGATAACTCTAGTGTTGTTGTAAACCCTTTGGCTTTACCGAATCCCTTAGATGACCTGCCTGCTTGTCCCGCTTAATCTACCTTTGTCTGAACCCTTTTAGAAGAAGTCTGAGTTAGGTTCGTTATAATACGTAAGGTACCTTTTAATTCTAAGGTAGACTTTAGCTTCTTATATAAGAGCTATTTATAACTACTATTCTTTAATATATCTATAACTCCCTTATATTAGGCTACCTAGGGAGGAATAGGTCATTTAAAATACTTTAATAGGACTACTATTAGGACTTTATATCCCTAGATATAAAGAGATTTATAAGGAACTATTATACGTATTAAAGGGCTAAGGTTTTATGTTAACTACGATAAGGACTCCTCTAACCCCTACCTATCGCCGACCGCTTCTAGAAATAGATTTCTATCGATTTTATAGTTAATCTCCCTATATAAGACGAGAATTTACCCTAATACCTTATAGTAATTACCGACCGGCTATTAAAGTACATCTAACTCGAAGCTATATCTTTAATAAAAGCTAAGGCGTATATACTCTGGTTCTAGGATATATAGTAGCAGTTTTACGGATTTCCGATATAAATTATTACTAATCGTAGTTTAGACTAGCTTAGTTAGTTTTAGACTACTCTCTATAAGACTATTAGAATTGAATAGCTATTATTAATAGCCCATTATCTATAGATAGACAGAGGTATAGAACGTATAAACTAGGAAGTATAGACTATCCTATGGATTATAGTTTTCTTTACCTAGTATAACTAGCCTAAATATCTACCTATATACTAGCTTGTAATTAATAACTATAATTTAATAGTAACTAGGATAAGCGTAAGCTACCTTCTCTATAATTACGATATAAGCCTAATATAGTTTACCAACCTGCTAGATACTCCTACCTTGACCTTATAAGGAAGAGCTACTAATTTCTTACATTACCTAAGAGAAGGTATAGAATAGACCTAGGCCGTTATTATATATATATAGTAGTGCTAGTAAGAAAATACTAATCGCTCTTAATATCTAGCCAAATGGTTTAAGGTAAGGGATAAAATATAGCTATCCTTATATAATATTAAGACTAACCGCCCTAGCTATGAACTTAACTAGGTTAATATTGGGTATAAAGTGATTATAGTACTAACGTTACTAATAGTAACTCTAAATGTTCCCTATAGGCTCTACCTTACCTTCTATATTAACCTTATTAAGCGTACTATATCTAACCTATTACCTTTATAATATATATTAGATTTCTAACTAGACCTAGTATCAGAACTTTCCTAAGAAGGACTATTATAAGAGGAATATAAAGTAGAAGCAATCCTTATAGCTAGGAATATAAGGGGAAGAGGAAATCGACATAATATACTAGTAAAATAGAAGAGATATAATATCCTAACTTAAAAACCGTTAGAAAATCTAGAAAATACTAAGGCACTTAATACATTTAAATAGGAGTAAGGAGACGTATATTACTATAATAGACCAGTTACAAATAGGAGGTAGGGGAGAGTATAAAAGCAAATAATATAAATTTTTTATATAGGTAGGCGAACCTAAGGTAAATAAATAATAGGTATATTATAGTTACGTCGCGGACGTATTATAACTATATTACAGATATACCTATGGAGATAGTCTAATCATAAAAATGAAAACAAATATACTAACTAGTACGTAACGCGTTTACTCTATAACCTCCTCTTCCTTATCCTCTTCCTTTAAAATAATGGTTATAGCGGCAAGGGTAGGGTTATCATGGTTACAGACTAGGCGTACCGCGTAATCGATAGGTAAGGAAGAGCAGCAGGTATAGGAACGGCCGAAGTCGATCGGTACGGATATAGGGCGCGTAGAGGCGCTTAAGTAGGCGTGGGAGGCAGGTGACAAGGTGCCTAGGATGTAGGCGATAAGGGCGGTATTAGTGTTGACTAAAGTCGATATATTCTTATTTATATGTTATATCTAGTGTAGTATATCATCGTTCTATACCATAGCGTGGTATATAAGCTGCCTGGTAATTTATAGGGTAGGGTTAGAGCTAGTAGTAGGTTAGACGATATTACTATAGTAGGTAGGGGTATTAGGGGTAGTGGTAGTAGCGACTAGGGCAAAGTTATTACTAGAATAATAAGAACTTACGGCCTAGATAAGGGTAAAGGTAGCTTATCTAGGTAAGCGGTTAGACTAGGTAACCTTAAAGAGTATAGAGAATAAACATACTAATATAGAGAACTTAGGCATTAGGATAATATAATAGACGCCCTAGTTAATAGTCTTATAGTAGGTAAGGGAAGTAAAGATAGTATTAGTATTATAATAACCTATAATTTTCTTAATACCTATATATAGGTAAGGATTATTAGCCTAAAGCTATAGATTTTAAATATAGCTCCTATAACTCTTATAATATATTATATAAGAAGTACCTTAACTTTAAACGTACTTAACCTTATTATCTTTAAGAAGTTAGTTAATATATAATAAGTAATATTATTACTTCTTAGGCTATAGTTTAAACTCCTTATTAGAAGAGTTACCTTTAATAATATACCTATTAAAGAAGAGGTTAACATTCTTATACTATAAAATAAAGAGTTAATCTATACCCTATATATATATATAATAACTAAAAAATTAATATAGGTAAGGAAAACTTATATAATATTTTTTATTCTCATCATTATTAAAGTAATAACTACTATTACTACTACTAAGTAAACTAGTAACTATTAATATACTAAATAGATACTAATTAAAAAAAAACTTTAAAAGAATGACAGAGGTATAGGTAACAAGTATAGTTATAAGAGGCAAGGGCGGTTAAAGGGCATAAAGGAAAAGAAGAGTTAGTTATAGGAGAGAGAATTAGGAGTAAGAAAGAAGAGAAGGAGGTATTTATAGGCGTTAGGAAGAGGGCGGTAAGGGAGTACGTATAACCTAGGCAAATTGCTTATTACACGCGTAACTCACTACTATACGTGTAAGTCGCGTTATTCTAATAACAAAGGGAAGGAGCTTAGCTTTTATCTAAACTCGAATAGCTACCTATTCGCGCTCGACACGCCATTATATACGTAGGTTATATTGTTATAGTGACAAAGGAAGGAAGGTATGGGACCTGCTTGTAGGACTAACTCGGGGGCGGGATACGGGACGGGTCGGCCTAATAACCGCGAAAAGAGAAGGGGGGGGGTATATTATAGGCCTAGGCTATACCTAGGCTAGACAATGCCTAGGCTTTACCTAGGCACGGAATGGACCTACCCTACCTTACTCCTATACGCCCTATAGGTCTATAGAGCGTTTGTTACTCGTTTGTAACTTGTCTAGTGGATATACGGCCAAGGCCTAGTTAGCGCCTGACCTAGAGCCTAACTAGGCCTTACCTAGATTATATATATATATATTGGTTAAAAGGCACTCTTCTATATGACTTTTGTATTTTTCTTCTTTTTCTTCCTTAAGGTAGTTGAATAAAATATTATATGCTTATCTATGGATGCTATAGGGCTGGTATATTATATTATATACCTTATATGTCTTCTAATTGTCAGACTTGTTAGTCTTTTCTTCTTTAAAGTATACTTACTAGAAGCTCCTTAATAATATAACTTCCTAGACCGATTTAATAGTCTTAGGTAAGTAGTTAATAATTAAATGTATTATAAGGGCTTGGAAAGAGGCTATTATAGCCTAGAATATTAAAGTAAGATAGAAGGCATTAGAGTTATAGCTAGTTTATATAGCTAAACCCTTAATAAATAGGCTATTATTAGAAAATTCTAATACTTCTAATAATGTAATTAATCCTAACGAATAGTTAGTACTAATCTAGAGTTTAGAACCTATTTAATACTCCTAGCTATCAAAAGTAGCTATTAAACTAGTATTCTATACGCTATAAAGGAAGTTAGATATACGTAGTTAGCTAACTAACCTAGTTACTTAAAATTGGCACCTATTTATATATAGGCTTTTACTTTGGAAGGTTGAAAAAGCGTTTGACCAGAAGAACTTTGAATTAGCTTGGTTACACCAGGAAAACGAAGCTTTGAAGGCACAGTTAGAAGCAGTTCGGCCGTCGAAGAGGAAGAGGGTAGTTACGGATCTAAACTAGTAGTTCGCTATAATTGAACAGGTCCATCAGGCGTAGATTAAAGCCGGCCGTATAGAGGACCCTGCAGCTAAAGAAAGCGGCTTAGAAAGTATAGAATCAGTAGCTTCCTATATTGTAGTTAGTTAAACAGATTGTAGTATATATAGCTAAAGATAATGTATGGGTATTAGTGCCAAGCTTTGCCAAGTGTTCTATTGATGGGTTGTTCCGTTGATAGGGGGTCCGACTTAATAAACAGCATCCACTTGGGCAGGTCAAATATGACAGCACCATTTCACAGAGCTTATACACCTTATATAGGCTACAGGTTATATTTATCACTATTATTAATTATCTGAAAAGAGTGACTGAGAACGACAATAAGACATGTTCGCCCTGACCTTCTCATCCGAAGTAATAACCGAAGAAAGGACCACAGCCACCACCACCACCACCATTTTCGATTTCCATCATCTGAATCAAGGCCATCGTTCAAAGAGCGCGCATAATAGCGCCGGTGAGTGAGAATAAAACGCACGTCTACCCGGAACATATTTAGTTAATAATCTACGACCCCCGAGCAATGAGTGATGAGGAACTATTATTAGCTATCTTTGGCGCCCTCTCGCCTGACCAAGTTATTACCCATCTCAAGTCTTAATAAAATTATTAGTAATTATACCTTAATTAGGCCCCGCAGCGGGCGTGGCTGGTGCCGTAGTCGCCGGCCGCGCCGTAGTCGCAGCAGTCGCCGCCGGGCGAGCACTCGTACACGTGGTGCAGGTTCCGCTTCCTGGTGATGACCCATTCGCCCGTCGCGACCTTGACGCAGTTGCCGCAGTACTGGCCCTGCGGTGCCCCCTTGAGGCACCGGCACCCGTTGTGCGAGCACGCCCGCTTGGTCGGTCCGGATCCGGACTCGGACTCGGACACGTCGTCGCGCGCCTCCGCCGCGACGGGGACGGGGGCGAAGGCGGGGACTTGGGGGGGTTCCTGCTCCGACGCCGGGCTGGCGAGGCCGAGAGTGGCGGTCAGGAGGGCCAGGGCGAGGGTGAGACGCATTTTTGTTGTTGATGTTACTAACCCTACCGACCTGGTTCCCGGTGCGCCGATGCTGATATTAAGTGGGATAGAGTGTCTCAGCCAGGTTCCCAGATGTGCGGCCAATCCAGCCTCTTGGGTGCAATGGTAGGGCTCTATCTTGGTATTGCTGACCGTCGACGGCCTAAATGCCCATCCGGCTGTGGGCCGACCATGACGCATTTTATGGCGGTTGCTTGCATAATAGACTTAAGAGTGTTTACTATACGGTGCCATGTCATGGAGTTGCCGGTGTCCCAATACTCACATATGAGGGCGGCAGAAATTAATGAGCGCTAGTGTATCATCATCAAGCCGTGTTCGGGTTGCTTTCCCCATACGCGGGTATAACCTGCCTTAAGGGGAAGAGAAGGTTTCAGCTACTACTTGACGGTGATGAGAAAGTCACATGTAAGCTAACACCTCCGACTCGGTGAAAGGTAAGCTGGGTCGTGTAACAACCTTGGTACCGTATTTGCGCAGGTAGCCGTCAGCCGTGCCAACCTACCTTAATCAAGCCCGCGCAAGGTTTTTGGCTGTTCAGATATCCCACTGGAGTAGGCCCTCTCTCCCGAGAGAGCATTGTAAGCGTAGAGCGTGCCACCTATTGCCAATCCTTTATGGGGAACATATTATAGGCACGTGCCCTTCAAAGGAGCCGCTTCTCCGCCTTGGAACGCAGACAATACTGTACATACGTACGAGGGACCAAAGAGATTCGGTGTTACGGAGCTATTGCCAAGTCAGTCCCAGGATCCGGGTGTCCGGGTGTACGGAGAGCTTAATCACGAGGCAGCGAACCATGTATTAGCCGGGGGGAAGCCAAGACGCCCAACAAGGGGTACATGAGTATATGTATATTGCTACTTGGTGTTATTAAAGACTGACGTGGTTCAGAGTCTAGACCATGCACCCATACATCAAGCAGAGGCAGAGAGCGAAACTCGATGATACCCAATGTTTGGGACCGAGGGTGGCAATTCCAACCATTTAATCCTCCCCCCCCCCCCCCCGGGCGATCATCATGAGTCAGCGAGGAATGTCCCCGTGTTGGGGGAAGAGGAGGAGGGCAAGGAGGAGGGCAAGGAGGAGGGAAGGCGGACGTCAAAGGTAATCCATGAGTGGGAAGCGTCGGCCGTGTTGTTCTTGACCACTGTGAACTCGTTGGCCTCGTCATCAAACTCGAGAGCATAGATGGACGCGGGAGACTCTAAATTGCCCATAAACAAGTGGTGGGTGGCGGCACTCGCGACGGAAGCCAAGGCACCAAGGTACCCCAGAAACATCGTCGAGCCTCTCATGTCTCACGAAGGAGTCAGGAAAAAAGGGCGAGATACATTGACAGAGATGCCGGTTCGTTGTGTGTGTGTGTGTGTATGTGTCAAGGTATTACTTACTCAAGTCTTTAGGATCGAGCGAGACTCACGATGCATGCCTAGCGGCTAGTTACAGGCTGGTCAACCCCCGTTTCCATGAATCATACCTCAATTCTGTAAACATTTTACGGCACTAATTATCATAACACTTCAATGTGCCGGAGGACAAGGATTGCGTCGAGAGAGCTGCTACTAATTAATTACACTATCCTACGTTATATAACCCGAAAATGTCTTACGCCTTGGAATCTGAGTTTGATGCTACTATTTTCTCGCGAAGAGATCGTCTAACGCCACTTAGCCTAAACAATGTCATGACCTAAAAGTTAGGTATAGTCAGTTAATCATGTACGGGTTTGGCACGGAGTTGCGAAGCACAAGTTGGGCAATCTAAGTTTTGCAACGAATTCTAGGGGAATGCACTTGCCGGCACATAGTATTCGCTTGCGGCATATCTTATCACCAACCCTGAGGGACGGATAGCTCAGGGGTAGAGCAACCGGCTGCAGTCCGGTAGGTCGCGCGTTCAAATCGCGCTTCGTCCTCATTTTTTTTGTTTCGCCACATCCCATCCATCCAATGAATGGCTGGCGTTCACCTTTTGCACATAATACTGCCGTTCCCAAAGTGATATTGATAGAGGCATAATTATATTTCGATGAGTGTGCGCTGATTCCATAGATGTTTGGGTGCTGTTCTCCTTTCTGCCACATCTCCAATCACCCCAAAAGACCTGGATATGATAATTATATCCAACATAGAGCCCCTCTAGTCGGGTTCTGAGACTTAACTTCAAGTGCTGTTAATTAATTAACCTTGTTCGTTGACTTTGATATTCATGTTCCTCCGCTCTGAGGCAAAACAACTACATGGTCTCAGGTTTATACTCACAGTGTTCGGGCGATTGAATTTCCTGCAGATTGAGGGAAGTATGTGGAAGACAGGAACCACACTGCGAAGAGGAAGAAAGTAATACTGTAAGTGGCCTAGGGAAGCAAGAGGTGTTGTCTGGCATGCTGAACTTGTTTCCATAAGGATGCTACTTCAGTCATCGGCTTCACCCGACTGATATGTCGACCACTGTACGGTACAGTGCCAGGTTACCGAGGGACAAGCGCTCTAGCCCTATTGGGTCGCGTCGATGTCTTGTCCACTTTGTCGGTGTTTGTCCGCTTCCACATGACCTTTCATGCGCTGATCAGCCGGCCAGTGCTGGGTAGGGGAAAAGTGAACAACAAAAGAGGGCAACGATTGGTGCGCGTGCAGGAACCTGCAGTTGGCCAACACCCAAAGCAACACTGCAGTCCTACATCGTGGCGATTCTCCTCAGGAAGCATGCGATCGGCTGGCTTTCAGGTTACAGAGCCCCGAAACCTCCCCCAGTTTCCAGAACCGGTCGATGCTGGATAAGCCGAGACCCTCAGACTCACTCAGGGGGACGGTGCCCGGTATTTATATCGAACAAAAAGTTCACGCACAAGACGGCTCAGCTCATCATATTAATACGCATCGCTGCCGCCAGTCCGGCCAATTCGAATTCCTCAGCGTTGATCTTGGGATTCATCCGCCAGTCTTTCCTGAATTGAAACACCGCTAATTACCATGAAGTACGCGCGCAACAGTTTCCTCGTGGCCCTGTATTGGCCGCGAGTCGCCAAGGCCTTGGATAATGGGGTCGGCTTGACGCCTCACATGGGATGGAGCAGCTGGGTAAGAGGAACATCATCATGCAGCGCCCTTCCCCCTGTCAACCCCCCGAGGCCAGAAGAGACGACGGGGCTCGGTTCGCTAATTTTCCCATCTAATTATGCCGCAGAATGTCGCCCAGTGCGATGCTGCCTCGGCCAAGTATGCCCTCGACACGGCCGAGAAGTTTATTTCGCTCGGGCTCAAGGACCTCGGGTACGAATGTAAGAAGGACAATGGGGCAAGCTTCTCCTGGAGCCAACCTGCCCTCATCCCCAGCCGCCCCCCAGCCGGATTCTCCGAGCCGTGTGTGCATGACGCGTGCTGACGGCGGCCCCCCCCCCCCCCGGCAGACATCAACATTGACGACTGCTGGTCGCTCAAGTCTCGCGACGAGAACGGGAAGCTTGTGCCCGATCCGGGCAAATGGCCCGACGGCATCAAACCCGTCGCCGATCGGATCCACGACCTGGGGCTCAAGTTTGGTCTGTACGGCTGTGCCGGCCAGAAGACCTGCGCCGGTTACCCCGGGAGCGACGGGGATAAGTACGCGGCCTCGGATGTCTCTCAGCTGGTCGAGTGGGGAGTCGATTTTTGGTATGTGGTTTATTATTAACCCCCTTGTTTTTCTTCTTTCTTTCTTTCTTTCTTTCTTTCTTTCTTTCTAAAACCCACTACCCGTACAGGAAGTATGACAACTGCTACACCCCCTGCTTGGACAACCCACCGCCGCAAACCTGCCAGAGACCGGCGGGAAACAGCCAAGAGTGGTACGCCCCGATGCGGGATGCCATCCTGGGCGTCCAGGAGACGCGCAAGATCCACTTCAACCTCTGCAACTGGGGACGTGACGACGTCTGGGGGTGGGGCGATGACTACGGACACTCGTGGCGGTACGTCTCGCCGAGGTCCGCTCCGTGGACCCTTCCTAATGTTTAAGCCCTAATGTTTAAGCTAATACCGTGATAAACAAATCTAACCTAACAACCGCCGGATCGACCATGGACAGGATGAGCGTCGACAACTGGGGAGACTGGGAGAGCGTCGAGCGGATCGGCAGCGCGGCGGCCGACATTGCCGAGTACAGCGGGCCGGGCGGGTTCAACGACCTCGACATGCTGTACCTCGGGTCGCCGAAGCTTAACGCCAACGAGGAGCGCCTCCACTTCGGCCTCTGGGCCATCGCCAAGTCGCCCCTCGTGCTGGGGCTCGACCTCGCCACCATCTCGAACGCGACGCTCGACATCATTCGCAACAAGGGCATCATCGACATCAACCAGGACAGGCTGGGCAAGGCCGCTACCACCTTCACCCCGCCCGGCCGGCCCGGCCCGGAGAGCGAGAGCGGCAGGATCTACCCGTACTGGGCCGGCCCGCTCAGCGACGGCGTCGTCATCGGCCTCTGCGCCGGCTCCTCGGCGGGGACCTACGCCGTCGACTTCAGGGACGTCCCGGGCCTCGGGGACGGCAGCTACTCGTGGGAGGAGATGTACACGGGCCAGACCGGCACCGGCACCGGCGTCTCGTTCGACATTGACCTCCACGACATGCGGGTCATCAAGGTGAAGACGGCGGGCACGAAAGGAGGACGGGCGGCAGAACTTTGAGTTGTCCAAGACAAATACATACGGTAATTAAGCAGTGTGCAAACGTTGTACCTTAATTACCTACCTTTGCAGGGGGACAGCTTGATAACATGGGTAATTAATACATTATTAGAGCCATCTTGAGCCCCTCTCGGCAACGTAGGTAGTGATTGGCTCGAAATGTACATACACTACCTCGCGAGTCCTTGATTTGACCATAATTATTCTCTGGAGAAAACATTTCGTTTCTGATTCATATTCTTGTATTCCGTATTAGTCTTTCTCTCATTGTGTGACTCCACGTGCAGAATACTTCCGCCGTTCTATTAAGCAGGCAGTGATCCTCGCCTGAAGCCAGCAGAAAAGCTATGACGACTTCGGTTCCCCTGTTTAATCGGGAAGAGGCTGTTCTTCGGTGCCCCATCGAGCAAGTGTCAACCACGAGATCCATTCGGGGAAAGGCTCCGAACGATCCGAGATCAGAGCAGCTATAAAGGCAGTCGGCATCGCAGTCCAGCTCTTGACAGTTTATTATCAGCAGAGTTTGGCATCTTGTCTAGACGTCATTCCTTTTAGTCGATCGAGGTCGAGCTTGAGTTGGATGTCACGCTGACACATACTATTATACGGCTGGGTGTCATGTTTGCATGTGTTTGTGTTCCACTGACAATTCAGTGTGGGAGGTTGAAACGTCATCGTTTCGTCCGTATGGTTGGCTAAAGTCGGCTTCACCATTGAGGTTGGTGAGCACGAGGCTAGCCCGTTAATAATTATTAATTATACTCTCCGCGTCGACAAAAAAGAGGCTTCTACAAAGCGAAATGCATAAGTACTGTGCCTAGGTCTGGGTTATGGCCCAAAGAATTTCTAGGGCGCAGAGCTAACTAATTATCTGCGAGTTATTGCCTACACTAATTAATTAAACCTGTAATTCATCAGTTCTTAAACGTTGATCCCGTGAGCATGTCGTCGCCAATCACCCTGGAAGATGGAGTCGTCGACTACCCAATCTGCCCTGGCATGACACTTGACCAGGGTATTTGGCAATACAAGCGTGATGCCAAAGGGCCCGTCATTACGCCCCTTCAAGACGCGCTCAGCATCACGAGGGGAAACGTGGACGGCTACAACCAGTGGACCTATCTGAGTATCGACCACAACCTTCGGGCTCAGGGAGGCATCTGCGTGGCCTGCGATCTGAAGCTGGACCGAGTCAGCGTAAGTGAGCTTTCGTAATTAATTACTTTTTCCTTTCTTTGCTCTTCTTTCTTTCCCTCTTCGCGTCGTTACAGAAACAAGGCCACGTTGGTAACGGATCAATAATAGCCACCGACCGAGGTCAAGATATCGCTCACGGCAGATGTCATCCTGCGTTATGACGGATCGACGCTCAAGTACTGTTGGTTTGATAAAACCACGGGCTGGTTTGTCGACATTGGCCGGTCTGCCATCCGTATCGGGGATCAGAAGACACATACAGTTGTGCTCTGTATTTGTCCCACAGTCATTACTGTCTTTGAGGATGGCAATCGCATAGGTAAATAATTACGCGTTCTCTGCGTCCCCCCGAAGCAACCGCATCAAGAAGTGGGCTGTAGATAAATCATTAATTAATAGGGGCATGGACGACGTCGGTCCCGGCAACCTTCCAACCCACCTTCAACTGGCAGATCCTCGCCACCAGAGCCGAGTTGCAAGCCACCCTCTCCAACATCCTCGTTCTCCCCCCGCTCTTTGTGCCCAACGTCAGCACCCCCTGGGACGTGGCCTTCACCAATGTCGGGGCGCCTCTCTCCGGCCAATGGACCATCACGCGCGCCCCCGGCGACGCCATCCCCGTCACCCTCTCGCCCGGGGGCTACATGCGCGCCTCGACGGAGAAGCTGTCGAGATACAACTCTACGGTGTCGTCCACGGCCACGTGGAAGCTCCCCAGCATGGGCATCATCATGTACCGGCTGCGCGTCAACGCATCCGGCGGCTGCGAGACCAAGGTTACCATCTTCGGCAACTACATCCTCCGCATCACGAGCGGAGGAAAGCGTCTGGAATGGGACGCCTGGGTCGACAACCAATTCCGCAAGCAGGGAGACAGCTCCATCGTGGTCGGCAGCGCCGACTGGACCGTCGTCATGATCCATTATTCCACGACCATGGTCACGCTCCTCGAGAACGGGGTGCAGAAGTTCTCGGCGCCCTGGTGGACGACGGCTCCGCCCGACTACCTGACGCCCGGCTTCAGCGTCCAGCACCTGGACACGCAGACGGCCGTCTCGGTCGACATCAGCCACGTGCGCACGCTGTCGGTGAGCAAGTCGGCTCGCAGCCTGGTCGAGGACCTCCAGCCGGCGCTGCTCAGCTATTATCCGCTCAAGGACGGCGTGTCCGACCTGGCGGTGGCCACTCCGGCGCTCGACCTGGTCCCGACGACGCCGGACTACAAGCCGAGCTACTCGCCGGGCGCGTTCGGGTCCGCCATCGACTTCGCCGGCGCCGCGGGATGCCTCCGGATCCCCCTGTACCCGTACGGGCGCGTCTTCCCGTCGTACGCACTCTCCGTCTGGGTCAAGGCGGCGTCGTACCCGCCTCCGGGGACGGACAACGCCGGCATCGCGGGGCCGCTCTCGCTGCGTCCGGACGGCAGGCTGAGCTACGAGTTTGTGTACTCGAGCGGCAGGGACTACGTCACGCCCAGCGTCACGTTCGTGTCGCGCAACCCGCTGCCGCTGTCGACGTGGACCTCGGTCGTCGTCACGTACGCGTACGAGGAGTCGCGCCTCGCCATCTTGGTCGGCGGCCTCCTCGACTCCGTCTTCTACACGTCCAGCGACAACAGCAGCCGCTGGGCCGTGACGCCCTTGGCCGGGTACATCGGCGGCGCCCTCCGTTCTTCTTCTTTTTCTTCTTCTTCTTCTTCTTCCTCCCCCCTGGCAGCGGAGTCGCCGTTCGTCATGCTGGATGGTCAGATCAGCGACGTGGTGCTTCTCAAGACGCACGTACACAACCACGCCGCGGCCGCGATGGCGACTCGCATCAGCGCGAGTTCTGCTGCTGGTGGTGGTGGTGGTGGTGGCGACGGCGGCGCGGGAGGAGCCCGGCGGCGGCTTGCGATCCCGGGTTTCCTGTCTGAGGTGGCGGTCCGGATCCATTCCGAAGACGTGCTGGCCGAGGAAGAAGAAGAAGTACTCTTCTTTGTCGTCCCTCTGATCATCGTGGTCCTGGCGATAGCCGTGCCCGCGTACTTGTACAGCACGATCGAGACGATGACCCCTCTGCCCCCCGAGGCCAAAACGCTAGACGAGATCGTCGACAACATCGTGCGCGTGGTCGACAAGCCGGCCAAGCCGGACCGCAAGTGCAACCGGGACCAGGCGGGCATCCCCAAGTACTTCCCCATCACGCTCGACGTCGGCGGAGAAGGGCTCTATTGGAACGGTTTCGTCGCCGGCTTCCCCGACGCCATCAACGTCAACGATCACGACAGGCAGTTCAACCCGGACGTCCGGCATCCCGGACAGCCTCCCGCCAAGATCCCGTACCTGGTCGAGGTCGAGTCGTGGGACAAATTCCCGCCGACGACGCTGCCCTTCAGCGACAACTTTGCAGAGCGGATCTGCATGCAGAGCGCGCCCCTGACGGAAACCAACGTGACCGAGATTGCGAGGGTCATCAGGCCCGGAGGGGTCGTCGACCTATGGATCGACGCCGAAGCATTTGGCAAGCAGATCGACCAGCTCGCGCGCCTGCTCAACTCGGAGGTGACATTCCCGATCGGTGCCAACTACTTTACGGGGAACTACTGGATCGAGGTGCCCGCGTACCACACCCACCGGGCCTTTGCTGGGGATCTCAACGACCTAGTTGCATACGAAGTTGCCGAAGAAGGCTATCTCGAGCACCGCCGGATTGTCTCGCATAAAGAGGATGTCTATTAACTAATTAGGGTACGGGTACGCAAAACAAACCCAGCCTCTGCAGCGATAGGACAACCTCACTGTAACTAAGATTGAATGTTATCATCTTCCTTTTATTATTGCATTGTACTCTCGATCTTCTTTCCACCTTAGTATCGAGATGATGCGGTGACTTCTATGGCTTATTAATTACCCCGTCAGTTTTGTAAATAAATTGTGGCCGGGCTTGGGCGCCCTTATAGCCTACCATCCTGGCCATGGTTCCCTAACGGGAGCCGGTTCTCCGTTTTGGTTCCGATATAATACTCCGTAAATTGATCTATTCATGGGAAAGACAGCCAGAAACGGGTCGACGGTCAACGTACAATGGAAAAATTGGCAAAAGACATGGTTATTTGCTCTTCGTAGATAATAGTATCCGAGAGCATTTATAGTAAGATTTCATAGCACTCCTTGATCTAATATGTAATTAGTTGTTCGTATTGCAGCTTGACCTTTGTCGGAAAAACGGGGCGGCTCTGGCCAGGTCCCCGGGTCCCCAAGTCACTAATTACACCGTAACGTAGCCAGGAATCCTAGGCGCCGGGAGATCTTCGCCTCGCTCCCGGACCCACCCACCCACACAGCACTTGATTGCACTCAACAACGGCCCACGCTCTCCCGTCATATTGCCTCGGATCCGCGCCTTTTTCATCCGACGCTTCTCCGAGCTCGCCGCCACCAGCCCTCAAACATCCAACGCCTCTCGTCAACTCAACCTCACATCGCGAGAGAAATCTACAGTACACCGGATTGAAACAGGTCGTCTCCTCTCCGACTGAGAAGCAAAGAAGCAACAATGTCTCGCCTCGTCCGGCCGATCTCGCGACTTCCCATCTTCTCCCAAACCGTCGCCTCAACAACGACAACGACGACGACGACGACGACGACAATAACAACAACAACAACAGCAGCAGCAGCAGCAGCAGCAGCAGCAGTAACGGCAAGACTCGTCGTCGCCTCAACCCGCCCCTACTCGTCCTCCTCCTTCCTCCAACCGGGCCCCTCCCCGCCCCGCCTCCCGCCGGAGCAGCAAGCCGAGTTCGAGCGGCTGCAGCGCGCCGCCGAGGCCGCCCTCTCCTCGCACACGAGCATCCCCGCGACCTCGACGACAACAGAGGAACAACAACAACAGCAGCCGCTAACCACCTCGCGGCACGTCACCACCCCCTCCGCCTCCTCCTCCTCCGCCGCCGCCTCCTCGTCGCTGTCGTCGTCGTCGTCGTCGTTTCAGCCCCCCTCCCCCGCGGATACGGTCGTGGGCGTGGGCGTGGACGCGGGCGGGACGTTCAGCGGCGGGATGCGCAAGGGGGCGCCGCCCGAGTTCGAGGGCGACCGGAACCCTGTCACGGGCGAGATCGGCGGGCCCAAGAACGAGCCGCTGCGGTGGGGCAGCAACGGCGACTGGAGCTTCAACGGGAGGGTGACGGATTTTTGAAACGAGTCCCGTGTTTTAGGGAGGGTTCTGTGATCGATGGTCGGTAGGGGGAGGGGAGTATATTATACTTCGCATTCGCAAACACTGAGATGTCGCCGGCAGCAAACACAAGAGATTGTCGCTTGGCGACTGACTGCTCAAGACGGCTGAGCTAATACCCGATGTACTATACTGATTCGGATCGGAATCGCACCACTTTGGGTCCACAGGGCAGATATCTGGCTGGTTGGTGTTATACATGGATTATGGACTATACATACATACATACATCTTTGATCCGAGCCGTCCCCGCCAATGTCTCCCCAAGCGCGCGGGCATGGGCTCACTGCAAGGCGACAGCTATGGGGGACGGAGACCCTGCCAGCGCCCTGCTGCCTTTGCCCTGCTGCCTTTGCCCAAGGGTCGACCCTTCTATCGTAAGCTACATAATATCGGCTTGAGTGACCAGAATATCTCTTCAAGACTGTAACTGCGATCATATATTTACCGCCACCGTCAGCCAAGGACGTGTGGCTAGAAAAGCTACGCGTAATAAGGTAGTAGCTTCGCTCCGGCGGCGACTCTCGCCCGCCCACAACGCTTCCATAACTTCCCGCACAAACCACAGAAGCCAATGGTTTTTTTTTTTTTTTTTTTTTTCCTTTTTTTGGGGGGGACAGATCAAGCCACCAGGAAACAAGCAGGTTTCACAATTACATACACGGTTCGCTCCATACACGAGGGCGGAGAGGTGCCGCTTTTAGACTGTTCCACAGGCCCGCGGAGGAAGACATTTGCTGCCCTCACTCCTCCGCTGCCTTCTCATCCTGCCGCTGAGCGTCTTGCGGCTCTTGTCCCTCTACCTCCTCCACTCTGCTCTGGACAGTCTCGTCTTTCTCGGCACCAGACTCCTTGCGTTCTGGTTCCTCCTCGGCAACCCTGTCCGTGTTCGGGACTTGTTCAGCCTCCTTATCCGCACCGGGTGCTGCGGCATTGGCGTCCTTGGCTGGCTCGGTACCGGCCTGCTCCTCCTCCTCGGCCTCCTCAGTATCTTTCTTGCCGGGAGACTCATTCTTGTCTTCCTGGTGGTCGTCAACTGCTCGAATGTCCGCTTTTTCTTGGGCCGCGGAATCTTCTTCGTGGGTCTCTCGAATGTCCTTGTCGTCATCATCTTTCTTCCCATCCTTTTCTGCCTTTTCCGGCGCCTGCGGCGGCTCCTCCGCCCGGTTCATATTCTCTTTATCGCCCTCGCTCGGCGGTTTGCTGGCATTCTGCTTCCACCACCCGAGCCCCACCTCCCTCTCCGCGTCGGCGCCGTTGCCGGACGCGGCTCCGTTGACGGGCCGGCTGATCCACGCAGGCGTCATGGCCACCTCTTCCAGCGCCTTGCGGATCCTCTCGCGCCGGGCCTTGCCCCGCAGCCGGCTCTGGGACGCGCCACCGTTGGTCACCCACCGCAGCCCAATCACCATGAAGCTGATCCCGTCGTGGACCGCGCGCTGCTGGGAGTCCTCGCCGCCGATCGGGCCGCCAAACTCGCGCGACTTGATGCCGAACCGCGTCGTCGAGGCGTACCTTTCCAGCCGCGGCAGGATGAGCAGGGTGACGTGGAGGTCGCGGTTCTCGGGCACCGGCATCGGGCCCGTCTTGGGCGGTTCGTTCAAGACGGTCACGGAGGACGAGCTTGACTGCTGAGAGGAAGACGACCTGCTGCCTTTGCCGTCCGTCCCGCTGGCGTGGAGCAGGTCGCCGACATCCGACACGCTATACCCTTCGTCCAGCCCGAGCATGCTGACGTCCACGTCCTCGGGCCACTCGCCCCGGATCCAGCCGGCGTGGATGCAGGCGGCAATGACGTCGGAATCGTCCGTGTACACATCCGTGCCCCAGAGTGCCCGCCTCGACGTGATTTCTTCTCGCGCGGCCGGTACCAGATGTTCCTTGCCGATCTTCATGGTCAGCGTGCAGTTCTCTTTGCCCTTGATGAGATCCCATGGCAACGGCTTCGGCGTCGATTTGAAACCGCTGCGGGGAGGCCGGCCGGTGCGTGGGTCCTGTAATCGGGCTCGCTTGAGCATCGGCTCGTACACGACATCGCCGAGGTGAATCCGCGGCCGATCGGCCACGCTCTCCAGGACGGCCCTGGATGACACAAACTGTCTCGGTTTCGGAAGGATGACAGGAGAGGGACTCCGAGGGGGGGGAACGGGCCTGGTATTCGGCTGGGGACGGAGGTTCGCGTGGTGATGGTGATGGTGGTGGTGGTGCCCGCCCGGCAGGTCCTTTGCGTGACCCGTCGGCGAAGGAACGGGGGTTGATCCCTTGACACTCCTGAAAGGCGTATTACCTGCCAGCGCCGGGGACGGCACCTGCTCCAGGTTATGGTGATGGTGATGGTGGTGATGGCTACCACGTCGTTAGATCAAGAAATAGAGCAACACTCAAGGGGAAGGAAAGAAGGAAAAGAAAAAAAAAGGAAAGACATACTGATGATGGTGGTGGGCCTTTGGCTTCTTTGCCCGCCCTCCGACAGGCGTCAGCCGACCGTTATTGACCTCTTCGTCCTCCTCTTTGAGCTTCCTCCGCTTTCCGCGGCCTCCCGCCTTGGCCAAATCTACCGACGTGTCTTGGGACCCGTCCATGTCGTCGCGGCGAAGCATACCAGAGCTGCTGCCATATGCGGGGTGCGCGCCAGTGGCCACGGGGCTCGAGATAGTGCCGACCCCGGTCCCTATACCGGAGAACATGCGGCCAAACTCGGTCTTGATGCCCGGTTCGCCGGTCGGGCCCGTGGGCTGCTGCTGGGCTCCTTGCACCGCCTGCGGGAGCGGGGAAACCCGCCCCCTGCGGTTAATCTCGTGCACTCCCAGCAGGTTTCGTTGCTGGCTATGGGGAGTCCCCACCTCCTCTATGCTCCTATTCCGCGGCGGATCGTACAGCGACGGCCCCATGCCGCCGTAGGCAACAGACGGAGGAGGGACGGCCGCCTCCTCTCGAGTGCGCGGCGGAGGCTGCTGTGGCTGAGCGCGATCCATGTGCATCGCATTTATGCGCTGCCGGTCCGGAGACTCGTATGACTGCGGGTGTGCCGGCCCAGGCGGGGGGAGGCTGTGCTGATGATGCGGGTGCGAACCGGGGTGATGACGATCCGCGGGTCCCGACGAGTAGGAGTGAGGTCCGTTATAGTGAGGTGCCGTATGGGGTGGGTAGTCTTGATGCCTTGAAGGGTGTATGGCGGGATCATAGGGGCCCCGTGACGGCTCGTACCCGGGTCTCGTCCAGTCTCTCGGGTCCGGAGGGCGGCCGTACTGTTGTGCGCGCTGCTCCGCTTGCCGCTGGTATTCGTTTGGATGCAGCCCGGCCATGCCCAGTTCCTGACGCTGGCTTTCGCGAAGTTCTCGCTCGCGGAGCTCTCGCTCGCGAGACTCCCTTTCGCGCATCTCCATCTCCCTCTCTTGGCGTTCCCGTTCCTGACGCTCCCTATCGGACATGTACCTCTGCTCCTCATATTTCATTACCCTGATAGGCCGTTCGGGGTTGTATTCCTCCGAAGGCCGGATCTCTTCCCTGTGTCCGTACATGTCCGGCGGCCTCCCGGCTTCAACCGGCCGAGGCGGGGGGGCGTTTACGTATTGCCTAGGCGGGCTCAACGGCCTAGGGCCGACAGAGCTGGCCGACAACCGCCCCGATTCCCTCGATTGTTCAGCCGGTGGCAGCGGAGGGCCCCGCTGCGGGTAAGCCTGCGGGGTGCCGTACCGTTGTAGCTCGGGTGTCGAGTGGTATGCGGGAGGAGAGGCAACCGACGCGGCTCTCGGATCTCGGTTTTCGTATATGCGGTGGTGGTCTGGGGTCTGCGGTCGCCGGAATGCATTGTACTCGGATACCGTCGTCGGTTGCGGTCGTGGGGACGCGTGCATGGCTTGGCTGTAAGACGAACCGGGCGTAGTTGAGGGCGGGCCTGGGGTGTACTGAGAGGGGGGAGGAGCGGATTCGCGCCCAGGCGGAGGGCCACCGAGCATCGAGGATATAGACATGCTGCTTCCCGAACTGGCTGTCCTTGGCAGCGACTCCAAGGCAGGGAGCTCACGTCCGCGCGGGAAGGTCGTCGGGGGGCCAACCGAAACCGGCGGCGGGCGCGGCTGTGGCAAGCTGTACGGCCCGCCCAACTGATGGCTCTGGCCCTGCTGTTGTTGCTGGGGCGGTGAGTTGGGTGGCGGCATGCCGCGAGTCATGGCGGTGGCAGATGTGATGGACGACGAGCTCTGATGCCGAGAATGTGTTGAGGTCGGCATCGGACTTGGCCCGTGTTCGGGCGGGTATTGCCGAGTCGAGGAGTAATAGGACGACGGATCGGATGGTTTGCGCGCGTGCACATCGGTATAGGGACCGGCGGTCGCCGGAGGATGCGAGGCAGCGGGCGGATACGGCGGCTGCGAGGACGTGGTTGTGGGCGTCTGGGGGAACGACGGGCGGCCAAAGGGCGAGGCACCGTTCCGCGAGAACGGATGCTGCGGCGGCTGCCTCGAGTCCATCGCGTCGGGTGTTGATGGTGGCCCGAAGCAGTCGGAGGTGCCCAAAAACCAAGATTGGCGCGTTCTGAGTCGACGGCGCGGTAAGGTTCGCGGGTGGCTTAATTAAATTCGATCGGGCGCAAGGGAGCGGTCTCCGGATCAGGGCGACGCGATGCGAGATGCGACGACACAGCGATGTGGCTATCCTCGTTTCCAGGTTATGGAGGAGAGAAAAGGAGGCGAGCCTGAACCCAGAGAGCTCGATCGTAAATTTTGCGCCTTTGCTTCCCCAGCTGGGCTGCGGACTGCGGACTGCGGGCTGCGGGCTGACTGCTGACTGAGAAAAGAGGCGGTTGGATCACCCGACGTGCAGATTTGGTCCCGCAAACTGACAAGCTCCAACTGGTCCGAGCTTGCAGGAGGAGAAAAAAAGGGCTTTGTATTGATTGGTTGGTCGCCTGAGCCCACCGGGGAAGGTGGAACGCGAGCCAGACCAAGAGCCGAGCGAGCAAGGATGACCCGGCGCTAGCGGAGCTCTGGCAACAGGGGCCGGCCCCAGATCGAATCTGCAGCCAATTCAACACTGCACACCGTTGCTGTGCGGCAGGCTTGACAAAAACGGGCGTCCCTCACATGCCGAAGGCCCAGCAAAAAAAAAAAAAAAAAAAAAAACCTCCTTTGGCTCCCAAAACCGTAGGCGACTCGCACACACAAATGGTATTACAGGATGGTCGAGACAGAAAAAAGCATGCAACAATAAAAGGGCAACTATGCATGTACACCTTATACTGTACGTGTACTGGTTGAAACGAAAAAACATGCGAACACGCGGAAGGCCAGCCGCGGCGCCAGGTGCGCGGGCTTGACATCATCGGCTCAAGCACGAGGCAATTTGGACAGATTGAGAGTGTGAAGTACGTACATACATGTAGGGCAGGCTCTGTTGGGTTTCTCGGGTCATTCTCATTGTTCATCACGAGTCTCTCGAAAAAAGCTCCTCCTCACGCGATCATGGCCGCAGCATAGACTGCAGGACCCGGCATATGAAACTCTGGCCCCCTGACATTGCCGCAGTATGCGATGAGTGTATCTCGTACAGCTCAGCATGACAACAAACGCGGGTGAGATTGTACCGAGCAGTGGGTTGCACCAAGGTTACACACGGTTGACGCCCTGCATCGCATGGCTTGCTGTTTGGGTGGGTGTAGCCGTTTGCTCGCTCCTCATATTGCTGTGTAGGGACGCCGAGCAGCCGAGCAGCCGAGACAAGCCCGTAAGCTGGTTGGATGTTCAGGTACGTTGGTTACGCAATAGCTGTGTGGTGCGTTTGATTTCTGCCCGTTCTGCTGCGGGGTCCAATTGGAGAAGATTGAGCGCGGGGTGAAGGGTCGTTTTGACAAATCACACCTAAGAACGTTATTTGTACATATTTGCGACTCCCCAACACTTCCGTCGCATCCGTTGCCGATTGAAGTCCAGCGAAAGAGCAATACTGTTGCCACCAACGAAGTGGCGCAGCAACAATGAAGTTCTCGCATCATGTCTCCCAGAGTTACTAAAGGGAATCAGTTTCAAGGAGTTGTATAACTAGTATATCTGTCCCAGTCGCGCAATGTTTCTTTCCTTTTGTTTTTATTTTCCAGGTCGGGTTAAGCCACGATTTCATGACGGAGGTTACTCGTCGTCCAGGCTCCGAAGGACTTCAAGCCGGAAACAGGACCATCATGATCTCTGAAATACGCGCAAGCTTAAAAAGGAAGGCAGGATTCATTCCGCCTGCCTAAAGAGGAGAGCGCTGTTGTCATTTTGGCTTCCTGTAACGCTCGTTAGCGAGGCATTGTGTGGCTCTAACTGCAACTGCGACGAAACACAAGGGCATAATTATTGAACGTGCGGGAAACTTCAACGCTTCTGTCCCGAAGTACTAATATAATATGTATGTACCAGTCTTCTTTAATCCGAAGTTGCTTATATTGCTAATTATCATGTAATTATTGTACAAAAAGCAGCAGAAACAAGGAGTCAGAAATACAAACCTCCTAATTAACGCCGCGCCGTCTGTGGTTCTAACCTAACCGAGAAACCCAAGATTCCAATGAAAAAAAAGAAAGGAGCATGCTGACACAAAACACAGTACTAATTAGACGACCCTGTTGATCTTCTCGTTGTTGTTTCCGCCTGTGGTATTCTCGGTCTCTGCCCACCCAGGCCTCGACTGCTTTTCCAGACCACCGGCTCCTGCCCCCGCTCCCCGGTCACTGACGTTCTCGGTGTGCCTGGTACCGCTGCCGGGTTCCTGGCTGCGGGCCTTGAAGAAGTCCTCGTCGCGGCGCATGCGGGTGAAGTAGCCCTCGGGCAGCCACTTGTGGCTAGTCCAGGGCCGGACGAGGGGCTGGGCGTACATGGCATCGACATTCTCGAGCGAGAGCGAGACGGACTCGTACAGGAAGAAGTAGACGACCAGGGCGCCGGCGATGTTGGTGCCGACGAAGACGAAGCCGTAGGCGTACGAGATGCCCGAGGTCGCGAGCGGCGTGAGGAACGAGATCATGACTTGAAGAGGTCCATTGTTAGTATCTGGAAGACAAGAAGGAAACAAAAGAGAGAATGGAGAGGCTTAATTACAGTTGCCCAACCAGTTGCTGGCGGTGGCGATGGAGGCCTGCTTGGCGCGGGTGCGCAGCGGGAAGGTCTCGCCGATGACGACCCAGCAGATGGGGCCCCAGGTCATGGCGAAGGAGGCGATGAACATGGCGGCGGCCACGATCATGACGATGCCCGAGGTGCTGTTGTCGACCGGGTCGAGGGCGGTGCCGACGGCGGCGAAGACGGCCATCCAGGCGGCCTGCCAGGCGGCGCCGATGATGAGGGGCCAGCGGCGGCCGAAGCGCTCGACGATGTAGAGGCCGAAGAAGGTCATGCCGACGTTGATGGCGCCGAGGATCAGCTGGGTGCGGATGGGGTCGTCGATGCCGGCGCTCTCGAAGATGGTGGCGCCGTAGTAGAAGAAGTAGTTGACGCCGGTCCACTGCTGCAGGAAGTGGATGGCGACGCCGAGGATGGTGCGGTAGACCTGCCTGGGCACGCCGTTCCGTCGCGGGACGAAGCACTCGGACCAGCCGCCGACGCCGACGGCGCGCTCCTTCTCGAGGATGCCGCGCATCTCGCGCATGTCGTCCTCGACCAGGGGGTGATGCGGCTCGTGCTTGAGCCCGCGCAGGCGGGCCATGGACACCCGGGCGCCGTCCCAGTCGGACCGGGCGGCCAGCCAGCGCGGCGACTCGGGCACCAGCAGGACGCCGAGGCCGAGGGGCGCCGAGAAGGCGATGCCCAGGCCGACGACGACGCGCCAGGACGCGGGCGAGTCCTCGATCTCGCGCACGCCGTAGTTGACGCAGTTGGCCACCAGGATGCCCAGCGTGATGAGCAGCTGGTACGACGCCACCACGCCGCCGCGGATCTCGCGCGGCGAGCACTCGGACTGGAACATGGGCACCCCGACCGACAGGTTGCCGATCCCCAGCCCGGCCGTGAACCGGCCCATCATGAGGTGCACCCACGAGCTCACCGCCGTCAGCTGGATGACGCACCCGACGATGAAGACGCAGACGCCAAATGTGAGGCTCTTTCTGCGGCCCCACCAGTCCGCCGTGCTGGAGAGAGAGAGCCGTCAGTAAAAGAAAGAAAAAAAAAAGCAAACAAGACGAGGGAGGTAATGACGCACTAGGAGGCCGTGAGAGCTCCGCAGAGAGTCCCGATGCTCATCAGCGACACGACGAGCGACTCGATGATGGGGATAAAGTCTCTCCCCTCGGGCGTATCCTCCTGGCCGAAGCGGTCCTTGAAGTCCTCGAAGATCAGCATGCCCGAGATCTGGCCGGTGTCGTAGCCGAAGAGGAAGCCGCCTATCGCCGTGATGGCGCCGAGGATGAGAGCCTCGACGCCGCAGTCGGCGCCATTGATGCGTATGGATCTGGTAAGGGGGAGATGTGTGGTCAGCTAATAAGCCCCGGCGTGCAGTGCAGTGACAACAGGGGAAGAGGAGAGGGAGGAAAGGGGAGGGAGGAAGAGGCAAGAAAAGAGTTGCGTTTATGTCTCGACTGTCGGTAGGATTCGTTGTTTACTACTCACTTCCTCCCGAGCATCCCGAATATGCAAGATGTAACTGCAGTCTTGTATTTCACTAATTACTTGATGACCTTCACCTCTGGCGAGACACCAAACACGTGGAACCGCGCATTGAATCGCAACCCCGGAGCTCTGGACTAATAACTAGTTACCTATAATTATAGTCCAGAGCAGGAGGTGGCCATTCTCCAGCATTCTCTAGGCCCAGTCTTCCATGACCCGCTCATGCCCCCGATGATGTCACAGCCGCTGATGGGAGGCATAGTGTAGAAACGTCCGCTGACCCCAAGCTTTGGCCAAGAAAATTTGGGTATAGGACTCGGGGCGGTCGGCCGCAGAATGCACTGGGGTCCCAAACAAACTCGAGCGCTGGGCGAAGTACATACACACTACGAGGGGGGGCTCGCGGGGAGGGCTGAATACTCTACCTTCTTGCTGGTTCCAAGAGTTGGATGTACAGACAGCGCCGCTGCCAGGATGATGCTGTGACGCAACGGCTCCACAGCACCGCACCCGCTCCCCCCCTAGTAATCCATAATTCGGGGGGACGGCGGCCTGCATGCGGCGAGGAGCCTCCCGCCGCTGGGCGCCCGTCATTCGGGCTGCTTGGGCGATTGGGGCGCCAAGGCGGTCCGCGAGTCATCATGGTTTGTTGGTCATGGGACGCGCGATTTTTCTTTCTTTCTTTTTCGTGGGCTTGATCTGACGTGCTTGGACTTCTCTCTTAACTGTTTGGCTGCTAATTAACGAGTATTGGGCCTGCTGCCGCCGCATCTTTCGGCATGCCGGCTTGTGGAGAACGCCGGGATTCTTGTTTTGGGTTTAGTCGGGCTGTCTACTGATACTTGCGTCACAACCTACTTGCAGTTGACTAAAAACGGACTTAAATATCTCTCAGAAGTCGTTACGACCAAACAAGGCAAGTTTAGGTGGTTGATATATCAACAGTCTCTAATACATAAGAAGCAAAAGAACAATAATTATGAGAGGGTAAAAATAAGAAAAGAAAAAAATGAATAGGAACCAGTAAAGGAGAAGGCATGCATCAATACTAATTACTTCGTACAACGATACCACCAGACGTCTCATCACGGCCTGCCATGAGCGGAACGGGTCCAATCATGTTAGACCCGCATCAGTACAGCCACACCAGCTTAGACTGTCGATGTTCATTCCGTGCAAAAACACGAGACTCTTTCCCCGCATCAATGTCGACGGTCAAGCATCCACCCGAGCACAGCCGCGGACGCGAACCCGACAAAGACAGGAATCTGCGCCGGCGGAACGCCGGACGGGCCGAATTCGGGGTCCACCCAGTCCGTGCCCGGATACAGGATCGACGCGAGGCCGGCAATCCAGTATAATATAGTACCGGCGAACAGCGCCGCCCCCAGCGAGTCATGCTCTCTCTGTCTCGCGGTTTGCCGGCGAGACATGATTTCAGCAACAAAAAGGAGGAGCGCCAGGTGTAGTATGAGCGTGGCGAGACCGAGGACCACGGATAGCGAGATGGTCTGCGCACCGTGGAATTTGTTGGGAACCATTCACGTCAGCTACTCTCATTGCACGAGAAAAGCCATCTCTCCCTCCCTTCCTCCCTCCCTCCCTGTGTGGTTCAGTAGCGTAAAGGGGGATATATATATCTGCTGTCCAAGGACGCGAGCCGAAGGGTGCCAGCGTGTGTGAGGTGGTTGTTGAGGGAAGAGGGAATACCAATTTGGGCAATGCTTTTTGTTGAGGAGTAAGAATCCTCTTCCATTAATTACAAGTCAATACTTCCATAGAGGGAGTTGGCTGCGATCTTTCAACGACGCTTGGAAGAAGTCGACGATGACAATCGAGACATAACTCCGATTGCCTGCTCGGAGTTACGTATGTACATCAGGGACGTATACTATGTAGGTACCTTATGGCGGAGGGGTGGACCCTTTCGGGCCGGGGAGTAAGCACCTTAATTTAGCATCCTTCAGAATTCTTCAGAATTCTTTTTCACGTCAGCGGGTGCTCGTGGAATGCCGTCTGACATACCCGCACGGTCAGCACCAAAAGGAAAGTATTTTGTACTTGTAGGTCAAAGACACAGGAAAGTTAGGCTATGTAGGTAATTGGGTGAGGGAAAAGAGTTGCGGGGCAGTCAACGAAACTTGAGTTGGGTACCGTTGGAGCACAGAAGTAAGGCACTAGTAGTATCTGGCCAGACGCTCTAAATCCTAGGCCCATCAAGAGCTACGTATCTATAATTACTTCATCTGGATGTGATATTTAGATCCTGTATCAACATATCCGTCTCTCAAGGCAAATCTGATGCTTAATTACCTCATCTGGAGGTAACCGCCGGGAGACCTCGGTGAAAAAGGTCGTATTGCCCAAGCTCTCCGATCATGGTAACCTTGCCATCTCTGCACGTCACCCTCCCGACCGAGCCAGGCCTTGAATGTATGTACTGTATCACGTCTGGCATTGCAGTCACATGGAACCAACAGCCCGCCCCAACCCGGATACGCCGCCTTGCTCCTACTTCCTCCCGTCCCATACGCCAACTGTAAGTTGTTCATGTGATCACGAAAAGATCTTGGTGCAGTTGAGGAAACCAACAAGGAATGAAAATGGGGTTTCCCTACCGTTGATACCTGGTACGTAATAATAGTCTCCAGACTTGGGTGTGTTGATTTTCAACCCGAGGCCAGATAGTCCTCATTGTTCGTACAAGATATAAGGGCCCGTAGCCTAGTGACAACCCTGAACTGGGAGAGGCGACAAGGGAAGATGGGTCATTGGATGAACTGGAGCAGTTGATGTATATCCGGTGCTCTTCCGGACCAGCTCGGCATTAAAACGATCAAGTTGCTGTCCTTGCCGATCACGGCACGGGAACTTCGAGGTTCAATTGAATTAGTTTAGGACATGCTTTTATCTTACCATTACCGCCTCAAAACAACTTAGGTGGTTGCAAGCCATGAAGAGATAGTCTGGCATCCATATTCCGCCGAACCTGGTGCAACACTTCATACGGTTACCTTACGCTTGGTATTTAGCTCCTGAACTTGATTGCATGACTCAAGAGCCCAAACCGAAGGCCTGCAGACAATCCCGCGCGTGTTGGTATAAGCAAAAGAAGCAACTACCTAACTGAGCAACAAAGGATTTCCCCATCGGATGGCTGTCCGCGGGTCGGTCCGCGATCAACCCTTGGCTTATCATTGGCCGTCAGCCAAAACACTGACACAAGTTGACCAAACAGGGTATCAGATCAAGCTGCTGAGCTTGGCTGAAATGCGAACAAGGATAGCAAATAAGGTAATTAAGATGGTGTAAAATGGAAGCATTCCTGTGTGCTGCGGCCAAAAGGTGTCGCTTTGCGTTTTCGTCGAGCTCACTTAAAAAGACTGCGTGATCGAGCTCGCTCTTTAGGCGGAAAAGAGATGCGTAGGGATGGATGTATGGAGTATAGTACTGTACATAGAGCGGGTTATTTATTGATAGGGACTGATTATGGAGGAAACCGAAGCGCTGCTCATCAAGGATTCGAGAAACAATGACGCCCTTCCCAAGGGCTTGTTGTCTCTTGGGGCAGGCCTGTGCACTGAGCGGCACTGAGCGGGGGCTCCACCCAGCGCCGGAGCCAGGCCCCTCAAAGCCCAAACTTTGCCCGCCCACAACCGGCACATCCTGACACCCCCATCGGCGCACAACCCAACCGTCAACCCTTTGCTTTTCCCATTGTCTGCGTCCGCTTCCAACAGCACTCGGTCTCAATCTGGAACCCACAATTGCCCTCAACGCTTCCACTTTCCCCTATATTCGGCTCTCTTTCCTTCTTCGATTCCCTTTCCAGCCGCAGACTATTCTTCCCTCTGTCATTTGTCATCCGAGGCTTCGAGATGCGCTCTCCCGCTGCCATCGCCTCGTCCGCCCACGGGGACGGCTCCCGTCTCCGTGATGACTTCTCGGAGCCTCCGTCTCGAGAGGGTTGTCCCACACCGGCACCTACGGACAGCTGGAACAACAAAAGTAAGACCGTCTCGCATCGCCCGGCGTTGTCTGGATAACCTGCTGACAAAATGGCATCGTCTCCAGGTCGCAGTGCCTCTATCGTTTCTCCCCGCCCCAGCAGGGCATCTCCAAGGCAGGAGTTCCACCTCGTGCAAAGATTCGAACGTGACTGCGTCTCAACATAACATATTGTCCCAGATCACCTGAAGACCGATCAGTGCCGAGATATTTCTACTCGCAATATTCACACTACTGGCACGGGAGAGCCAGGGTTTGGCGGGAAACTGCGGCTGGCCGACGACAACTGGAGCTATCGAATGATCGCCAGGCGCCGGTAGCCCGCCCGGCTCCCAGCTGCAGCATGCGGCAATTCCTGGGTGTTGACTGACACTCCGCGGTGGCTAGTCCTCTTTACCCAACGCAGATTACGTATGGTTCCCCCAGTTGTCGGGGCCCGTGGGCAAGGATGCTAACAAACTGGGTCACAGGCGAATGGCCCGCACATGGGGCATTTCACGCATACGGCAGCATCACATCGGCAAGCCATGTCCAAGATGAGAGCATCAACGCAAGGTAACAGGCGTGGGAAGCATTGCTCCTAGTGTCTCAAATACTCTCCTTGGTTTCTGCTCTTTGCCCGTCTCAAGCCCCACCATACTTTTTACCATCATCCCCTTGTTCCGTTTCAACCCACCCTTCTGGTTCCAGCCTTCGAGGTGGAAGGTCTGTCTCGCCCAGCACTTGCAACGGTGGCGGCCCACCCCGCCTACCAAAAGCAGTGTCATACCGGATGGAGAGAGAATTCAAGCCCAACCCACCCCCTTCCAAAGACCTTCCCCGCAGAAGAGAACCGCAGAGAAAAAACCAAGAACCGAACAGACCCAAAACTGACCACGCAAGCAAGCTGAGGCTTTCAAGCGAAAGCAGCTGAAGAGGCAGCCATTAAACCTCGGGTCGTCAATAACTCCGGCTCTCGGAGCTACTGGGGTGAGCCAGACCGAGCAACCAGGCAGTCAACCCGAGCTGCAAAGGTCAACGACATGTGCGCAGATGCGAGCGCAAATGTGAAGCCAATCGCCGTGCAAGTGCATATCAAGATGAAGAAGGCCGAGCCTGGGGTAACGTCAGACTAGAGGTGCTCGTTGCTCGGCGGTCCTAGTCGCTCTTGCATTTTCCCCAAGTCCATAAAAAAATCCCCTTCGTCGTGGTCCGCCTCAACCCACAACCGTCCTTTTTGGATGCTTGCTCCGAAAGGCCGGTAATGGAGGTCCTCTGCGAGAAAGGTCTCTGCCAGCTCGGTCTTGGCACCTTGACCGAGGCAACTTAATACTGTACACACGCTGTGAATATTCCTACACGTCGAGAAAGAAAAAACAGACAGAAGAAGCCTCAGCCTACTAGTTAGTGGCCAGGAGATGGTGTCATTGGGAAAGGTGCTCGTAACTGCGGCAAGTCAAGTGATTGACGTCCGTCAAGACAGCACCAAGTGGTGCTCTCCTCCCCGATGATGACGGGATTTGTATTGTTCTTGTTTCAGGGGCGGGAATCGGTCGAGCCAATTCCATTGACGGGACCAGAGATGCGGCCAGGAGCCTGCACCCAACTTAATCCTCCTCCGAGTCAGCCTCTTCTTCGCTGTCGGCGTGGTCGGGCTGAGCAGCAAGCTCACTGGCGTTGCCCTCAATCGACTCCATCGGTTCCTGGCTGCCAGAAGCCTGACGACCCGCCTGAGCGCGGAGCTCATTAAGCTGTTGGATGCGGCGCTCCTGCTCGCTCTTGCTCATGGGCTTGTTCTTCTTAGACTTGGACAGCTGCCTGGACTTGGCCGGCTGCTCAGATGCCGGGGCCGCCAGCACGCCCATCTGTCGCTGCTTCTCAACCAACGCGTTGGGGTTCGCCTTGAGCGCGATCTCAAAGAGCTTGTAAAGGGCATCCTCCGAGATGATGTCTATGTCCAGCTCCAGCTCTCCTTCGTCGTTCTCGCCTTGGCCGGTGTCCTTCTTAATCAGATCAATAGCTCGCTCAAGAAGAGGGCCGTCCAGGCTGCCGAGCGAGTCTATGATGACATCCCTTTCCAACTGGCCTAACTTCTTCTTCGGAGCGGCCTTCTTACTGGCGCTCTTCTTAGCGGCACCACTGCCCGGGCCGGCAGTAGCCTTCTTGCCAGGCAAGCCGCCCGCACCGCCGGCCTTTTTAGACTTGGCTGGCTTTGGTTTACTTGTCTTTTTGGCCGGGAGGTTGGCAAGTTTGGCGCGCTCGCCCATCAACTGCTTTTGCAGCATGGCGACAACCGACTGCGCAATCTCAACATCCGCAATGTCTGCTGTTCCCGAGTTGACCATTTCGTTAACCTTGTTCTGCTCGGCCTGGAGACGCTTTTGGATAGTAGCCAAACGGTTCTCAATCTGCCGGCGCTCTTCGTCAACTTCGGCGTCGGGTTCAGATTCGGCCTCCTCAGACTCTGACTCATCCCTACCCGCTGAGTGGGACGTCGACGCAGCGGTGACCGGCGCATGCTTGGCCATCCACTCGTCCTTCTTGGACATCTCAGCGCGGTACAAGTCCTGCAACCGAAGCGCCTGAGCATAGACTATATGGTCTTCGCCGTTGAACGTCTTGCAGTTCTTGATGATGAGGTCGAAGTCTTTCTCGAACTCTTTTATGGACTGGTACTCGCCCGCACTTAGCTTGTTAGACATTGTCTGGAGATCCATCGGTCGCTTGATCACTTTGTGATAGTCCGGAATGTTGAGCGCCACGGGGTCAACAGGCTGCATGAAAGCAGCGTTGATATCATAATGCTTCGTCTTGCGGAGCTCAGTAAGAACCTCATCACAAAAGCGGAGGTCAAGTGGCAGCTTCTTCTTGCGCTTGGTGTCATAAACTAGGTCTTTGGAATGCGCGGGCTTCACAGGCCGCTTCGTCCGACTGTCTGGCTTTGTGGAATCCCGCCGGATGAGGGGAACGCCATTGCTGCCAGGTGGGAGTGCAAACGCGGGCGATTCGGGAACCGGTTTCTGCGACGGGCTGGTGGCGGAGCCTTTGGAGGGACGGCCGGGGCCAGCTGTGGAAACCGAAGACCCGGGTGCGCGGGGCTCGACATGGCGAGTGGAATGCGCCTTGGACGTGTCTTTCTTCTGGGGTTTCGGAGGTTCAACCGCAGGGTACGCTGCCATCCGACTGAGAATCGCGTCCCGACACGCTTTTGCCTGGATTGTCACGTCGTGGGACTCGCCATTGAACGTGACAGCATTTTGCACCATCAAGTTGAGGTCCGCCTTGAACTCGCCCATGGTTGCATACGGAGTCAAGTCGCCGCGCAGTCGTTTTTCCATTGTGCTAATGTCTGTTGGGTTAGAAATTTTGGCCGAGTACTCCGTCCATAACATTGGCCACAGCTGCTGAACCGGCAGCTTGAACATCTGTCCAACCTTGGTCTTCTTGACCCCAGCAAGAACAGCACGGATTTGTTTGTTTTGCCACTCGGTGATCGGGCTGTCATCAAGGGAGGGATCGTCGAGTCTTTTTGGTTCCCCGCTTGTGGGGCTGAGCGATGCCGGAGGGGCTGCAGCTTGCTGGTCGCCTTGCTCCGTGCGGTCTTGGGCCTCGCCTGTCTTGACCTGCACCTGGTCCGCAGCATGATCCACCTTTGTCCGCTTCGCGACCGGTTCATCCTCACTATCAATGTCCCGCTCTCTCGAAAGCTTTGCAGAAGGTTGCGCCTCCGACATGCTCGTGTCGGCGGTTGCCGAAGCGGGGGCTTCGCTGACAGCCGCAGCGCAGGGCCCGTTTGGAGTGTTAGCCGCCGGATCGCCCGCGCCACTTTTAGGGCTGCCAGGAGCAGCAGCAGCAGCAGGAGTACCCTGTGTGCCTTGTGAGGGACCCGCTGCGCTTGGCGATTCGACCTGCTCCTGCGCATCCGCCATTTTTACATCCTCCTTCTCAGTCGAAGGTGCTGATGGTGCGGCCTCCTCCTTCCCCGCAGCAACCGTCGATTCTTTTTGGTCTTTATCCTGACCGTCCGGTTGATCCGAGGGTTCTTCCGGCTTCGGATGCGATTTTGGCGAAACGTCTTCAGACATCTTGTCTTCCGAGGTTCGGTCGGCGGGCGCGTCGGGCATCTCGGTGTCGGCCTGCGCAGGATCGTCCTCCCTCATATTCACTTTATCCATACCGCTTGAAATGTCGCGCTCAGATTCCCCTTCAGTCTTGGCGGGCGGATCCTTGGAATCCGCTGCGGTTGGAAGAGCTTGGTTTGCAGAAAACGCGTCTTCGTTTTTGCTCTGGGGAGTGTCGGTGGTAGGTGCTTCGCCGTTTAATGCCGGCGCATTCTTGGATTCGGTTTGGGCATCGGCCGGAGACGAGGAAGAATGCCTGTTCGCGAAGCGGTTTAGTATGCAATACAAAAAGTATACGTACCAAACAAAGGAAATGGCCTGCAACCTACCCGTTCATCTCCAAACTCCCGTTAGGGCCTTCCTTGCCAGTCGGGGGTGTCGCCTGAAGGGGCTTCTCATTGAGAAGTGCACCTTCCGATTGTTGTGTGGTCATGACTGCCATCCGCTGGGTTTTGGTTTTGCGAGTTTATGCTCAGTGCGACATCAAATCGGCTGGGGCCGGCGGCAGTTAGCCATGCATGTCACGATCGAAACCAGAGGTTTAGTCGCTTGGCGCAAAACAGATTCGACGATCGCAAAACGCTTTCGAGGGTCGCAATGATGATGCGGGGCCTATAAAAGTGCAGGGACGCGACTCGCTGATTGCAGGGTACAGGGTGCAGTGCGCGATACCCTTCCGTGGCGATTTCTGATCTCGACGATGGTTACGTGTGGGATGCCAGTGACGGCGAATGCGATGTGTGGCGGGGAAGTGGAATGGGCGGGACGTTGGAAGGGGCCGTGCACACGCGTTGGACCGCGAGGAGCGAAATGCGAAAAAGAAAAGAAAATGGCAACCACTCACAAAGTTGGCGAAAAATACTGTGCTGGGGGGAAGGCTGAGAATTATAGACTTTGAGCGCCAGCCTTGCGAAATGATGAAAGGTCGGGGAAGGAAAAACTCGGTCGCGAATAGGTTGGTGGCTGGGTAGGTCGAGTGTGGCAAGGGAAAACAGGAAAAAAAGTGGCGGACGAGAAAACCGACAAAGGGACGGCCTCGTTTGCGTGCGGCACAGGAGATGCTTCCGTGACCGGGTTGCGCTGTGGTTGGCTAAGTGTGGCGGGGTGCGGGGCGAATATTTTGTACCGCGGTCTCTTTCGAGAAATCGGAGTTGAAATCGTCTGTCAGTGCCGGTCGGAAGCTCGTGGCTATTTATCACAGCTGTCAGAGTCCGAACTGAACCGTGGAGCCGCCCGTGAGTGGTGGGCTGGTGTTATCGTCTGGTCCTTATACACTCTGATTGGCTGAAAAGTAACGCGGTGGGTCCGTGCGACAAGTGCACAAGCGGCCAGCAAAAACCGTCAACTCTGTTCTCTCCACCGTTCCGCTCTGTTGTCAGATGTTCCTGCATCGACCCTACGATGCTGTCGGCCTTGATATCGCAGCGGTGTATTGCCAACTGTGCGGATATCGAGTGGTAAGTTGTTTGAAGGCTTTTCAATGTAATACGGTACGCAGTTAAATGTGGCGAGTGAGGCACTCGGCAATTGCCGGATGCGACGCGTTGCCCATGCGTCAGGTACCTATATCTACTTCGTACAGATCACCAAATTCGCAAACGAGACATTGAACGTCACCTTCGACCGCCGGACTCAGATGACAGGCGCAAATCGTAGCGCTCTCTGAATCCCACCTCGAGAGCTGTGTGCTGTCACGCTTCGCTACATGTCAAGTCGACGCGTGCTCAGGTCGCGAAACATGGGAAGACGTTCGGAGGAGTTGTTTGACATGTGTCGCGCGGGCGGGTCGGCCAAGGGTACGCGAGAATGACGCGAAAGCCTGAGAGCTTGGGATTATGGATGGACCTGGTACCCGTACAGGATACGGGATTACGGAGGATTTTTGTACGCGCAACTGTAAAATACAAACGTTCAGCGGCCCGTGCACGTGCAACCAAATCCATACCGTGTCCCACACCATTTGACAGTGCCTAATCAATCATGTGACAGATAAGCCGGGTCAGCCATAGCGATGCAGCCCGCGCCACAGCTGTTGTGGCTGATATCGTGCCAAGCAAGCAAAGACATCCCAAAAAAATGTTTTGGCTGCATCCCGAAATTTTTGCTGCACTGGACGCCTACAACAGCACGACTAACGTTTTGTTCCATTTTCTTTGAGCTGCGAACACTTCGCGGGCCAGAGAATCCGTTTACCCCTAGTTCAATTTGCAGTGTGTCTGCAATTGATTGTTGGGCGGCTTTTAGGCCGGTATTCTACGTTCCAGCGAGGCCTCTCTCGCCTGCGGACCACCAGAGCGCTCCCGCTCCAAACCGAACCCTGAATATGTCGACCAAACGGAAAGCCGCAACCGCAATCGCCAAGCCAGCCGTCAGGCAAAGCGCAAAGGCACCGGTCAAGACCAAGATCGATGAGACGAGAACTGCGGTGGCCACCGGTCTATCATCCAAGCCATCGTCAAAAGCTGAGACAGAACCCGAGCTCAAGAACCAGATCAGCTCCGATGAGGAGGAAGGAATAAGCGAGGACGAGGCTACCAGCAATGGACAGACAAATTCTGCCAAGACTTCAAGGACAAGGGATGGTAAACAGGACGGAGATACGGATGCGGTGATGCAGGAGGGCGCCGAGAATTCGGACGGCGAGCCGACATCGCCGACGTTCGGCGACCTCGTCCGTGGCAGTTCGACTACTATCGACGTTCCTTCTTCTCTTGCGGCCCAAGCAGCTGCCGCAAAGACGTCCAAGCTCGAAGTCCAACAACGGCCCACGGCCCCGATCAGCGCGACCTCCCTTGGCACAGTCCTCAACCAAGCCCTGCGGACCGATGACGCCGACCTGCTCGAGTCCTGCCTGCAGACCACCGACGTCAAGATCATAGAAAACACCATCAACCGGATGGATTCATCCCTCGCCAACGTCCTTCTTTCCAAGCTCTCGGCTCGCATGCACCGCAGGCCGGGCCGTGCCTTTGGGCTTATGAGGTGGATGCAGTGGACGCTAGTGGCTCACGGCGGTGCGCTCGTCACGCAGCCGGATCTTATTGCACGGCTAGGCGAGCTCAGTCGTGTTCTGGAGGAACGTTCTCGGGGTCTGCCCAGTCTGCTGGCTCTCAAAGGGAAGCTGGACATGCTGGATGCTCAGATGAAGTTCCGGAAGTCGATCAAGGCTGGTGGGGCCCCCCGGAGTCGCGGTGGGGACGAGGAAGAGTCGAGCGAGGAAGAGGGGGAGGACGTTGACGAGCCCGGTGTGGTCTACGTGGAGGGGCAGGAGGCTCTCGGCGGCAAGGCGCTCACCAATGGGACTGGCGGGCCGGACGCCGCGGACGAAGATGATGATTTCCCGACTGCGGCCGGCGGAGTTTCGGATTCAGACGAGGAAGACGACGAGGAGCTTGACGACGTGATGGATGAGTTGGCGGATGCGGAATCGCTTGATGAGGATGAGGTCGATCATGATGACGTCGAGGAGGACGAAGAAGAAGAAGAAGAAGACAGCGAGGGCGAAGACTCGCGGCCTCCGGCGAAAGTCCGAAGAGTGTCTGAGCGGATTTCAAAACGGAAGTAGACATTTGTAGAAAGAAAAAGGGGCGGGGTGTGTTTGGCTGTGATGCCGAACCATGTAGAAACAACTACAGGGCAGTCGTTGCCATAGAATGGCAACATGCGCTCCAGCAGTTACGCGTTGCGTGAGCCGCGCTTCTGCTCCAGGCGACATAGAGTGGAACAACAATGCGTTCAAGCTGCTGCGCGGTGTTTGTTTGAAAAGCATGTATATACAGTACATGCATGCAAATGACATGTAATACCTCGATAGGCGGGTTAGGGAGAACCGGTAAACAGCCAAGTGGGAAACCACGAGAAGCAGGCTCATACTCTCAACTCGATGATGCCAAGATGTTGGGCGTTTGGTCCTGGGCTGTTTCCTGATAGGCGCCATTACATCTATGGTCCGCGGAAGCACGGTTCTCATGCTCCGTTTCAAGGGGCCGAGGGGCTTACGCTGAGAACTATGAGCATGACCTAAATACTCTGGCCTAATATGCGTTGAGAGTTGTAATTAAGCAAAACCTTGAATCTTCAAATTTATTTGATTCAAGGGAGAGATCTCTTGATTTAGAATTGGATACCGGGCTCGTATGAGTTTGTGGGAGAAGGAACCTTGAAAATGAAAGGACGGAAGCGCTCTCCCTGTGCAGCATTCCCTCTTTAGGAGACTGTCGATATCTTCGCAGGAGGAAGAAACCAGAAGACATCTTAAAGAAAAGAAGAAGGGAGGAAGATTGAGGAACAGGGTAGATATGGAAGAGAAGCTGAATAGGGAGTTAATTAAGACGAAAACCAACTTGAGAAGAGGAGACTCGTCGCCTGCGTTGCTACGACAGGCGACCGAGCCCCGATGACAGAGAAATGTAATAAGTTGTGTCTGAGAGCCTCGGTCTGTCCAGTGTTATTACTACCATCTTCACTCCCAACGCCATGGATATTTACGCGGACCGTACGTGAAAGCGAGCCCGCTTCGAAGACCGTTAAGACTTGTGGTACGTCAATGGGGGGAAGACGAAGTGACAATCTGGGAAAAATCTGGGGAAAATCAACCACCCTGCGGCCAGAGTGCTGATGGAAGGGATGTGGCGATCGTCGGCCCACCGGGAGTTTCGTCAAGTCAGGTGCGGTCGGGTAAGTAGTGGGCGAAAACAAAAAAAGAATAGAAAAAAGAAAGAGTCTGCTGGAACAGGCATAACCGTATTTACACCGCTACGCTAGCTGGACTTAATTGGGCAGTATCTATCCGTACTTGTACTCACAAGAGTGTACAGACTGACAACAGTGATGGGGTACACGTACTGCGTAGGGTCTCGCGCCCTGCAGGTGAAGAAACTAGTGCGAAGGCAGTGGGTAATTAGGTATCTGCCTCCCGAGTGAAACCGGGCTTGGATGAGAGAAGCGGGGAGCGGTTCTGCTCTTGAAGATGTGGTCACCGAAAAGGACCCGTCTGCGTGCATCATGGTGGTCCGCTTCCGTCGAGGGGAGGGCATCTGTTGAGAGAGGGGGGATGGGCCGCGATTCGCTGCTGGGCGCGGATGAAGACCCGTCCACTCATGGGGGTTGGCTGGCCTGGACTTGTCCCCCTCCCCCCTCCTTCTTTCCCGTATTCCCTGTGGATATCATGGCACTAATACATAATTATCATGTGCGCGCTGCACTGCGCCAGGTTGGCGCCGCCATGCTCAAGACGGCGAAAACGTCTGGGCCAGGGGGGCCCTTTTTCTGACAGCTGGAGGGGGCCGTCGCACTATTGATCATCAAGAGTTAAATTCACCAGCAGATCCTCTCAGCCAAAGCGTCTCTCTCCCGCCGGATGCCAGGATCTTATTACTGTTACCTTACCTGACTGGACTGGCCTTTTTGCTCCTTGGCTGTCATACATCCGCCACCGGAAAATCAAGGTCAGGATTTTCAGTACTCTTAGATATCGAACCGGAAGAGAAAAAGAGGAGAAGAAGAAGAAGAAGAGGAAGAGGAGGAGGAGCAGGAGGAGGAGAAGACCCTCGACCGGGATCGGGATCGGAATCACGATCGGGACCAGGACCGGAGCCGGGACGCATCCACCTTCCTCCTCTGCGCCAAGGGCCTGCACGACCAGGCGCGCAACCAGTATCTGGGCACGCTCATGTTCGCCATGCTGGCCGGGCTGGCCGACCCGGCCGACGAGGCGGTGGCGGGCGCGCTTGCCCGAATCCGAGACGAGTTCCGCGCCTCCGAGATCCGCCCCGAACACGTCCACTTGGACTGGCCAGCCTACCGCTGGATCGATCCGGACACCCGCAGCTTGGAGAGGGTCCCTGGAGGACGCTGACGTCCTGTCCTCCCTCTCGGCCGGGGGCGGGGGTGGGAATGGTGGTGGGAGCCTGGGGGGTACGCCGGTTGTCCTCCTGTAACTCGGGGGTTTTCGAGGTCATGCTTTGAGCTGAAAACTGAGTGTGTTAATTATATGTTTTCTTTCTTTCTTTCTTTTTTTTTTGCGCTTCAGATAGACGAGATAATACTTCGTCGGACGGTAGAAGAGTGAGCATCGAACAACAATTCTCCAAGGTACTAATTACCTAGGTGCCTGGTAATTAATAGTTATTATCTCGGGAGGATGCTACATACGGCCATAGATCCATGGATATTTTTGGACGCCAAGATGTAGCTTTCTGCTACGAAACACATCACTGGTGATCAGCGATATGGTAATTTATTAAGCTAGGTATCTTGGGTTGCAATCGCTGGAGTGTAATTCCTTTGTTTTCTGCTGGCTGGAGTTTAGCCTGTTTTGTGTATTGTATTAGTGTAATAAGCTCGGAGGGTTTGCGCAACGAATCTTAGGACGGAAGTCCTTTTTACGGGCTCGGTGACCCAGGAGAGGAAAGAAATATATACAAGAACCGTTCGACAATCACTTGGGAGGTTGCGGCTCTTCGTATATCAGGCTACCCTCCGGTATTATTTAATATCCTTTTGCATTCTTCTCCTATTCCCTATAATAATTTCCTATCTCCCCATCGTACGGAGCAGAACAACAGCAGCGATTGTTCCGTCGATAATTATAATTACCTCCTGAGTCGCACCACAGCAACCACGATACAGAAATGCTTGCGCGAATTCAAACTTTCTCCTCCATCGCCGCCTCGGCCCTGCTCTTCACTCTTCTCCACGCGCCACGTCCTGCCCAAGCGATCCGGAGTCTCAGCCCGCGACAACCAACCCCCAACCCGCTCGACTACCTTGATCTCGACGCGAGCGGCGTCTACTCATCTCCGGAGAAGGTGCCCCCGGAGGAGGAGTGCGGCGTGGCTCTCGCGGGCGGCAACTTCTTCTTCCCTCACGCGCGCTTCGCCCGCCAGCTGGCCGGCAAGGTCGCCTGCGAGCACGTCCGCCTCGCCTTCCGCGGCCTGCCCACGGGGATGGCCTTCACCGTCATCGCGGTCGAGCTGTCTGGGAGAGCTGAGCTTGCCCGGCGCGCCTTCCTCGACACGGCCGAGGTCGGGGTCGGATACTTTCCGGTATGTTATTAATCAATCATTTAATTACCCTCCGTTACGTTTCCCAAACCGTGCTACCTTATTCCTCATTACCCAGAGGCACAGAGGGTTTTATTGTTTTTTTTGTTTCTCAGAATTCAATGAGACGGCGCGCATGTGTTCTGACGGTGGTCCTGCTGTTAATTATTTTTTATCAAACAAACGACAGGCGTCCAGCTCAGGGTCGAGGGAGCCGGAGACAGACGTGGCGGTCGACGGGGGCATGGCAGACAGGTATTCTGGTATCTACGACGGGGCCTTCAACCTAACCATGAATGTTTTCCCTCCCGAGGGCAGCTCGCGGACGACGCGGGCGAGGACGAGCTGTGCCACGACCGAGGAGCAGCCCCGGATGGAGGTCAGCTTTGGGCTCTCCTCGTCACACGACCCCGCCGACTCCGACGACGGGGACGCCTACCGGTCCACGGTCTCGGACGTGAGCTTCGGGTTCTATGTGATGTGGGTGCAGTGTAATTAACTGAGCCCTCATTACCCTGGAATGGCACCGGGGACAAGTTACAGGAGAAGAGGGTGTCTCGAAGGGATGAAGAGTTTATTGGATTATTTAGAAGTAATTAACCTAGGTGATCTCTGGAAGGCGCTCGGGCTATGAATAAGGGTTTCTGTCACCTTTCTTAGGTAATTACCGCGTGGAAGATGATGGATTTTCTTCCTAGTTATGTCCCGCGTTCGTCAAAATGGGCATCCTATGCACTGATTAATACGGAGTAATTATGCACGTTGCAACAGCCCGACAGTCTAGTGGCCGAATTCAAGTGAAACAGGAACAGTTCCCTAGCTTTGCCGTCGATTGGGGGGAGGAACAGCATGTCATGGTGTACTGACATTTCCAAGGAGCTCAATACCATATTAGTTAATAGGTAATACAGTACGTTCCATTGAATCCCTCGGGCAGATTTGTGCACACAAAAACCAGGGGAATATCTACTAATTATCTCAAGACCACCGAGGGGGCTTGATTATATTTCATCGAAGTACGTAGGCAAGGTAATTAATTACTTACTGGGAGCCTTTGAGATCCATTCGCAAAAACATTCCCCGCCACTCCTCCCCATCCGGCCTCTTGGTGACAAAGCCATCAATCCTTTTGAAACCCTGAGACTCATAGAACCTGTCTCGCAGTCAGCAAACCATCAAGCCTCGAACAAACAAAATTTGTTCCCTCTTTCGTCGCTATAATTAAACTAAACTTCGAACACAACCTTTTGGTCACCCAGTCCCTAAAGAAGAAGAAGAAGAAGAAGAAATTATGTACCTAACCAATTTTTCCCCATTCCCCGCCCAGCAATCCACGTACATGGCATGCATGCCCAGCTCCTTGCCCACCCACTCCTTCGCATACTGCACCAGCGCGGCCCCGGCACCCTTGCGGTAATCCCGGGCCGGCTCGCGGAAGTCGGTGATGAGGACCTCGAGGTACATGAAGTCGCCGCCGCCCTCCCCAGCGGCGCCCGCCAGCAGCGGACCGGTCACGCCCTGCAGGTGCTCCTGATCGAGCACGTACTGGGGCAGGTAATTGGCGCGCAGCGTCGCCGCGCCCACGGGGAGGTAATACCGCTGCTGTTCGTGGCCGGCCCCGTCGCCGTCGTCGCGGCCGGGCAGGGCGGCCTCGGCGATGAGGACGCGCACGGGCTTATTTTTAATAGGCGCGCCCGAGCTAGAGCTAGAGGAGGCGAGGCGGTACGCTTCGGCGTCGGCGATGGCGCTTGCATGGCGGGCCAGGAAGCCCGGGCGGGCGACCGACAGCTGGTCGGTGCCCCACTGCCCGGCGCTCCCGATGCTGGAGAGGTGCGGGATGGATGAGTCAAAGGCCGACGTGATGAACTTGGCGTCGTCGTCGGAGGGGGACGGGACGGCGTCGCGGATACGGAACGGCATTCTTAATTATGTTGTTTTGTTTTGTACTGTGTAAAAGCGAACACGCTGTTGCACCCGCCGGGTTTAGCCGCCGTCCGAATTAACTAGGTATAGCGCCACGTCGGACCCGCGTCCTCGCACGGCGCAGCCATGCCTACCGCATAAATGGAAGCCCTCCCCTCCGACGTCCCTTCCTTGTACTCTCGACTTTCTCTCTCCCTCACTCATCCCCTTCGCTCGGTCGCTGCCTCCTCATCTCGTTTGCTTTTGCCCTGCCCCCTTTATCCTGTAGCTCGCCGGCCAATGTCGCCCGCGCTCCGACACCCGTTTTGCCAGGCTGGATGCCTTGTCCTGGCCCTCTTTGGCGTTCCTTAGCAGCAATTATACTTTAGCTTGTAGTTTATTCTCCGAAGCTCTACTCTCTTTACTGCTCTCTGTCGCCTGGGCTACCTGGTAATGAATCGCACAAATGTAGGCATTTGGGTCGGTCTGGGTGATGTCGAACTTGAAGTTTCGGATCTGCCGATAGAAGTTGGCCTAGACGTGTCAGGATTCTTTCAGTTAGCATTTCGCTCAGTTTGGCATCATGACACGTACCTAGGTAATTAAACGGCAGGACGTACCGTGTTGATGTACATACATACCATTCCTTGGCGTTTCCGTCAGGTCCAGTCCCGCCGTTGGGAACGTATTCGTCAGTCGAGAACACACCGAGTCCGACAAAGGAGGGTGCGCCCTTGATGACTGGGGGGTCATTCGGCTGTGTCATGACTCGATGGGTGAGCTTGCAGGTCATGTCGGATATTTAATTAATTAGAGGTGCTCGTACATTGCCAATCATTTGTGTCCCAAAAAGAGCGTATATTGTGCTGGAAACCAGGTATGTACGTGCCTTTTGAAGAGAATGTTCAGTTACTAATGCGGAACCCCTTTCTTCACGCAACTGACGTACCTGAGGGGAAATAGACAACAGCGTTGTGCAGGGTTGAGCCATTGCAGCCCTCCGCGCATCTACGGCTGCGAGTGGAGTTGATGGCGCTTCGGATGGCTGCCGTGTCATCCTGTCAACCCCATGGAAGTTTTCCGATGCCGAACATGCTAACGTGTGAGGAGAGTGCTCGGTCGAACCAACGGAACTGCAAGGGTGATGCTACCGCGGCCCGCAATCAAGGGTTGCCTCCCGCGGGCCGCAATCAAAGGGCATATGCATGGATACATGTGCCGCAGGCCGCCGTCTTTTCTCGGGACAGTCATTTCCGTCATCCACCCGGACGTGAATTCAGCGCCGCGACCAGCTGAATGAACCCCAAGCCGACCCAACGCCAGCCCTCGGTTAATATCAGGCACACATCCCGAGTTTTGCGAGTTCGCATCAAAAGTTTGCATGCACACTGTTGAAATCCTCCTTCATGACCGCCGCCCGAGTGCGCCGTCCCCCAGAAACCAATCCCTTCGCCGGTTTCTTTCACGCGTCGCGACTTGCGGCCAAACTTGCCAAATTACACACACCATGCCGCGCAGGCGGTTAGCCAACCCGGCGACCCGAGTTCACCTTTTCTGCAGGGCGCTGGCACTTCTCTTTGAGCTCGCTGTCTTGATCTTCCTCATTTATATCAGCAAAGCGCTGGGCTACTCGAACGGCATCAGATACGCCGGTGTAGGTCCGCTTCCGCCGCTGTTTCTCGGTTCGCCCCGGCTAACATGATCATCCCTCTCAACGTGTAGGTCGTCTGCGCAATCTTGCACGATGCCAGTCAAGTGGTGGCCCTCACTGATCGTCATCATCGGCTGCGCCATGTCCCCCCTCCGTGTGTCGTCATCTTCGATATTGTCATCCTAATCCTCCTGGGCGCGAGCATTGGGTACGACTTCGCTGAGGCCTTGTCTCACCTTGACAAGCGCGCCGGTCCCTTCTACCGTGCTCTCCTCGACGACCAGCACTACATGGTATATACGATGCTGTAATTAAGCTCTCCATTCTAAGGCACTTCCAGTTGCGCCACCAAGCCACTAATCCCGTCTCCTAGGGCGGTACACGGAATTCTTATAGGTGTCTCCCTATGGGACTTTTGCCTTCAGGCCCGCCTTGAGGATCGCCTGCCGTCCGCCGATAGCTCTGTCAATGCCACAGCAGGCGATGATATGCGCGACGAACCGGCGAGGCGGGGCGATATGGAAGGAGTTGAACTGCGAATGAGGTAGCTAAGTTGCTTCCCGACGGACTTGTTTTGCGCTCATCGTCGGGCGCGAGATGCTGATCGGGGTGCTGGGAGACGTGATCGGCTAGCGTGCGCAGGCGGCGGCTAACGACGGCGACGGCCAGGGACGTGGCCGTCTTGCCGAGTCCCATCTAGTCAGTCAAGAAATGATCTTCGTTTTCCTGAAGATTGAATATTACATGCAATAAGAAGGATCCCCATCTAGCTGTTCTCCAGATTGCGATCCCATATCCTGTCTATCAGCCACTGCACTGGGAACTGCCGTGGCGACAAGGACTCCGGCAGCAACAGATACCAGTCATCCCCATCCCTAGGGGTTAGGTTGTTGGTCATTTTGACGCATTCCCAGTACTCGGGATAGAAACCACTCGACTCCCAGTCAATGATGGAAACGACGGTCCAAGAGCCTTCCTCGTCCTGGCGCACCATGATGTTTGCCGGTCGGATGTCTCCGTGGGTGAAGACAACTTTTGCCGGGGATGCGGGCATCAGAGATCGCAGGAATCGAGTGTACATGTGTGAGGCCGTTTTGGAGCCAGTGAAGATGAAATCTTCGAATTGGCTGACATCCAGGATCGGCTTGGGACTGATGCGTATACCCCGTCTTCCATCTTTGCAGCCCTGGCCCCCTACCCCACCAAGCGGTGTGTTTGGTGGAAATGGAAGGGATCGGAGGTCGATGAGGAGCTTGTCAAGCTGGGTGCTGATGGACCGTTTCTGGACGTCATCCAGTCGGGGCCACACTTTCTCCAAGTCGAGGCCAGAGACGAAGGAGGTGAACAGCAGACCATACCGCCCGATGCGGATCACGCCATGCAAGCGTGGCGCTGGAAAGCGCGGCAAGTGTTCCTGCAGGTACGACAGGGTCCGGTACTCGGTTGTGATGTGCTCCTCGAGGGTGACTTTCGCGACGATTCCGTCGCTGACACGGAAGACCATGCAAGAAGCCGCCCACGGGCTTTTGTAGAGCACTTCGCTTTCATCCAACAGCTTGATGACAGCCTCGGAGAGTTGATCATAGTGTCCGAGAAGATCCTGGAGCTCAGGAGACAACTCGCGCGCAATGGTTGCAGGATCGGTACCGTGGAGCCTGGAGCGGATGTCATGGGTGGGGAGCGGTCGCGGAGTTTTGCTAGGCCGGGCATCTACGAAGTTCAAGTTAAGTCAGGGCCGGGTTCGCAAGGCGAGCGAGAGTTTAATGCATTGAGCATTCCCACCTGCTTCCTTGAACGACTTGAGCTGCTGGGGATACGAAGAGGACAGAAGGTCGCAGAGGTTGGCCTCCGGATCCTTCAACAGCGCTTTTTCCAGACCGCGCAGCACCTTGATATTGTATCTGGCCGCAACCGTCTTGCGATTCGCCTTTGCCACTCGATTGCTGGGCGTCTGGCCGGCTGGCGCTGAACTCTTGGCTCCGTCCATGTCAGCCTTGCAACCGTGGACCTAAAACTGCGCGCCGAAGTGGTTTGTCGGAAACACTCAGGTTGGGTGATCGTGGTTCCCTCAAAAGAAAAAGAAAGAGAGAAGACGAAGGCTCAGCTCTGCACCAGCGAGGGTAGTCGGATCTGAGAGTTTTCCGTGGGAGTATTTTCATGACCCGGGAGAGAGAATGAAGGATGGTCGATGAATGTGCCAGCGCGCAGGCCACGGCAGGCAGACACGCGTTTGGTGCGCGACCCCGGGATGTGAGCGGCAACCGCTGATTGGTTGTCCCCCCATCTTTCCGTCCCCTGCTGCTTCCCCCTGCGGGTCCCCAATTAGTGTATGTATGTACATACAGCCTATAGACGTCATACCTGCTCTTAGTGATCCAGCGACAAACCAATTTGAGAGGGTAGACTTTCGTCGGGCAACCTTCGATCTGTGAAGAAACGAACACATCAGTCACACTCCAAAAATGACACGCATCTCAGTAGCAAGACGAATAGATACTCTTGGATCCTTGTAGCATCTTGTTCTAGTGTGAGGTGAGTATTTGCTAAACTCATCAATAATGATGTTACATCTATACTATACTGTGACCGACGTGTCAGGAATAAGGCCGAGGCGATGGCGAAACAGTATCAGAACCTTGTGATTTCGTGAGACGTAGAGAGTGGATTCCTAGACAGAGAGAGCTGAAAGGATTGGAGTATTTATGCTCGCAGACACAGCGGAGGCAACAGGCTTGGACGTTGTCACGAATGCATTGAGCACTGCAGCTCCGGTTCTCAGGGAGGGGGGCACATCAATCTATTGGCGTCAACAGTTTCCTCTCATCGATCTGCCCTGGCAGCTTTGTGGCTGCCCCCCCGCAGTGACTCAGAACACAAGGCCCAAGCATATCAGGCAACATAAATAACTAAGTGTCGGGAGTGCAGGCCGGGCGGCAGGTACAGGGTACTTCATGGGGACCCTGTGCCCGCCGCGCCCCTCACTGTCGAGGCCGTCGAAAACGGCGACACGCGCTAGCCAAATTCGGCGGCCAGAACACCGCTTTCTCGACTTAATGTGTAGTTTTGTTTTGTTTTTCTCCCGTGTTGAATTCTTGATTTCTCGTGAGGATCAAGAGACGGAGGAGAGAGCTGGGAGGGTGTGAGAAAAGCGTTGCACGGTGTTCTCCTGAGATGGGATGGGACCAAGGTTTAATAAGGGGTGAGTGAGTTATTCTCGATGTATTATTATTGTACAGTACACGTATTACTAGTACTTATAGACGCGTTCCCCCGGTGGGCTCGAAGAGGGGCGCGACAAGATTGGCCCGCACTAAGGACAAATCTGCGCAAACTTCGATGCCCCGTTTCGGCTTGTTCAAAAGTGAAATTCGTAAAGTCTCTGGGGTCCGTTGGAGTCACAAGTTTACAATGTTGGGTAGACGCGACCAAGGGACTGGAGCAAGAAATGTCTCAACGTTCCTAAACTCGTGGCATATGATTCCCAACACATCTCAAGTGTCATTCTTGCATCTCCAACACAATCGTCATGTTATTCCCACTCAAAGAGCCCTCGCCGTCCTCCGCAGTCTTCCGGTCAATATAGAACCACTCGTCCAAATCCTGCTCGATCGGTGCTGGAGGAAGGTCCTCGTCGGGGGGCAAGCGCACCTCGTCCGGATCCAGCTTGCCCGGTGTCCCGTCCAGCGTGGTGTTGTCTCTGCGAAATGCGATCGCTGGTCAGCTCATCTTCCTTGCGCTCCCCGCTTGTTCCATCCACATGAGGAGGGAGGGAAAAGGTGGGTGGGATTCGAGGTTTACCCACAGTGAGATATCCTCGCGCTTGGTCTTGCCCTTTACCAGCCTCTTCCAAGCGTCCTCGCAATCTGCAATGATCTTCTCGGCAAACCTGCGCCCCTTCCATTGGCCACCAAAGGCGAACTCGTTAGGAGGCCGGCCGTCGGGGACCATGTAGAAGCGGAACCAGTCGCGGGTGGCGTCGAGCAGTCCCGGCAGGAGGCGCTCGACGTCGGGCAAGTCGCGCAGCCGGGCACCCAGCACCGGGTCGTCGACATCCACCACCAGTACCTTCCAGTCCGTCTCCCCGGCGTCGAGCAGGCCCAGCACGCCGAGGGGCCGGACCCGCCGGACGGTGCCCGGCCCTGGAGCTACTGCCCGGCCAATCTCGCATGCGTCGAGCGGGTCGTTATCTCCCGGGGCGCCCGTTTCCGGGTCCTTGTGGTCCGGGTCTTCCCAGGTCTGTTTCAATGTCGGCGGAGCGAAGGGGAAACTGTCTGGTTGGTAAGGGTCCTTCTTCACTGTCCTCTTCTCCGCTAACCCTCCTCACATCTTCATTTTACTATGTGTTTTCTATTCCGTTTCTCTCGGGAAAAGGAGGGTTCTTCTTCCTTCCTTTTTCGGGAGCTGGTGGTGGTGGTGCGGCGAGTTTAAAGGGCCAAATGGGGGTGAGGACGGACCTGCGGGAGGGCGCCGTAGTTCCAAATGTAGCCCCTATAAGGAAAGAAGTTCTTGACAAAACGCGGTGCGTGGTCGAGGGTGTCCTGTACGATGGGGTTGAGGCTCTTTTCGCGAGATATCTGGGATGGGCGAGAGTTCAGCAACCATGACATGTCAGGCGTTGGCGTGGTGCAGCGCATTGCAGTCATTGCAACGCATGTTAAGGTAGGTTATCTGATTCAATTACCTCGAACTTGGCATTGCTCCACCTCGGGATTTCAATGACCATGTTTAGTATCCCCTTCTCCCTGTCATGGTACAGCGGAATGTCATGGAAGGGCGATACGGGCACGCCGTCGTGAGCACGCTCAAAGTGAATGCGGAAGTCCTTGGTAAAGGGGCGACCGGACTTCCTGATTACGTATTCGCCTTTTTGGGCGTGCTCGTCGAGCGGAGACGTTGTTGCCATTTTGGAGCTTGATTCTGGGCTTGAGAAAGGGGAGATGCATCTGCCACATTCACCCCTAACGGAGACGAGGAGGAAATGGGGCAGAAGAGTGACGTCACCTGTGCGGTTCATATCCCATGGCTCACCTGGGCTGACACCTTAAGAAAGCACAGAGGAGCACGAAACCAGAAATGAAAATGATTGGCCCAGATGGATGAAGTAGATCGAGAAGAGAGAAAAGAGTTATACCTTACGTAGAAAGAAGTCCAAAATTCCAAGCCCCGAAGGCCCCTACATTTAGCTTCTTGCACAGTTGTACCCTAATTAATTATGGGTGCTCTTTTGATCTTTCCTGGTTCGAACTGCCAACACAGGATCCGAAGGTTCCGTTGCAAGTTCAGAATCAGGTAGCCGCGACCGGATTGCCTGACGTTCGGTAACAAGCCTTGATGTAAAGCACTGCAAGTGACAGGCTCCGGCCATCTGAATCGTAAGGTATTCCACGCCATAGCGCTGCTAAGTTTGTATGTACTGTCTGCCAGAGTCAGAATACTCCGGCTCCCCATCAATGGGTGCATTATGAAGGTCTACCATGAACGGGTTTACAGTGGCAACTATTAGTACTATATTTACACTAAGGTGGTATTGAGGCACGTTATGGCCGTTACCAGAATACCGCCTCTTCAGCCTTCCTGAACAGAGGGCACAGAGAACAACGTGGGAGACGGCCACCACTGTGAACAGCGACCCGGAGGCAGCAAACCGATCTGCAGCCCATGCAGGAACTCGCACATGCACAGAGATCTGCAGTACAGACCTATCTTCAGATACAACCCTTGAAGGTGAGGAGGGCTACCAGCGCGAGAGATAGTCTGTGAGCTTTACCCGCTCAAAACAACTATTAATCAAACTAACTCGATCTTATGATCTCCTACCTCTCGGACATGCCGCCCGCACCATTGCTCATCGCGCAGAGAAGCGATATGGACGTTAAATGTTTTTAAAAAATTGCCTGACCTGATGAGTACAACTCTGTATGCAATGGTGCGAGTGTGTGCGACCAGGCGGAACTGTCCCGAGTCAAGCAGGCGGTGGTTGGTCGCATGCGGGCAGCAGTGGCATCATTTCCTTGGAGTTGCGCCATTCCACGAATTGGATCTTTGAGATTTTGAGTTATCTTAGCCCCGGCACACCGATACCGAGGAGGGAGGTGCTCGCATGCGATTGGGCAATTGGGCACTTTAGCTTTGAGGTTCCGGCAGGGCCAAGCCGCGGTTGTGCTGTTGGACCCCATGCCAACCCCACAGGCTATGAACACGGCGCACTGCAAGTAAGCAGAAGCACCGGTAGGGACCTGCCGGTCTGGACTTAGCGGCGGGACTCGCCCGGGCTCGGCGACCGCTGGCCACAACTGGACAGGGCAGTTGCTCAGCCGAGCACGGCAGCAGCTGCCGCAACGGGACGCTTGCCCAGACGCCATTGTTTGCTGCCGAGTGGCGTGCGCGCCCGTGATCAATTCGTTTCCAGAAGGCGGGCACAGAAGCCTGAAATTGCGCAACCGGCCGTTTTACCCGTCTGCACCAACGCCAATCTGCGCGATAGCCCGGGCGGCCAATGGTCTGTTATCCATCATCATGGATCAGCCGTGAGTCCGGGACGAAGGGGTGGGCTGAACCGGGGTCGGAGTCAGCACAAAGAAGAAAAAAAAAGGGGAGAGCGGACGGACACCTCGGGAACATGACAAACGTTATTGTTGACAGCGTATGATAGATAAATACAGATTAATTATATATTACCCTCCCCCTTTCTCCCATCTTCTCCCCTCTCCTCCCTCTCTTCGCCAGGTCCCTGCTCCACTTCTTGCCCTCAAACCCAACCCTCGATTCCCCGAAAGCCGGTAAAACCCTCTTGTCGTCGCGGATTCAGGATGAGGACCCCCGCCGCTTCTCTCCTCGCCTTCGCCCTCCCGGCGTTGGCCACTGCCGGCGGCCACGGCGGCTCGTCAGGACTCGGCTGTGACTCGCAGCGGCCCCTGGTGTCGTCGGAGAAGCTGCAGTCCCTGATCAAGAAGGAGGACCTGCTCGCTGGCTCCCAGGAGCTCCAGGACATTGCTACGGCCCACGGGGGCCACCGCGCCTTCGGCAGCAGCGGCCACAATGCCACCGTCGACTTCCTCTACTACACGCTCAAGGCCCTCGACTACTACAATGTGACCAAGCAGCCCTTCAAGGAGATCTTCTCGTCCGGCACCGGCTCGCTCACCGTCGACGGCGAGGACATTGAGGCCGAGACGCTGACCTACACCCCGAGCGGCTCGGCGACCGACAAGCCGGTCGTCGTCGTGGCCAACGTGGGCTGCGACGCCGCCGACTACCCGGCCGAGGTGGCCGGCAACATCGCCTTGATCAAGCGCGGCACCTGCACCTTCAGCCAGAAGTCGGTCAACGCCAAGGCCGCCGGCGCCGTCGCCGCCATCATCTACAACAACGCCGAGGGCAAGCTCTCGGGCACCCTGGGCCAGCCCTTCCTGGACTACGCCCCGGTCCTGGGCATCACCCTCGAGGCCGGCGAGGCCCTGCTGGCCAAGCTCGCCGGGGGCCCCGTCACCGCCACCCTCCAGATCGACGCCCTCGTCGAGGAGCGCGTCACCTACAACGTCATTGCCGAGACCAAGGAGGGCGACCACAGCAACGTGCTCGTCCTCGGCGGCCACACCGACTCGGTCCCTGCCGGCCCGGGCATCAAGTCAGTGGTTTCCCTTTTTTTCTCTCCTTTTCGTCTAGTTCGTGCGAATGGATTTACTAAATAACAACCGCAGTGATGACGGCTCCGGCACCATCGGCATGCTCACCGTTGCCAAGGCCCTGACCAAGTTCCGTGTCAAGAACGCAGTCCGGTTCGCCTTCTGGAGCGCGGAGGAGTACGGCCTGCTCGGCTCGTACGCCTACATCAAGTCAATCAACAGCTCGGCGGCCGAACTGTCCAAGATCCGCGCCTACCTCAACTTCGACATGGTAAGAAGTCAAAGACGGACGGGCAGACAAACTATAATTATATTAATTAATCAATACCTTAACTATTAACACCGCCTGCTCACAGATTGCCAGCCCCAACTACATCTACGGCATCTACGACGGCGACGGCAACGCCTTCAACCTGACGGGCCCGGCCGGCTCCGACGTGATCGAGCGCAACTTCGAGAACTTCTTCAAGCGCAAGCACACGCCCTCGGTGCCGACCGAGTTCTCGGGCCGGTCCGACTACGCGGCCTTCATCGAGAACGGCATCCCGTCGGGCGGCCTGTTCACGGGCGCCGAGGTGCTCAAGACGGAGAGGGAGGCGGAGCTGTTCGGCGGCCGGGCCGGCGTCGCCTACGACGTCAACTACCACCAGGCCGGCGACACCGTCGACAACCTCGCCCTCGACGCCTTCCTGCTCAACACCAAGGCCATCGCCGACTCGGTCGCCACCTACGCCCTCAGCTTCGACGGCCTGCCCCGCGTCGACGGCAAGAAGAGGCGCTGGGACGCCCACCGCGCCCGCATGCTCAAGCGCAGCGCCGGCTCCCACGGCCACGCCCACCTCCACTCGGGGCCCTGCGGCGGCGGCGCGAGCATCTAACTGACTTCTTTTTTTGGATTTCTAATCGATCCGCTTTATCGAGAGGGTTGTTATAATTTCGAAAGGGCGGTTTTTATGCTCGAGTATTAATAACTGCATGAATATGATGGTGACGAATGAAATTCAAGTCAAAACGTGTCTCCCTTGAATCCGGTTGCGCCTTGGTGATAATATGTATGATGGGGTAATCATTTCAATGTTTTAGATGTGTTAGTTATCTTTCACTGTAGAAAATAATTATTGGGGGTGAAAGGGGCCACCCCCAGTGGGGGGGGGGGGGGTAGGGGAAAGACGCTAAAAAGATAATAGGTACCTTAATTAGCCCCAACTGACTAGGTACCTAATTATTTAACCAGGTGTGACTGAGGTGACGCCTGAGGGTAACGTGATAGATAATCGCCCTGGTCGGTTACGGCTGTAGTCATTAATTATTAAATACCCGTCTCTGGTATAGTATCTTTCTCGGTCGACAATCTACCCCAGTTGATTAATTGATTACCTTTCTTTGGTTCCTTGAACAAGAAGTCAGTCACCTATTAGGCCCGTCCCTAAGCTGATCGGTTTGCGGCTTGAGACCGCTTGTCACGAATGTCCACGACGCTCGATGACATGGTCAAAGGCGAAACGGCTAGCGTTCCGCGAACTCGATTGCTATCTGATTGCTGATGATCCGATAAATGCACAAACGAGTGTCTGTCTGTCAACTTGTGACGACCAGGTCGATCCGGCGACCAGTGCTGTTCTTGCTCCAGCTTCCCTCCCTTCCCCTTCTGATCCTCCACGCGAGCCGACTCTCAACAGGAAAGTCGGACGTTATCGTTGCTCGCAGGCCTGCTACGACTGCCTCCTCCTCGTCCCCGACGACGGAGCCGCCCATGAGTAATTGCGCTCCGCTCCTTGTGTTCGCAGATGAACCAGCCGTCGGGACGTAGCTACCTGATCAACGGCGACCCGCATTCTTCCCCTTCTCCTGCTCCTTCTTCGCGATGCAAGCTTGAAGGAACTCCATGTCCTGCTTATCGTTGAGTTTTTTCTCGTCTTTCCCACGCCCTCTCCACGATATGCGTTTCAGTTCCAAGAGCACCTCCGGGATGAAAATCGTGGCTGAGTAGTCCTTCTCGATTCTCTGCAATCGACTGTCGTCCTTCAAGATGTCGCCGATGCCCTCGATCTGGCAGGGCTCCAGGATGTCCACGTTGTGAGCGTTCTGCTCACCCTCCTCCCCGATGTAGGCGACCCTATACCCTCCTCTTGGTTTTTTTTCGATGCGGAAGGCCCTTGGGTTGTATTGGTTCAGTTGCTCAGCAACCGTGGCGGCCTGACCATTAGGCACCATGATGTCGATGTCTGCCGTGGCGCGATTGGAACCCAGCATGTGCATAGCGATACCACCAATAAAGGCGTATCGAATTCCGTTTTTATAGTTGACAACAAAATCTATCAACCGGGTCACAGCCGCTATTTCGTAGTGATCAAACTTCTTGTGGCTTATCCTTGGCATTGCGGGCTGCTGTTGCCTAGCAGGAACAGGCGCCCTGGTGGGTTGGTTCCGATTGCTTGCCTGGGTGGGACGGGCATGGAGCTCGATTTGCTGAGCATGATCGCGACAAGGTCTTCTTGGAAGACAGCAAACACAGGGAGCCATGTTCTGGTCCGGTTAGCAGCCTAGGGACAGATAGCCACGATCGAAAGCAACGGGAAAGGCATGCGCACCGTCAGGTAGTAATAGACTGTGGGTACTCTGGACGCAGAAGAAATAGACGTTGCCGAAGCTGTAATTAGGTGATGAAGGCTGATTGGGAGTTGGAACTCTGCGCTGGAAAGGATGAGAGGCGATGAAGATGATGGTCGAGTGAAGTCGCAGAAGCTGGTCGAGCAGACAGTCATTTATACAAAAGCTGCCCTCCCGTTGTCTGAAGACGTCAGTGACGCCACCGTGTTCGACGCCCACCTGTTCCTCTAGTTGGTGGTGATGCTGAAACAGAGCCCCAGACGACAGGATGCTGACGACGGGGACAAGGTCGTCTCAGCCGGTTCTATCACGCCTGTTGCGGCTGCGGACGGTCGTTCTTGATGGCCACACGACTAAGACTGAGACGGCGGGCGGCGTATTACCTACCCATCCTGTGCCCTGGCGGCCGCCTCATCCTATGGGCCTCTGAATGGACTAATTACACGAGAGAGATGGATCCAAGTTTGTGATTCAGTTGGTGCATCATGAATGTCTTCGGGTGACCAGGGTGCGTTATAGGAGGATTCTGTTCTCGAGCCAGCGTACTGGGAATCCTGAGCACGGGTCAATGAAGGAATCCCACTAAGCTAACAGGAATGTACATACCATGGCTTTTCTGGCCCCGTGTGCCGCGATCTTATCTGTTCAGGATCGGAAAGTCTACAGGGGAGGATTTTTCTTAGAGGGCCAGGCGGACTCCGGTTCTACCTACCTACTTTCGAAAGCTGAGCCGCATTATCATGGATGAGAGGTCTTGGGCAGGCCGGGCCGATGATCAGGGGGATCCGTCATGGAGAAGGTCCCTTGATTAATTAATTATTACCCTGATGAAGGCTTTGGGTGTTTCGGAATTGGAAAGGAATAAGCGAAGGAGAAATGTGGTCCCCACAGTCGACGAAGGAGGGTGCGGAACCAAGGTAATTACATGAGGTACCTTATCATAGTAGTTCTCCATCACCATGAGCCCGATCAACCTAAATAGGGTACCTTACATAAATTAATATATGTGCAACTTGTTCCGTGGTCCTTTCGTCGTCAGTGCTTATCTCCTCGGTTGAGCTTCATTCAGCTTGCAGGCTGAAACTCGCTACCCGACTCAACCGCGACCAATACGGAGTAGTCATTATTAGCCTGGGTAAGGTAAGGTAGCTTAGATCTGGGCCAAAGGGTTAATACTGCAGTGTGCCACCCGTGCCACGCGCACCATGCGACTGGTAGAACGACGAATGAATCCTGCACGGTTCCCATCGCCAAGCTCAGGTGGGGACCTTCCATTCCCCGATGTGGGATGGAGGTCTATGGAGGAGGAGGAGGAAGAAGGAAGAGGCTGACCAGGGCCACCCTGCAGGGAAGATGTGGGTGGCTGAACCCTGGTGCGGCCGGGAACCCTAAATAGTGGGGCCCGGTCCACTAACTACACAGTACACCAGATTACTAGTGTATGATCGCCACTGACCGGGGGACCTGCTCACGTCTCCAACCGGCCTGTCGAGTCCATATTTAGAAACCCAACAAGAGGAAGGCAAGCAATGATCCCTTTTATTAAGCTCGTGTCTGCATGCTCCAGAACACACTTGGACGGCGCCTCCCCGTCATTTCTTCTCACTTCTCAGGTCCCTTGGCTGACGCACGACGACATCCATTATTACTTCGTTTGAAGCTCGGCCGTTCCCGTTATAGTCATCATCATCATGGGGAACCGCTCCTCGCGCCGGAAGGGCGGAGAGCGCCCAGAGGCGACGCCTCCGGATGGAGAGAGACAGCCCTCGCTGGATGGAAACGGGGATGGCTCGGAGGCCGTGTTGCCCCCTCGTTACGCAGCTTGCGAGCTCCTCTACAAGGCCGGGATACCTGCTGCTGTCTGGCTGGAGGACGCGCTTTCGCGCCACGGTGTTCCTACCTTGGTTTTTGATCTGTTCCTACTCGTCCCGGACGTGGACGCGGCGGCCCAGGTCTTGATCGGCGCGGGATACAGGCGAGGGCAGCTGAGCTTCGCTCTTCGTAACATCCGCCAATTCGAGAATCTGTACTTTCCGCCCCGGGCAATAACAGCAGATAATAAGCACGACGAGTCCATCCCGGATACCGGTGTCATTCTGCTCGCCGCCCGCGAGTGGTTCCACGAGCTTCCCGCCACCGCCCAGGATATGACCGACTGGTTCCCGACCCTCCCACAGCTCCTCACAGCGCTGATTGCGAAATGGCTGAGCCTGGAGGAGCAAGAATCGGACCTGCGCTTGCGCATCGCCGTCTACATCGGCTACATCTACCTGTACATCGACGCGGTCAAGGAGCCAGGCTTTCAAGAGCAGCTCCCACCGGAGTACCGCCTCTTTCACGCTGACCGGCTTCAAGGAATCAACACAGAGAACCTAGGAGAATTCCAGTGCCAGCAGCTTTATTTACAGAGAATCAAAGCTGCGGAATGACTGCTCCCGGGGTGAAGTATAATTTAAGTTAATTACTTATTATATTGCCATCATTGTATTGCCATCTCTTTTTGTAAGACAACATGATCTGCACATTCCTCTAGCGATTTTTTTTTTCTTGGAAAGGAGGAAACTATTTATTTCAGGAATGAAAATATAGATCTTTATCAGGGCCCATTCTTCGCTGCGAAAGACGCACAATTGCTCCACGATTGATCATTGTCAGCCACTGACTACATCTGTAATTATCGAGCGAAGAATAATTACCGCAAGATAATTTAACCCTCGTCTTCTTGGCAACGATTCAGTTATAGTTATCAGAAGAGCAGCATGCTCGACGCACCCGAGGCCGCCTCGGCCCTGCCGACCACGAAGGTCTTGGCGGCGTCGAAGGCGCTCTCGCGCGCGAGGGCGTACCCGCGCTGGTTGGCAACGACCCGCTTGCCGTGCTCGTCGACAAAGTCGCAGCAGAAGTGGGTGTGGCCGAAGGCCCACAGGACCACGGCCGGGCTGGTCCAGCAGGGCTCGCGGCCGAGGTCGGTGGCGAAGCCCGAGGCGACGGGGCTGTCGCGGTGGCGCGGGTCCGTCGCGCGCTCGTCGGCCGTCGGGCTGTGGTGGGTGAAGACGACGATCTTGCGGCCGGGCTCGGCCCGCGCGATGGCCTCGACCTGCTCGTTGAGCCAGCACAGGTCCGCCAGGTGGGCGTCGACGTGGTCCTCGACGGTCCAGCCGGTGATCTTGCGGAAGTCGACGAGGCGGCCGGCCACCGCGGCGGCCTGGTCCGGCAGCACGCGCGAGAAGAGGGTGCACCCGAGCACCGTCAGCCCGCCGTCGAGGTCGTGGCGCGTCCGGTCGAGGAAGACGAAGCGGCCGATGGTGGAGCGCTCCCGGAGGCGTTCCATGCGCTCGGCGAACGCGTGCACCCGCCGCCGCGCCGCCGGCCAGCTGCCCGATATCGGCTCGTGGTTGCCCAGGAGGAAGAAGACGTTCCAGTACCGGCGCAGCTGTTTCTCGAGAAAGGTGAACAACCCGTCATCTGCCACCTGACCAATGTCCCCCAGCAGGGCCAGGTTCGGCGCCGTCTGCTTGAAGTTGTACTCGTATGACGCCTGCGTCTCGAGGTGCAGGTCCGAGACGATCTGGAAGACTGCCGGGGACATGATCTTTGTGTGTCGTCCTTGTTTATTCTGGGATTATTTTCTAGAAAACAAGGAGAAAAGAAGAAAGACAAAGAGAACAAAAATAGGAGGCAAGGATTGGTATTAATTAAGCTTGGTTGGTGTTTCCCCAGATGAGGTATTAATTATATCAAATATTCGTCAATGCAATTAAGGTAGTTAACGACCGCTCAGGAGGAAAATCCTAGTCCTGCTGTTACTGCCGACGCTGTTGCTAAATTTTCTTGTGTCATTAGGGATAAGTCTAAGGATGCTCTCCAGAATCCGTTGACCGAACGCGAGGGAAGCAAGAGCCATGCTGTGCCGCCACCAGAAATTTTTGGCATCACCTCCCCCGCTTGTTGGATTTTCCGAGCCATCCTCACTCTGCAATCCCCCTCCCCCACCCTAACCTGCAATTCCATTACCTCCTTCTTCCAGGAACGCGATGGATTCCTCTTCACAACCTTCCTTCGCTTAATTACTCCAAACCCTCCGCGGCGCCTACCAGGTATTATTATTAGTTACTAACCCCCTCCTCGAACTTCTGTGCTGTCACATGAATCAGAAACTGCTAGTTCCTTGATTTTTTCCTTGTTTTCTATTGACTTATAAGCTCGCAGAACATATCGATTCCGTTACGCCGCGTGGAACTCGCATGAGGTCAGTCGTCGTTCCAGCTAAAAGTCGCGGTCGTGGAGGCCCTGTGAATTTCAAGAGCGTTGATGTGCAAGCCACGGATGAGGATATGAGCACTTCCCAAATTCGGTGCTGAGGTGGAACAGCAGGTTTGACCAGCTCGCACCATGACGGCCTGATTACCATTTCGCCCTATAATGATAATTGTTAGAAGCGTCCAAGCTTCTGGGGAATTAGTTACGAGCGATGTACGCCACTCTACATGCTCATTAGCGTACGGATCATCTCCTTTGTCTATTTATACCACTTATTTTTCTCCTTTGTAGATAGTTCAACAAGGCACTCTTTCTGTTCCTTCCTTGCCACTACTCTCAACGCCTCCCACACGCTTATTCGAGCTCGCAAATGCGTTCGGCAATAAATAATCCGCGATGCCCGAGCTCCCTGAGCACTCGTCGAAGTGCTGAGACCGGGAACTAAGACCAAGAGAGAGCCAGTCAAATGGAAGCATGACGAACTAGCACCCCCCAAGATCAACACCACCTGTACCTAATCACATCCTCGGGAAGATGAGAAAGGAAGAGGGGGGGGGGGGCGGGGGGCTGGCTGGGGACGCAAGAAGAACCAACGTTTTAACAAGAGAAACCCCTAGAGAGAATGGTCCCTCGAGCAGTTGCGAATTGCTATCATCGTATCTAGGGCAACGCCATCTACCATCTCGCGCCTTAGAGAAAGCAGTTGTTTCCGTAGTTTAGGCAAGGTACCTACTTAGGAACCGATTTTTATCACCCTGCCATCCAGTTCTGGCTCCCCGGCACAGCTGCATTACAAGACACAGAATGGACCCCTCGGGCTCGTTATCGTCCCCGGCTCTCGTCAGGGTTGGTAGGCCTCAGCACCTAATAAAGTTACCATACCAGCACGTCGCCCATCACAGCCGCTTAACAAAGACTGGCATTACAAAGCGAAATTTCATCCGGCGGTTCACGTAGCGAGAAGCCGCGAGGCAGATTGTGAAATGGTTAATTAGAGACTTTCACAGCCGAGCAGCGCAGCTCTCCGCAAACAGCTCGAGGACGCTCAATTCCTTGGACCCCGCTAGTTATGCCGACGGGATGAAGATCAACATTGCCGGTTTGCTACGAACGGAGGAGGTAGTTAAACAAGGCACCGCTTTCCCAATCTCTCGGCATTTTCGCTTGGCTCTTCTCTCTCCATTCGAAGCAATGCGGTCTAACTACCTTTACCTCACTTCATGCAATCATTTGACGCGTGGCCTTTTAAACTTACCGCAGAATTTAGCTGGCCTGCATTGTTATTTTTAATGGCCTCGATAATGGGGCGGCAATTATGTGTAATTATACTTCCGAGGCGGAAGTAGTAGTCAGGAGGTTACCTAGCCCCAACCACGTGCTCTAACAACAAGGAATGCATACAGGTGGTTGGCTGGACACTGGCAGTACATGGTAGGGCGGATTGTTCGGTTGGGGGTTGGGGAAGGGGTGGGGGGGAGGGTATACCTGACTTTCCCACCATTTTGGGCACCTGATCTCGTGTGTTTTCTGGAGTTCATCCCCAATTTAGCAGAACAAAACGGAACGCAACCAGTTTCGCACCCAACTTGCCACATACGGTCACCGACCGCGTTCTGCAGTCCGCAGGCAGCTAAGCGCCGTGGCTCACCCGAAACGCATGTTGGTGATAGAAGTTTGTGCGTGCATAATCACCCTAGGCAGGTGCTGTAGAGTACCATGTAGCATTGCGGTGCCGGAAAGGAATTCGACGGGGATGCTTCGACCATCTTACTTATAGTAGGAGAAAGGTATGTATATACGGAGTAATCTGTATATAACTATATACGAGGGATTCGTGCAGGCCGCTTCGCGGCCACAACCCTCTGGCCCTGCGTATTTTTCCCCATACACACTGCAGCCAGCCCACTTTTCCATTTCCACACAACTAACCAACCAACTAACTAACCCAATCAATCGATCAATTCCACAACCACCACAACCACCACAAATCGCTTGGTAATAGCAAGAGCAAAAGGGGTCTTACGAACCACCTGGATGGCGAACTACGCGAGGGCGAGGCATTTTACGGACGTAAAAGAGTTTTACAGAGAAAGAGAGAAAATACGGAGTACAGATTAGAGGCTGTAAAAATTAGTAATGTAGGTTAGAACACGCTAAAAATTTGGACTAATGAAAATTCTTAACAGTTTTCGTATGTTAGAAAGTTATCTGTTAACAGCCTTCTTGGCTGTAAAACGTTAACAATTAATTAGTGTAGACCCCTGCTTTCCCGTAAAATATATATCATCCTACTAACAGTAAACTTTTTTTCCGTTCTGTAGTCTATATATAATAGACATTACAGTATTAAAGACTTGCCTTCAAATTGACGACTTGTGTTACAGGATATGACTGCCAGTGGGTCAGCTCTGGCCCACCAACAGGGATGACGAGCCAGGGCTGACATGTATTTAGACAGCATTTCCAAGTGCCTCCGGCACTTGGAACAATCAACGCATTTTATCACCACTTCTGCAGACCCCTACCAGTTGGTCCAGGAGTGCCGCCTACGGCGCGAATACCGCTGTGGTGTCGTATTGTTGCAGCCCTTCTGAGCTGTACTGATTTGCAGCCACCGAGCTGTAGCAACTTGACTCCGGCGATCACCAGTTTGTTTGGATCAATTCATCAAATCCTCTTTCTTGAGACGGCATCCCTAATTAACTGAACAACAATGGAACCGGCTTCAGATTCCTCAACGCCGGAAGTCGTTCTCGACGGCGACTTCTTGGCCCAGCTAAACAGTGCCGATTCAAGAGCTCTGCTTGACACTATTGACAGTCTCAGGGAGATCCATGTTGGTGATCTCGTCGACCTGCCCCAAATCATTGTCGTCGGCGACCAGTCGTCGGGCAAGAGCTCCGTTCTCGAGGCCATTTCCCGCGTTCGATTTCCCGTCGACGGCGACTTGTGCACCCGCTTCGCCACCGAGCTTATTCTCCGGCGTGCGAACGAGGTAGCTGTCAACGTTAGCATCCAATTCGCAGACCATGCAGCATCCACGGCGCACGGCGGTAGTGCACGCCAAACATTTCAGAGGTCCACCTTCGACGAAGATACACTTCCGGACATCATCAGGGATGCGAAGGAGCTGATGGGCATTCGCGAGGATGGGGCCAAGAAGTTCTCCAGGGATATCCTGCGCGTCGAGATTGCCAAACCCGACGTATATCCCCTCACCCTCGTCGACCTCCCCGGAATCTTCCACAGCGAGACGACGGACCAGGACTTGGAAGGCAAGCAGATTGTCGACCAACTCATTGAGAGCTACATGAGCCAAGATAAGAGCATCATTCTAGCCGTCGTGGCCACAAACAATCAGCTGGCGAACCAGAAGGTTCTGCAAGAAGCCAAGAAGTACGACCCGGAGAGGAAGCGGACAATCGGAGTCATCACCAAGCCAGATCTGGCCGGTTCCGGATCGGCCAACGAGCGAAAGTACCTTGACCTTGCCAAGGGGCGCGAAAACATGCACAACCTTGCCCTCGGATGGTATGTGCTACGAAATAGTTCCGAACAGGAGCGAGCCTCAGGAGCTGAGGATCGAGACGCGGTCGAGGAGCGATTTTTTGCAACTGGGCCCTGGAGCTCCATCAGCCCTGCGAACAGAGGCGTCGAAAGCTTGCGGAAGAGACTCAGCAAGGTTCTTCTTGACCACATCAGGGCGAGCCTGCCCGGCCTCATTCGAGACATCAGGACCAATTTGAGAACACGTCAGGAAGAGTTGGACCGGCTCGGCAAGGCAAGATCTAGCACCGAGGAGCAGCGGTCATATCTTCTCAGCGTTGCCCACGAGTACCAGCGGTTAGCGCATGATGCAATCGAGGGACGATACAGCAACAATCGCAAATTCTTCGGGGGCATTGGTCAGAGCGAGACAAAGCTGCGCGCAGTGATACGAAACAGTAACCGCGCTTTCCATGCGATCATGACAACTAAAGGCGGACGGTACAAGATTCGGTGGGAGGACAAAATTGATGCCAATGACGATTCGGATGAGTCTCCCGAGTACCTACGGGATCTCATCGAGGAATATGGCATACCAGATCCCGAGACGAAAGACGAGTCGACACTCAAAGCAGAGCTGCAGTCTCTGGCATGCTTCAACCATGGCAGGGAATTTCCCGGAGAAGCCAATGTGGATCTCGCCCTACAACTTTTCAGAGATCAAGCGGAGCCTTGGCAAGACATTGCCTGGAAGTACCTCAAGCATGTTTTGAGAGTCACTCAAGAGTTTGTGGACCGGGCCTTTGTTCACGTCATCGGGGCAGATGAGAAGACACAAGAAACAATCATCAACCGTTACGTGAACCCATTCTTTGAGAGGAAGGAGGAGGAGCTCAGTGGCAAACTGCGCGAACTTCTAATTCCCTACACCAATGGCTATGGGCCTCCGCTCGAGGCGGAATTCTTGTCAAAAATGCGTAAGAGGACGGATGACCGGCTCACCATTCGCATCACGCGGCGGCTTTCGGAGTACCATGAGTACAATCAGAGTGGGCGTCTAAGTGAAGACAGAATTCTCCAGACGTTTCGCGACTTGAAAGATCCTGAAGTGGATGAGTTCGGCACCGAAAACGTGATCAACTTGATGACCGCATACTACGAGGTGGGTTCAAGACTGATTCAGGACGGAAGTAGCTAGACCAAGGTGTTCTGACTCTTCAAAGATGTCGCTCCGAACATTCGTCGACAACGTTATCAACCTAGCAGCCGAGAGCTGTCTTGTCCGTGACATCCCGACAATCCTGACTCCGATGAAAGTGGATGAAATGTCGGCCAACACCGTAGAGGAGCTCGCTTCGGAATCCGAGGAAGTTCAAATCCAGAGACGGAGACTCGAAGACGAGGTCAAAATTCTGAGAGAAGGACTTCGCAAATGCCAAAAGCACGAAAGAAGAGAATTGCCAGGTTAGTCGATGATGACTGCTATATCCCGGTTGTTTAGGCATAGCAGATCCTGACTTGAGTCTTCTGCCAGGGCGACTTTCCGCTTCGGCGCGTCCTTCTTCTGGTACTGCACCCGGACAAGCACCTTCAAGTTGGTCCATCCACATGGTTAGACTTCGTCCAATAAGCGCCAACTAATTGATCAATGACTACAGGAAGAGTCACGCCATCACCGACACCCACCCGAGGTGGAAATTCCCTATCGCCTCTGGCATCAACTTCCCCCAGCCAGCAACTGGCTAGTATCTCTCTTCGGAATCCAACGCCGCAGCCTCCGCCGACGTCGTTTCCCCAAACGTTCACCAACCAAATTCAAGAAGGTAGCTCAACACCCCCTGTGTTCGGTGCCCCGCCTGGACATACCTCCTCTTCACATAGCCAACCCATAGTTGGCAACAGCACCACTGCCGCAGGGCCTGCGCGTACGTCTCCGTTGTTCAGTGGCACCACCAATAGGGCGCAGGATAGGAATACCACCGGGACAACTGGGAGTGGCACTGCTGGCAGAGGAATCTTTGGCTCAGGTGGTTCTTCGTTTGGAGGTTCGGGTGAGTCATTGTCTCTGTTCTCTTTCGGCACGGCCGCGAACTCGCAGAAGAGGAACAATGGCGGCGAACACAATAGGCAGCGTGTATGAACCTTTTGCTCACAAGCTGCTGGGACCTCTTGTAACATTCTAACATGTTTTAAAGCAAGCCCGTTTGAGAGTGCACAAATTCGTGATAAAGTATACTACGCTGGTATGGATGCCGTTCCGCGGTCATGGATGTATTCTGCCACAGTTGCGAAAGAGCTCGGAGAGGGCTGCCGCTTTATCCACATATGCTTCCAACCAGAATTCAAGAATTTCTCGCCAGAAGAGCTGAGGCTGAAGGAGAGGTTCGGCTTATGGGGAGGACATGGTTCGAATAACACAGACAACCGAACAGCACATACTTAAGTGGTTTTTGTAGAACTGCTGCTGATAATAGACTAATTAGGGCGGGAGCTCTCGCTATGCCCAGTGGGCCACGGGATACAGTTTTGTTTTTCCAGTTCCAGTTGTCACAACTTCTTGACCTTTGTTTGAGTGTATCTCTACTACAATATAGGTATATTAGACTGTGACGTTAGGTTGTTTATGACGTTCTGCTCATCAACCATCTTGAGCCAAAACACAAAAGATGGCTCCGTCTGTAATCTAGTGACATAACAGCATAAGAAACACCGATGTACCATCCCGTTCCCTCCAAATTCTAGGTTTGGGAAGACATGGGGCTGAGATTCTTCTGCTTAAAGAAGGTAGAAGGGCGGTGAATAATTATTGATGTGATTGCTACCCCGAAGCCGGAGCATGTTACCTTCGATCATGAAGGGCTGATGGGGCGTGTTTAACCACTTTGGGAAGCGTGGGTACACTTGAGAGGTCCTACGTTTGAGCTGGACTCGAAGGCAGGAGAAATAGAAGAGCGCGACAGCGATGTAATTAGTGTCCTCTTTCGATTACGCTCATAGTGACCTATAACATGGGAGAAGTGGGCTAAAGTGAATAACGTGAAGAGAGAACGTGTTCGGTCAAGGAGAGAGCAGATCGAGAGAGAAAAAACAGGAGGAAGGTACGATTAGATACCATGTTTGTTCCCGCGATCTTCACGATTCTACGAAATACCTGGGGCTCGTTAGGCTGACTGCCTGAGGTTTGTGTTGCAGTCGAGATGATGATGTGCATGCGGGGGAAGGCACGTTCTTGTCAACTGTTTGCTTGGCCGCGTCAATTACGTACCCCGGCTTGCTGGAAAACTGCTCGCTTCAACTTTCCACCCTCCAAAACACACAGAACGGTATTAGCTCGTCCCCTAGACGTGGCTGTGAGCGGCGCAGTCTATCTTGTGCGGCGCAGTCTATCGCGCTGCATTAGGCACATCATGCAGGCTGCCAGCCGCCATCTAAGAATATTCGGCCGAGCCTTGCCAGCGCTGACTGTTGAGGACATATTTAAATATTGATTACTTCAAGTATCGATAAATGATGCCTTGGGAGATCGACGGCAGAAAGCACAGAGGATGAGACATCAAGCTCACTGAAGGAAGCTCACTACCTCAGCGTCATGACGGATGTTGCGGGACTCGTCGTCGGCGTCGCTGCCATGTGGCAGACGGCCGTCGCTGTTTATGACCTGGTCGATTCCTCGCGGCAGTTTGGCATGGACTACGAGATTCTCAACGTAAAGTTCGAGGTTGAGCGTGTCCGGTTGATCTGCTGGGGCGACGCGGTTGGGTTGAAGAGCTTGATAGTCTCACGAGACTCGAACGAGCCCCACGCATCGAACCAAGTGTCGAATCCGAAGCCGGATCCACGACTCAACCGCGAGGAGATACGGGTCGCCGTGATCCGTGTGCTCGGCTGCATTCAGCAGGCATTCGAAGACACGAGCCGCCTGCAGGAGCGATACGGACTGCAACCCGCCAGCGGTCCCGGTGCCGCGACCGTCCTGGAATCCGAGGAGACGGGCATTCCGCCGTCGCAGACACAGCGCATCCTCCATGGCGTCTTCAAGCGTGCCTACGAAAACATGCGCAGGGTCGCGCGGGAACGGCAGCGCGACACGCCGCTCGCGCGCAGGACGGTGTGGGCGGTGCGCGACCGCAGAAAGTTCACGGTCCTCGTCGCCGAACTGCGCGCCTTCAACGACAGTCTCGAGAGCCTCTTCCCCGATGCCCAAGCGCGGGCGGCCGAGGCCATGAGGAGCGACATCGACGCCGCGGTGGAGGTGCGTGAGTTGGCCCTCCTGCAAGAGGCGACGGCAGGCGAGCATGGGGCGCTCTCCGAGTGCGCGAGCATGCGTCTCGACGAATTGGGTGTGTCACTGTCGGCCAGGACCGAGCTGCTGTCCGTATCGAGGGCCCGGAGCGACGCGGACAGCGAAGACACGGTCGAGAACGTCGCAAACGCACGCGAGGAAGCAGACGAGGAGATCAAGCGGCATGATCAGGAGGGTGACCGGGAGACAGAACCTGAAATGACCGAGCTGGAGAAGCGACTGAACGACCTAGAGTTGTTCGTCGGGAAGAAAAACTCTGGTGCGCTGACCACGAGCATCATCGGCCCATTTTCTAGTCTGGCCCGCGTCTCGGCTCATGTCTACTGGGACGGCGAAAAGGAGGATAAGGATTGGCCGCCCTCGTGGATGGAGAGGGAAAGGGGATTTGTGGGCGTGTCGCACGCGGCTTTCGGTAACTTACCTTATACGACCCCATTGGCATGACCATGATTGCTGATTGATAACGATTCCAGAAATGTACAAGAGGAAAAAGTATATGAAGAAGCCCCGTCGGTCCGAGTACGAGTCACCCGACTCGGAGGACTACGTACTGCTTGATCCTGAGAGCCACGCCAAGCTGGAGAATGTCAATCCCGGAACTGTCACGGTTGAAGGGTTTGGCATCGAGTGCTGGGACTTTGAGGAGACAAAACCAAGGAACCAGACTATCATGATCAACCACTCGAAGCTCCCGGTTCTCCGCGCGTCCAAACTGCTACGCCGGCTAAATGAGATCCAAAAAAAATCGGGCAAGTTTGGATGGTACCCAACCCAGGAGGAGTTGAATCTCAAGGAGTTTGTTGGCACTCTCGGCATCGTCTACTACGACCAGAAATACGCCAAAGACCCGGAACGATGGATCGGCGATCTCTACAGCGTCTTGAACCGCAGCGACATCTTTGCCAACTTTCTGACGGAATCCAGCGTTGGCCTGCAATGGGCTGGCCCCGCGAACGACGATTGCATCGGCATTTGGAACTTCCTCCGGCAGATCATCCTGAGCTGGGAGCTGGCGGTGAGGCTGGAGCACCTCGACCGCGGCCGCTCTCACTCGGGATTTACCGAGCGAATCCTTGCCAACCTTATCGTATCCGACCTATGGCTCAAACACGTCGAGATCATCCTCACCGACCAAAAGATCCCGACGGAGGGCTTGAAAAGGCCCGAGACGGCCGAGGAGAAAGCCAAAGCTGAAGACTTCAAGGAGAAAGGCAATGACGCAATGAAGCGCGGTGAATACCAAAAGGCTGTCGATCTGTACACCGAGGCCATCAAGATCGATCTCGGTAACGCCGTGTACCGATGCAACCGGTCGGCAGCGCTCATCGGGATAAACGAGTTCGAAGCGGCCGAGGAGGACGCCTACGTCGCGACCCAGCTGGACCCCAAATACGCCAAGGCGTGGTCCCGCATGGGCATGGCCATCCTTAAGCAGGGGCAAGGAAAGCGGGCAAAGAGGGCATACGAGAAGGCACTGCGGGTTGCCGGCAAGGACGCAAGCCCGGCCATGCGCAAGGGGCTGGCTGATGCCGAGGCGAGAATCAAGGAAGCCGTCGAGGCCATCAACACGGAACCCGACGAGGAGAAGGCGCACAACCTGCGGTCCGCCTTTCTCGACGAAGACTGGGAGATTATGGGCAAGACGCCGGAGCTGCACTCGCTCGTGCACGAGCAGCAGGTCGAGGGTCTTCTCCACTTCGCCGAGCGCATCAAGTGGCCCTTCATCAACGAGGTTCGCGACTATGCCGAGGACGCGTACAGCACCATCCGCGGCGGCGGCACCATCAACATCCACCTGCATGACTGGCTCTGTGGCCTCACCCTCCCGGGGAAATGGTTCGCCTTCAAGATCATGACGGCCCTGATCCTCTGCACTCCGAGCATCCGGGACGAGGTCGGCATCGCCCATTACTACGAGTGCGGCCTGTCGCTGCCCACCCGCTCGTACTGGCGGGTCAGGACAGTGCTGGGCCGCGTGCTGGGCTGTCTGCCCGGTGTCATCTCCCTCTGCGGTTGGATCGGACCCTGCCCGCCCGTCCAGTTCGAACCCCCCTTACCCGCCAAACCCCGCCACATCCGCATCAAAACCCGTCGCGTCTCCCCCATCGAGCATCCGGCCGACTCGGAGGACGGCGTGGTCAACCTCGGCGGGCCCCCCGACCGCTGGTCGGCCACACGCATCCGGCCCGACGAGGAAATCAACCCCTATCTCGCCGACATGAAGGACTCGTCCAAATGGATCATCCCGGAGCCGCCCGTGCGCGACATAAGCACCTGCTCCATCGAGTCCATCAAACTCACCAAGCTGCCGCTCCGCACCGACATCGCTCAGAAGGCCGCCACCGCTTCCGCGGATAACGAGTCGGAAATGTTAGACATCGAAAACGAGACAGAATACCGTGCCAGCATCGTCTTCCGCCGCGACGATAACACGCCCGACCCCATCACCTACAAGCTCTACACCAACCCGGTCTTCGTTACCCCGCCTGCCTGCCACCCCGGGCCAAAGGGCACCTCCCACGAGGTCCACATGCGCGAGCTGAAATACTACCGGAACATCTGGTCCATCGAGCGGCTGAAGGAGCATACGCCCGAGGCCGATCTCGACGAGAATGACGGCGAGGCGCCGGTGATGGTGATCAATGCCACGGGGAAGGGCGCCGAGGTGCTGGCGAGGGCGTGGTGTTCTGAGCGGGGCCGCAACGCGGTCATCAGACGGGCGGGAGGCCCGTGTTTTGTTTGTGCGGTCAGGGCGGCCGGGAAGGGCGGGCTGGGTACAGGAGTACTGATCTGGACTGAGTGAACGCCAGGCTGTTCTTTCGTGGGGGTGCAGAAGGTTTTTTTTTTTTTTGTCCTCCTATCTGGTTGGGCTTGCTTTTCTGTATGATGTTGATATCTAATTACGGTATCTACTTCGTAATTGCTTCTAGGTGGGTTTGGCTACTTTGACAGACTGCGACTATATAGGTAAAAGATATATCCCTTTCCTGATTGGTACATCAATTATGAGGCCGAGGCAAGCCAGAGGCCTTCTAAGGACTGCTGAAGGAGCACGACTGTATGAATCAACTGACCGCATGGCCCACCGTATGTGGAGAAGCGTCTAATTACTGATAGTTTAATAACGTACTTTATCAGCAGGTCGCACATACATATCTGCCGAACGCAGTGATGAGCTTCCGGGAGCGTTAAAAGCAGTTTCCAGTGGGTAGCTATACGAAGGAGACAGTGCCTTATTAAACTATCTACAAAGAAGACAAAACGACTAATATTTATAGACAAAGGAACTAGCCAATACGTTGGCAACGACGCCTTATACGCTATAGCACGTATATGGCTAATACTCTTAGAAGCTCTACAGCTTCTGACACACCCCCTAGTTATACGTGGTAGTTGTTTAACTACGCTTTATAGTAATACTATTCTTAGTGTTATATCTTTTGTCGCTCTTACCTCGATAGCTCCTTTAGGGGCCTGCTTTCTGTATTTGGAAGTCTAAAAGAGTCAAGTATAGTAGAGCGATTCCTTTAAAGCTATAGATTAAATATAGCCTTTGTAACTATAGTAGCGATAGTATTACTAGTTTTAATTATAATAATAATAGGATGACGCCTCTTATGCTTAAATTAACGGATAACTTGTTAGGTGTGCCTATCCTAAATACTATAACTACTAGTAGGTTAACTCTTGCTCTTATAATGCCTTAAAAGTATAAGTATACTAAAGCTTCTAAATTATAAGTGTTCCTATTATTTCTATTTGATTGATTTTATACTAGTTTTATAGTTTTCTAGTGCTTTGCTAGTCGTGTTAAGATCGTTTAAGCTAACTAAATATAGTAATATTATAGCTAGCGAGCTTTATAAGGTGCCCTATATAATATATATATAGTTAGCTTTAATAGGACGTTCTTTTAGTAAATGTTACAATTATTCTAGTGCTAGCTCTTACTACTATTATTATACCTATAGTTCTTATAAATATAAGAAGATATATACTAATTACCTATATGTTTAATAGCTCTTGTAATACTTATATTAACTATAATAGTAATCCTACTTCTTACATTAGGTTAGTAAAGGACTTAATAAAGGCTCTATTAGATAGAGCTAAGGCTTCTATAAGTCCCTGGATCTTAAACCTCTACCCCTAACATATAGGCAAATCGCTAATAGTTATATATAGGATCTTAAGAAGTTATATATAGTTCTTTAGAATGACCTAAAACGTACTAGTATAGACGATATAGAGGAGTATAAGCTTAATAAGGCTAAACTTACGCATTTTACGAAGATCGCCTACTTTATATACGATATCTTCCACTAGTTAAGCAAGATTAAGGAGGCTTATAATGCTCGTATTAGCGCGTCTAATAATACGTCAGGCATTACGTCGTTACCTAGCTAGGATGAAGGCAAGGGCAAGGCTATTAATCTTAGTAATAGCTAATAATAGTAGATAGGGAGTATTAAGCGGTATTTTATTTAGCGAATTTGACTTATTTTCTACCCCCTAGTTATATAAGCCTATAACTAATATCTTAAAGATTAAGGAGAGCCTTCTAGTGTTCGAAGGCTTATTAGCTAAGTCATTTAATAAGCCTATCTGCTAGTATCTAACTAGTTAGTAGATATATAGCTTTAAATGTTCCTTTTACCGCTTTCTAGTATAACTATATATTATAGATATCTATATACTATAGGCAAGTATTAATACGTTCGTTCTTAGCTATCACTAGTCTAATCATTTGCTAATTATTATAATAAATATTCTAGGGTTCTCTAAGCTTAAGATCAATATCTGTGAATAGCCTTTTAAGCGCTATAGCCTCTCTTGCTATAAGAGAGAGTATTAGAAGTTCTACTTTAGTGCTCGACGTTATAATAGTATCTTAGTATAACGCCTTCTATATAATAGGACCTCTAAATAGGAAGAAGATGTATCCCTACGACGAATACCATATATCTAGATCATCTATATATAAAGCGTCCCTAGCGATTATAAGCGTTAGACTTTTTAGCGCTTGCTTACCTCTATACTAGATTAATAGGCAAGAGCTCCTAAACAGATATCTTACTACTCGCCATACCTCTAATAAGTAGTCTAGTCCTAGGTTAGTTAGGTATCGAGAGAGTACTAAATAGGTATATATAATATCTAGATATAATATAACTATATAGTATAGGATTAATCTAATAAGCTCCTAATACTCTTTAATCTATATATTAGTAACGCTCCCTTTAAACTTCTTAAGTTCTTTATAGCTTAAAGGAATTAGCTTATATATACTAGGTATATCTAGCCTATATCTTCTTATTACCTTTCTAATATATTAGTTATAGACTAGCTATATCTTATATATAGGTCGGTCTCGAATTACCCTAATACCAAGGAACTAACTGACATTACCTTACTTATAGATGTTATATCAAGCTTTGATTCCTTCTATTATATACTTAGCCACTATAGCGTTACTTTTATAGAAGAAGACTAAGAAGTCGTCAATATAGAAGATTAGGATAACGTGTTTATCGTAGCTTAGGAAGAGGTACTTCTCTTCGCCTGATGGTTCTATACCTGAATCTGACAGCATTTTATAGAACTCCTTATACTATAAGAGTAGCAAGTCTCTCAAGCTATATAGAGCTCTTTGCAACTCTACGTATTTCGCTAGCTACTTAAATCCTTCTGGCAATTCGTAGACAATAGGATCGTCTTCCGGTCGTTCGGCGTTAAGGAACGCTTATACTATATCGAACTATTTAACTTCTAAGTCGAAGTATATAGTAATCGCTATTATTATATAGAACGATTATACCACTAGAGTAGCTACGTATATACTTTCTACTAAGCTAATATCTTATAGATCTCCTTGTATATAGATCCTTGCCTTATACTTCTCTAGGAAACCGTCTTTATTAAACTTATACGTAAAGATCCATTTTAATAAGATAGGTCGCGCTTTCGCTTACTTATATAATACGATCTTCCATATTCCCTTACTCTCTAAGTTATATATCTCCTTATAAATAGTATCCTTAAACTATTATCCTAATAGGTAGTTATATAGGTCTTGCTAGTTAGTAAGAACGTAAGTAAGATTATTAATATACTAATACGGCTTATTTAGGGCTATTCTAAGGTATATAGTATCCTTCTATTATATAGTAATAACAAATACTATATATATAGTTCTTATACTCTAGTCCTCTAGGTAAGCTTCCTATTAATTAGGTAGATAAGTCTTATAGAACTATTACTAGAGTTCTTTGGTTATATAGATAAAGGAGTAATAGTAATTAACCCTCTCTTTATTTTATAACTATTTACTTAACTAGATAAGGTTCCTAGGCTTATAAGCCTTCCTCCTACCTCTACCTCCCCTCGTAAGAGGTTACTAAATAGCTTCTCCTTCGCTTCTACCTTCTAGAGGATATATTAGCTAATCCGGACTTCGCTTAACGCTCTACTCCTCCAGCCTAGCCAGGTATAATATATTAGTAGTACCGTCCCTAGCTCCTAGCTCTTCCGTCCATTCGTCGCGTATACTAGATTCTTCTATAGAAGGTATTCCTCTATTAGATTCGACGGCTCCCCTACTCTCCCTAGCGTCTGGTTAACCAGCTAGTAACTAGGAAGGCCCTAATTCAAACTCTCTTCCTAGTAGACATCCCCTTTACTAGCTAGCGTAGGGCAAGTTACCAAGGGCTTAGGCGTATATTTAGAGGTTAAGAGTCCTCTAAAGCTCTCTATCCATTTGGTAAGTTTGTCTATTACTTATATCTCTACTATAAGAGTCTCTAGAACTAATTACTTACTTATAGGCTATATATTAGAGAGCTCCCTTACCCCCGAGTCTTAACCCTATTAGAGAGGTTAGTTTATTGCTAGCCTCTCTTATAATAGAGGTAGCCAAACTATTATAATAGAGTCTTCTACTAGTTGTTAGGTCTATTATAACGCTTCCTAGAGAAAATCGCTATCCTAGGAATCTTTGCTAAGATCGAATTAATTAACTTCCTAGCTTGCTACTGCTAGTGACGACTCTATCGGCTACTCTTTGCCTAGATAGTAGAAAGTCTTCTTGTTAAAGCAAACGTTATAAGTTATAATAACCCTATCGAGCTTAGGTATCTAAACGCGATAGATATTAGATATATAATATCCTATAAGATACCTTATTAGCCTATATAGTAGCACTTTAAAGTTCTTTATATACCGCTTAGCTTCCCTATCCTTATAGAGGATATATATCTAGTATCTATATATAAAGATACTACTCTAATCTAGGTATAAGTCGCTAGTTAATATAATTATTAAGCTAGGTTTATACTAGCGAAAATACTATTTAAACTAGCTATAGAGTACTTTATTAGGAGTTCTAAACGAGTAAGTATAGCTTAGGCTTATTATATATAAGTATACCACTACTTATACGCTTTCTAACTAGAGCTTTATAGGTAGATTTATACTATTAAGCATCTTAATTAAGCGTAAGATCAGTTCTTACCTTGCTTGCTTTACTAGTCTATTAGGCTTATAGGTATATAAAGGTAAGAGTTTAAGATTAATTGTAACGAACCCGACTCAGACTTCTTCTAAAAGGGTTCAGACAAAGGTAGATTAAGCGGGACAAGCAGGCAGGTCGTCTAAGGGATTCGGTAAAGCCAAAGGGTTTATAACAACACTAGAGTTATCTCTTATAATAGTCAACAACGGTACTTAGTATAAGTACTATGATTATAAGTTACTATCACTAGTAAACTCCTAGAGTCTACCGTAACGAGTGACTATCTATATGTATATATAATCCTGGGATCACTCTTTACTTAGTGATCCTTTGCCATTAGGATCATGGCTATATTGGTGATCCTATAGTGTATAGATCACTTTGCCAAGCGTGATCCTTTTCTAATCAGTCTATTCGTGCCCATTATCTCATTAGCCTACTAAGGAAGGCGGCTTAGGCGGCGTCCTATATGTATATTTCTGTGATACGATGCCCTTTCTTTAAGGCTTTTAACCCGAAAGCCTATCTTAGGCCGTTTCAAATAGCGCTAATACCTCTAAATAAGTTATATCCTGTTTTTCCCCTTTTTCTTCTATATACTACTAATAACATGCCTTATATAGTAAAGCGTTCGATAAAAAGGTCTATAAAAACCGAGGAGCATATTACCCTAGTTACTACTATTAACAAGCTAGGGTTTAAAGTAATGCCTTGTTCCTATTATTTTTCTTACGGCCTCTGCTGCCATATAATAGAGAGCTCTTCTTATTATAGCAGATACGTTCGTCATAGGAGGTCGTATAACAGTTTTAGGGTTCCGGTCTTGTCTTGTCTATATTCCCTTATTAGTATATTTTTTCTATACTAACTTCTATAGTATCCTGTATTATAGACAAGTCAAAGCGCCTCGACCGATTAGAACAAGATGCTAAGGAGGCTCTCTATACTGATCGCGATTCGTTAGTAATAGTATAGCGTCGTCTAGACGAGTCTCTAGCTTGCTTAGACTATATTCGTCGTTAGAAGCGATCGTTATTATCTCGAGGGTCGGAGATAGTTCGCCGGGGTCTTGTGTCTTTGGATGAATTGGAAGAGGTAGGGTAGTAGGAATCGGAGGCAGTTCTAGGTATATAGCTTAATGGTAGCGTTAATGTTATTAACTAGGGCACTGTTTTCGGTTCTATCTTAGGTTTGCCTTTAGTCAATCCGGGTTCTACTAATAGAACTATTCTAGTTTCTTAAGGTAGTTTAAATTCTTAACTAGTTTCTATAAGTTATCTTCTAATCCGAAATCAAGCCATTTAACTAGATATTATAGTTCCTTATTAATAATATATAAATCTAGAATTTCTTTAATGTCCTATTCTTCCTCTTTATCCTCTACTTCGATATATATAGTAACCTTAGCATTCTTTAGTACTAGTTTAAGAAGTGAAATATAAAAAACATCTGTCTATAGTCGTATAGATAATAGTAGCGATAGTTGGTAGTTAGATGTCGAAATTTGTTCTTTGATAACAAAGGGTCTAACTTTCTTAAAGTCTAGCTTCGTGCTTAGTCGTTTGGTTTATAAGTTTCGTATAATTAGGTAGACTTTGTCTCCTCTCTCCAGGCGAGGTCCCTCGAGCCTATATTTATCATAGTAGTTCTTTATTCTAGTTTTGACAAACTCGAGTTCTATTTTAAGCTTTTTATATAGTATGTATATTTATTTTACTTTGACTACTGCTCTCGGTACTATGACTTCTAATCCTTGCCTAAGGTCTGCTTTATATCTATAGTTTGTAAAGAATGGTATAACTTTAGTCGTTTCCGTTAATGTCGTATTATAAGTAAATTATACTATTAGCAATAGTATAACCTAGTCATCTTACTAGTAGTTGATGTAAGAGTAGAGATACTGCTTAATAACCTGGTTTAGTCACTCTATTTATCTGTTAGTCTATAGGTAATATACCGTTAATAGCTTGCTATTAATGCCTAATCGTTATATTAACGCTTACTAGAACTTTAATACGAACTTAGTATCTCTATCGGTAATCCATTCTTGTGGCTAAGCATATACTAATATAACTTGCTAATAGATTATGTCTACTAACTGTTTTACTATCTAGGACTCCTTATAGAGAAAGAAGTATACCTATTTAGTCAGGCGATCTACTATAGTAAGAATACTATCGTAGATTACTCCTATAGCCATATCTTTAGATTCTGGTAGCTTTATAATAAAGTCTATCATAACTAAACTCTATAGTTTGTTAGCTATTAGCAGTAGCTAAAGTAGCCCATATAGCTTATATCGTGCCGTTTTGCTTCGATTGTAAATATCGTAATTCCGTACGACTTCCTTAACTCGTGCCGTTAACTATAGAAAGTCGTAGTATTTTCTAACTTGTGCGATAGTCTTTATAACTCCTTTGTATCCTCCGAGTTTCGACTTATAGAGTTCTTAAATCATTTATAGCTATTGATCCCTATTGTAGATATATACTTTGCCTTGGTACTAGAGTTTCCTATCTCTTTCTTCCACTCCGTTAGGTACTACTAGTCTAGGTGCTACTTGATACTATGCCTTGTTAGTCCTTTCTTCCTAAAAGATTATATAATACTCTAGGAACGAGTTAAGTAGATCATTTTCTATAGGTATCTACGTTTTGTAATATAGCGTTCTATCTATTCATTCCTTAAATAACAGTAGTATTATTTCCGTTTGTCCTTCTATATAATCCGTTCGTCGGCTTAAGATATCTACTTATACGTTCTCTTTACCCTTTTTATAATAGATTCTAAAGTTAAATTCTACGAGGAATTCTACCTATTGTATTTGTCGTCTGTTAAGCTCCTTTGTCATCGTAAAGTATCGCAAATTCTTATAATCCGTATACACTTATACCGGTTTAATCATGCCGCTAAGGTATAGTTACCATTCCTTGAAAGCTTCGATAATCGTAAGTAGTTCCTTGTTATAGATCGGATAATTGAGACATAGTCTATCAAGCTTCTTTAAAAAGAAGGCTATAAGATGTAGCTTTCCTTGTTTATCTTGTTATCTTAATTATCCTCCGATAGCGTAGTCTAAAGTGTCTATTTCTACCTCGAATAGCTTCTTAGGGTCTGGCAGTACTAGTACTAGATCTTTAGTAATAGTGTTATAAATCTACGTAAATGCTTACTTATATTGCTCTTCCTATTAGAATTTAGCGTTCTTCTTTATAAGTTTATATAAAGGTCGTATAATTGCTTTAAAGTTCCTAATAAACATTTAGTAGAAGTTTATGAATTTAATAAAGCTTTATACTTCCGTAACTAACGTCAGTCGTAGCTAATTCTTAATAGCTTTAACCTTTAAAGGTTCTATCCGAATTTATCCTAGGGATATCTTATATCCTAAAAATACCGTTCTCCTAACGTAGAATTTGCTCTTTTCCTTGTTAACTAATAGTTTATATATATATAGCGTGTCTAGTACTACTTTTACATGCTTCCGGTGTTCGTCTATCGTCTTAGAGAAGATAAGTATATCGTCGAGATAATATACTACAAATTTGTCAAGAAAGGGTCGGATAGCTTGATCAATTAGGGCTTAGAACGTTACCGGCGCGTTTATAAGTCCGAATGGCATAACGAGATACTTGTAGTAGCTATAGGGTGTCCTAAAGGCCGTCCTCTACTTATCGCCTTCTTTAATCTATATATAGTTATAGGCCAATAGCAAGTCAAGATATATAAAATATCAGGCTCTTAATAACTAATCTCGGAGCTATAAGATTAACAGTAATAGGTATTAGTTTTTTACGGTCTGTTCGTTAAGTTATTAATAGTCAATATATAACTATAGCTTTCTATCTTTCTTAGGCACAAACAGGATTAGGTAGCCTACTAGCAATGTCGATAGGTAGATATATCCCCTTCAAAGGTTCTCCTCTAAATATCGCTTAAGTTCTTTATTCTAAGTTTAGCTCGTATAGTAAATCTTAAAGAACTTTAGTTATACTCCTTCCTTAAGCTTGATCTTGTAATCCTATAGGCCGTATTCCAGTAATCCTTCTAGATACTTCGGTTCGAATGCTAGGTATCCTTTATATCCTTTTAGTACTTCCCTAGTCTTGTCTTATCTCTCGGTTTTCTAATAGTATACAAACTTGGTTCCGTCTATAGCGATACTAGCAATTTCTTCTATCTTAATCTACTATTCTAATTATAGTGCTCCGTATTCATTAACGGAGAGAATAGCTATTAGCGGTTTAGTTCGTTCCTCTTGTCGTAACGTTAGTATTGTTATACCGCTTCTTCTAGAGTCTGTAGTGGTCTGCCTGCTACTGTCTATCTCTTGCGGTAGATCTATAAGATATGCCTTCCCCTAAGCATCGTCTGCTCGTGATCCTTACGCGCTCCCTATCTCGCTAGTCAAATATAACTCTATTTAGGGTTATAGGTAGCTACTATTCTTCTAGCTAATGTCTAGGTCGTGATCTTTATATTATAATAACCCTAATATTATATCTTCATTATTGCCTATATCTATAATGCTAAATATAATGTCACAAATAAGCACATGGGCGGCCTGGCAGGCTGCAGCCAGGACGCGGGACATTCCGACAGCCAATCACTTGACGGACCAATCAGAAGATTATCACCGCCAAGACTAAGGTCTTCACTGGTGATAATAACATGTCACCGTCGACAACGCAGAATCACGAAGTGAAAGGAGAAGTGGTACTGGTGATAACTATTGAAGAAGGACAGACAATTATATATATATAGCTAGCTAGTCACTCGTTATAGTGGACTCTGGGAGTTCACCAGTGGTAACAATCACAATCACAGTACTCATACCAAGCATTGCTGATTACTGTAAGAGACAACTCTAAGTGTTGTTGTAAACCCTTTAGCTTCACCGAATCCCTTAGACGACCCGCCTGCTTGTCCCGCTCAATCCACCTCCGTCTGGACCCTTTCAGAAGAAGTCTAAGTTGGGTTCGTCACACGTTGTTACCACTCCCTTTGTTCTGTCATGGTTCAGAACGGAGGTGACTTCGACCTCGACATCGACATGGCTACCGACGTCACGGCCGAACAGCTGCTCACTCAGCTTGGTCAACTCCAGCAGCGGGTTCAGGAGTTGGACCAGAGAGACAAGGCTGCTCAAGCTCGAATCAAGGAACTCGAGAACCGCGAAAAGTACTCGCAGAAGTTGGTCAACGAGGCCTACGCCAAAATCGAGGCACTCGAGGGCGCCAAAGCGAAGCGCATTAAGATCGAACTACCTGGCAAATATGGAGGAACCAAGGAGGATCTCGCAGGATTCCTAACAAACCTCTAATCCTACTTCTGGCTTAATGATGACAAGTTTCCAGATGACAAAGCCAAAGTCCTCTACACAGCCACGAGACTAGAGGGCAAGGCACTTAGATAGTTCGAGCCTACGTGGAACGACTATCTCACCGAGGAAGATAAAGACGACCGAGACGCGTTCACGCAGGCAGTCTTTCAGTCCTACGACCGTTTCGAAGAAGAGCTTCGGAAGGTTTTTGGCGACAAAGACGAGAAGATTTATACGTAAGAAAGACTCGCCAATCTCCGACAGACCAAGTCAGCAGCCTCCTACACCGCACAATTCAGACAGGACATGCTCAAGTCTCAGCTTAACGACGAGGCGTTGATGCAATTGTTCTATAACGGCTTGAAGGAAAAGGTCAAGGACAAGCTATACAAGTACGATCGGCCTGAGACTCTGGATGAATACATCACACAGGCCATCAGAATCGATGATCGACTCTACGCACGAGAGCAGCAGAAACAAGGTCAAATGAATGGAACCACGGTTAAGGCCAACGACAAGAAAAAGCGAGCGTACGTCAGTACTTCGTACGGGACGCACCCTAGAGCCATAGATATAGACGCAACGCAGAAGCAGGACCAGAAGAAGACGACCAAAGACAAGTCCAATATCACCTACTATAACTACAGAAAGAAAGGGCACTACAAGCGAGAATGCCGAAGCCCGAAGAAAGGATAGAAACCAACCCCGGGAAAGGAAATTGCAGCCATCGACGAAACCACCAAGGACGTCATCGAAGTAGCGGCCACGAGCTACGAAGACAAGGGCAGTGACACGGACAGTCTCGGACACGACGGCAACGGTGAAGACGAACAAGCACCGAACTCCGAACTGGTCACTATGGATCCAGAGACAGGTCTTGCCGAATGGGACATGGCAGGAGAATATGCACCGCCAGCTTCGATTCTCCCGGCCTTAGGACAGTGGGGTTTCACGGTCACGTAGAGGCAGGATAGATCGTGGACAACCGACACCTAAGGAATCGAAAGACCTGGACCCGATGCTCTATTCCTCTAGGAACGAATCGAATGGTACCGTAACGAAGTTTTCCGACTCAACACGGAACTGCGCGAACGGGATGAACGCTTGACTCGACTCGCCTAGCAGAGCGATGAGATGAAGGACGAAATGAGGGAACTCCGACGTATTGTAGAAACTATCAAAGGAGAACAGCCCGTGATATATGATAGGCCTGATAGCTACACCAAGCATCTTGACGGCCAGCAACTTAGCAACAACGTACAGAACCCAGAATACCAGTTCATGCGAGCGAACCGCGGAAAAGACAAACGTACGTAGGAAAGCTACTAGAAGAAACACTCCTACCTTAGCATTAGAGTACCTACGGTCCACGTACAATGGGAAGGATTCGAGAAAGAATTCCAATACCTTCCAGGCGACGCCACGCGACTACACCCGCGACACGAGGCACATGCACAAGTGCCCTGGTTCTAGTGTGTGGCACACGAATGCCGATATCACTTCCGCGACAAATTCGAAAACAATCACTGGCCGACCCGACAGGAAAACAGGGACGGAGACTTATGCCCTATAGAATAGGTCTACGATACAGGAAACAAAGCGGCCGAATTGCTCTAGAAGATCGAAACTCGCAATCTAGAAGGCATTACGGTAGTTCCAAAACGAGTCTGGCCTAGGCACTACGAAACCGGACGAGACATATAGGACTCGTGCTAGAGCAACGATTGCCTCTATCACGCGGACGAAAAGAAATTGCGAATTCGGGAGCTTTAGACGAAGCTATAGCACGCACGACGGAAAGCAGAACGGACCCAATGGTAGGAAGCCGCAAGCACTCAATGGCTCACGGAAATGAGCACGATCGACGAAGCCGCTATTAGCCGAACAACCGAAGAGGTCAGTACTAACCTAGGAAACGGGTCAGGGCCCTTCGAGGGGCCCGGAAACCATTAACGCCCGCGTAGCAGCGAGTAGTAGCGCAGTATAGGAGGAACTAGCGCAAGAGACCACTATATCGAGACCTCCCGGCAGGAACATGGGAAATCGCCGCAATCTTTGGACGACGGCGGCAAGACAAGCGATTGTGGATAACAGCACAGTAGAAACAGCACGAAATGCTCGCACTAGTGGACAGTGGAGCAGAGATGAACCTGATTTCGCCGACGCTTGTAAATCAGCTACGGATACCCTAGAGAATGAAGCAGAAGCATAGCATAGTCAAAGGGCCATTTCCGACGTAATAGGTACGTAGAGAGACCGAACCGATCGACATCACTATAGCAGGAAAGACTACAGCAGTCGTATTCAGCATTATAGACATAAGCAACGACAAAGACATAATATTAAGGTTACCATAGCATGAAGATTACGACCTAGACATTAGCTAGAAGAATGGTAGCTACCTGCGACCCCGAACGGAGTCGTATTCGACCAGCAAGATGGGGAGCACACAAGGATCGCGAGCGGACGATGCTCAGGGGAAGGCATGTCCTACGGATCCACCGCAAGAGACGGACAGTGGCAGGCAGACCACTACGGACTCTAGAAGAGGCGGCACAACGACATCGATATCGCGACAGGAGGAACGAGCTAAATCGCCGATAGCTATTCTCTCCGTTGACGAATGTAGAGCACTGCAATTGGAGTAGTAGGTTGAGACAGGAGAAATCGCCAGCATCGCCATAGACGGAACCAAGTTCGCATACTACCAGAAAACCGAGAGACGAGACAAGACTAGGGAAGTACCAAAGGAATACGAAGGACACCTAGCATTCGAACCAAAGCATCTAGAAGGATTACTAGAACACGGCCCATGGGATCACGAGATCAAGCTCAAGGAAGGAGCACGACTGAAGTTCTTCAAGATTTACCATACGAGCCAGACGCAGAACGAAGAACTTAAGCGATATTTAGAGGAGAACCTTCGAAGAGGATATATCCGCCCGTCGACATCGCTAGCAGGCTACCCAATCCTGTTTATGCCCAAGAAAGACGGAAAGCTACAGTTATATGTCGACTATCGGCAACTCAACAAACAGACCGTGAAAAACCGATACCCGTTACCGCTGATCTCACGGCTCCGAGATCAGTTGGCAGGAGCCCAATATTTCACGCGTCTTGACTTGCCATCGGCCTACAACCACATACAGATCAAAGAAGGCGACGAGTGGAAAACGGCCTTTAGGACACCCTATAGCCACTACAAGTACCTCGTCATGCCATTTAGACTTACGAACGCGCCGGCAACGTTCCAAGCCCTGATTGATCAAGCTATCTGACCCTTTCTCGACAAATTTGCGGTATGTTATCTCGACGACATACTCATCTTCTCTAAGACGATGGACGAACACCGGAAGCACGTAAAAGCAGTACTAGACGCGCTACACGCGTATAAGCTATCAGTCAACAAGGAAAAGAGCGAATTCTACGTCAGGAAAACGGTGTTTTTGGGATACGAGATATCCCCGGGACAAATCCGGATAGAACCTTCAAAGGTTAAAGCCATCAAGAATTGGCCACGACCGACGTCAGTCACAGAAGTACGAAGTTTCATCGGATTTGCGAACTTCTACCGGATGTTCATCAGGAACTTTAGAGCGATCGCACGACCTTTACACGAACTCACCAAGAAGAATACTAAATTCCAATAGGAAGAATAACACAAGCAAGCATTCACGCAGATCCGCAACGCCATTACTAAAGACCTAGTACTAGTACTGCCAGACCCCAAGAAGTCATTTGAGGTGGAAACGGACGCTTCAGACTACGCCATCGGAGGACAATTGGGACAACAAGACGAACAAGGGAAGCTACATCCTATAGCCTTCTTTTCAAAGAAGCTCGACGGACCACGTCTCAATTACCCGATCCACGACAAGGAACTGCTTACGATTGTCGAAGCTTTCAAGGAATGGCGACCATACCTCAGTGGCACGATTAAACCGGTACAAGTGTATACGGATCACAAGAATTTGCGATACTTCACGACGACGAAGGAACTCAACGGACGACAAATACGATAGGCAGAATTCCTCGCGGAATTCAACTTCAAGATCCGCTACAAGAAGGGCAAAGAAAACGCACGAGCAGACATCTTAAGCCGACGAACGGATCACACGGAAGGATAAATAGGAACGACACCACCGTTGTTCAAGGAACGAACAGACGGAACACTGCATCACGAAACGCAGACACCCGTAGAAGATGATCCACTTGACTCGTTCCTAGAATGCTACACAATCTTTCGAGAGGAAAGGATCAACGAGGCACAGTATCAAGCAGCACCCGGACCAGTGGTACCTGACGAAGTGGAAGAGAAAGATGGGAAACTCTAGTACCAAGGCAAGGCGTACATCTACGACAAAGATCAATAGCTGCGGATGATTCGAGAACTCCACGAGTCAAAACTCGGAGGACATAAAGGAGTCACGAAGACTATCGCACAAGTCAAGAAACACTACGACTTTCCACAGTTAACGGCACGGGTCAAGGAAGTCGTACGGAACTGCGACATCTGCAATCGAAGCAAAACGGCACGACACAAGCCATATAGGCTACTTCAGCCACTACCAACAGCTGACAAACCATAGAGTTTAGTTACGATAGACTTTATCACAAAGCTACCAGAATCCAAGGACACGGCCACAGGAGTAATCTACGATAGTATTCTTACTATAGTAGATCGCCTGACTAAGTGGGCATATTTCTTTCCCTATAAGGAGTCCTAGACAGCGGAACAGTTGGCAGACGTAATCTATCGGCAAGTCATATCAGTACATGCTTGGCCGCAAGAATAGATTACCGACAGAGACACCAAGTTCGCATCGAAGTTCTAGCAAGCGTTAATGCAACGATTGGGCGTTAACAGCAAACTGTCAACGGCATATCACCCACAGACCGACGGACAAACGGAGCGACTAAACCAAATCGTCGAACAGTATCTCCGTTCTTACGTCAACTACTAGCAAAACGACTAGGTCATACTATTGCCAATAGCACAACTCGCCTACAACACGACACCAATAGAAACGACCAAAGTCACACCGTTCTTTGCGAACTACGGATACGAAGCAGACCTTAGGCAAGGACCAGAGGTCATAGTGCCAAGAGCAGCAGTCAAAGCAGAACAGATGCACACACTGCACGAGAAGCTCAAGAAGGAACTCGAGTTTGTCAAAACCAGAATAAAGAACTACTACGACAAACACAGGCTCGAGGGACCTCGCCTAGAGAGGGGAGACAAAGTCTACCTAATCGCACGAAACTTGCGAACCAAACGACCAAGCACGAAGCTAGACTTCAAGAAGGTCGGACCCTTCGTTATCAAAGAACGAATTTCGACATCTAACTACCGACTATCGTTACCGTCATCTATACGACTACAGACGGATGTTTTTCATATTTCACTTCTCGAACCAATACCAAAAAACGCCAAGGTTGCCACACACATCGAAGCAGAGGACGAAGAGGAAGAATAGGACGTCAAAGAAATTCTAGATTCACGTATTATCAACAGGGAACTACAGTACCTGGTCAAATGGCTTGATTTTGGACCAGAGGACAACTCATAGGAACCAGTCAAGAATTTAAACTGCCCTAAGAAACTGGAACAGTTCCACCGGCAGAATCCGGATCGACTAAAGGAAAACCCGGGACAGAACCAAAGACGGCGCCCCAGTCGATAGCATCGACGGCATCATTAATCTGTGACGAGGGCATAGCAGGCGTCTCTTGCCGCTCAACCTCCTCCAACTCGTCCAAGGTCGACAGACCACGCGCCACCATGTCGGCACCTTTCTCCACCAAAAACTCCTTCTACTAACGAAGACGCCGGAGCCGCGCAAGCTTTTCGGATAACTCGCGCTAGGCTTCTTCCAGATGGCGTTAAGATTTATCTAGCTCAAGTTCGGCACGACGTTTAGCATCCTTGATACGACGCTGCTCCTAGAGAATGCGATCCACTAGAACGAACATCAGGAATCACATTCAAAGGAAAAAAAAAAAAAAAAGAAAAGGAGACGTACTTACAGGAAGAAAGCGGTATGCCAGAGCCATCGTAAGAACGACCTCGACAAACGCAGGCTTCGCAACGCTTCGTACGTACGATCATTTTGCAAACAAGGCCTTGCGACGCGCACCAAGAGCAAGGCATAACGACAAAACCGTTCTCAGCGATGTTCTAAGCAAGGGAAGCACGGTAACGTGCAGAATACGACTTCCGTTTCTCTATCGGCATTTTGTCAACATGGCGACCGCGACGCAGAAACAGGGAGAATACAGTACTCACAAGCGAAGGGTTATTAGCGCTATTTGAAACGGCCTAAGAGGGCTTTCGGGTCGAAAGCCTTGAAGGAGGGGCATCGTATTACGAATAAGCACATGGGCGGCCTGGCAGGCTGCAGCCAGGACGCGGGACATTCCGACAGCCAATCACTTGACGGACTAATTAGAAGATTATCACCGCCAAGACTAAGGTCTTCACTAGTGATAATAACATGTCACCGTCGACAACGCAGAATCATGAAGTGAAAGGAGAAGTGGTACTAGTGATAACTATTAAAGAAGGACAGACAATTATATATATATAGCTAGCTAGTCACTCGTTATAGTGGACTCTAGGAGTTCACCAGTGGTAACAATCACAATCACAGTACTCATACCAAGCATTGCTAATTACTGTGAGAGACAACTCTAAGTGTTGTTGTGAACCCTTTGGCTTCACCGAATCCCTCAGACGACCCGCCTGCTTGTCCCGCTCAATCCACCTCCGTCTGGACCCTTTCAGAAGAAGTCTGAGTTGGGTTCGTCACATATAACTACTATAGTCTTCCCTATTATAATAATATTAATCGGTTCGGTTTCCTTATATACCTATTATATCAGAAATGGCCCTTTGATTATACTATACTTCCGCTTTATTCTCTAAGGTATCCATAGCTAATTTACAAGTGTTGGCGAAATTAGGTTTATCTCTACTCTATTATCTACTAGTATAAGCATTTCGTACTATTTCTATTATATTGTTATCTATAGTCGCTTATCTTGCTGCTATCGTCTAAAGATTATAGCAATTTCCTATATTTCTACTAGGAGGTCTCAATATAGTAATCTCTTACGCTAGTTCCTCCTATACTACGCTACCACCTACCACTATACGGGCGTTAATAGTTTCCGGGCCCCTCGAAGGGCCCTGACCTATTTCCTAGGTTAGTGCTAACCTCTTCGGTTATTTAGCTAATAGTAGCTTCGTCAATTGTGCTTATTTCTATAAGCTATTAAGTGCTTACGGCTTTCTACTATTAAGTCTGTTCTACTTCTCGTTGTATATACTATAGCTTTATCTAAAGCTCCTAAATTCGCGATTTCTTTTCGTCTACGTGATAGAGGCAATCGTTGCTCTAGCACGAGTCCTATATGTCTTGTCCTGTTCCGTAGTGCCTAGGCTAGGCTCGTCTTAGAACTATTGTAATGCCTTCTAGATCGTAGGCTTCGATCTTCTAGAGTAATTTGGCTGCTCTGTTTCCTACATTATAGACCTATTCTATAGGGTAGAGGCTTCCGTCTTCATTTCCTTGTTAGGTTAGCTAGTAATTGTTTTCGAATTTGTTATAGAAGTAGTATTGGCATCTATATACTATATACTAGAACTAGGGCACTTGTATATATGCCTTATATCGAGGATATAGTTATATAGCGTTGCCTAAGAGGTATTAGAATTCTTTTCTAAATCCTTCCCATTATATATAGACTATAGGTACTCTAATGCTATAGTAAGAGTATTTCTTCTAGTAACTTCCCTACATATACTTGTCTTTTCTATGGTTTATATATATAAACTAGTTTTCTGGGTTCTATATATCATTACTAAGTTACTAGTCGTTAAGATACTTAGTATAGCTATTAGGCCTATTATATATTATAGGCTATTTTCCTTTAATAGTTTCTATAATATATTAGAGTTCCCTTATCTCGTCCCTTATCTTATCGCTCTACTAGACGAGTTAAATCAAGCATCTATCCTATTTACGTAGTTCTATATTAAGCTAGAAAACTTTATTACAGTACCATTTAATTTGTTCCTAGAGGAATAGAACATTAGGTCTAGGTCTTTCGATTCCTTAGGTATTAGTTATCTATGATCTATCTTGCCTCTATATAACCGTAAAACCCTATTGCCTTAAGGCTAAGAGAATCGAAATTGGTAGTGTGTATTCTCCTACCGTGTCCTATTTAGCAAGACCTATCTCTAGGTCTATAGTGACCAGTTCGGAGTATGGTGCTTGTTCGTCTTTACCGTTGCCGTCGTATCTAAGACTGTCTATATCACTGCCCCTATCTTTGTAGCTTATAGCCGTTACTTCGATAACGTCCTTAGTAGTTTTATCGATAGCTATAATTTCCTTTCTAGGGACTATCTTTTACTCTTTCTTTAGGCTTTGACATCCTTACTTATAGTACCCTTTCTTTCTATAGTTATAGTAGGTAATATAGGACTTGTCTTTAGTCGTCTTCTTCTAGTCTTACTTCTATATTATATCTATATCTATAGCTCTAAGGTACGTCCTATATAAGGTACTAATATATGCTTGCTTTTTCTTGTCATTAGCCTTAACTATAGTTCTATTTATTTAGCTTTATTTTTATTACTCCTATATATAGAGTCGATTATCGATTCTAATAGCCTATATAATATATTTATCTAAGGTCTTAGGCCGATTATACTTATATAGCTTATCTTTAACCTTTTCCTTTAAGCTATTATAGAATAATTACATTAACGCCTTGTCATTAAGCTAAGACTTAAATATATCTTATCTAAACTATATAATATAAGAGGTTACTAACTTAGTCTATTAGAGATTAGTAAGTCTTTCTTATATATAAATCTTCTTATCTTCATTACCAAAAACCTTCTAAAGCTCTTCTTTAAAATAGTTATAGGATCGAAAGACTACCTATATAAATATATCTTAGTCGTCTTTATCTTCCTTAATAAGGTAGTCATTCTATATAGGCTTAAACCATCTAAGTACCTTACCCTCTAGTCTTATAGCTATATAGAGGACTTTAGCTTTATCGTCTAGAAACTTATTATTATTAAGCCAGAAGTAAGATCAAAGGTTTATTAGGAATTTTATAAGGTCCTCCTTGGTTCCTCTATATTTACTAGGTAGTTCGATCTTAATATAGCTCGCTTTAGCGTCCTTAAGTGCCTTGATTTTGGTATAGGCCTCGTTAACTAGCTTCTACAAGTGCTTTTCGCTATTCTCGAGTTTCTTAATTCGAGCTTAAGTAGCCTTGTCTCTCTAGTCTAACTCCTAGATCCGCTAATAGAGTTAACCAAGCTAAACGAGCAGCTATTCGGCTATAACGTTAGTAGCTATGTCGATATCGAGGTTGAAGTTACCTCCGTTCTAAACTATGATAGAACAAAGGGAGTGATAGCAACGTGTAACGAACCTGACTTAGACTTCTTCTAAAAGGGTTTAGACGAAGGTAGATTGAGCGGGATAAGTAGGCAGGTCGTCTAAGGGATTTGGTAAAGCTAAAGGGTTTATAATAATACTAGAGTTATCTCTTATAGTAGTTAATAATAGTGCTTAGTATAAGTATTGTAATTGTGAGTTACTATTACTAGTAAACTCCTAGAGTCTATTGTAACGAGTGACTATCTATATATATATATAATCCTAGGATCACTCTTTACTTAATGATCCTTTGCTGTTAGGATTATAACTATATTAGTGATCCTATAGTATATAGATCACTTTGCTAAGCGTGATCCTTTCCTAATTGGTCCATTTGTGCCTATTGTTCTATTGGCCTGCCGAGGAAGGCGGCTTAGGCGGCGTCCTACATGTATATTTCTGTGACATTAATATTGCTTTCTATAGCCTAAGTCTAGTAATATATTAGTATATATCTTGCTAAACTAATCGTTATAGTATCAATATCCTACTTAATCTCATAAATAGTAAGCCTATATTAGCGTCTTACCTAGCTCTCGAAATTCTAGATGACTCCTATAATCTAGTCTAGTAACTTTGTTATTAAAAAGAAAGGGAAGAGCTTCCTACTATACTTGTTAACAATTATAAGCAGCTATCGCGATCCATTAATTGCTTTAGGATAGTCGAATAGATTCTAGGCTACTCGCTAGAATAGGCGTGTAGACTTTTACTTAGGTAGTGTTTTCCTAGAGATAACCTTACTTATATAAGTATAAATATAGCTCTTGCACTTAATACACGCTATCCCCTTAATATAGACATTTCTAACGTTATTAATAAGCGCTTTTAACGCTTCTAGTTCGAGATAGCTAGCTCTTAAGTGCTAAAGATCCTTAGTATCCTCTCTTACGATAGGTAACGCTTACGTCTGGAACCTTCTACTATATATAGTAAACATGTTCTATAAGGATATATAAACGTTTACGATACCTGCTTTACTAATTAAGACGTAGTCTAGGAAGCTCGAGTAGTAGGAAAGTAGCTTATATTCGAGGAAGGTAAGATTATACTTACATTTTAACTTATAAAGGATAATGTTATTTTCTAGTATTCCGAAACGTAGTAAGTAATCTAAGCTATAGTACTAAGCGCCTACCTTAAGTAATAGAGCTTCTGAGACAATATTAATATAGAATCCTTCGACGATAGCGATATCCTTAAGCGTTAGGTTCTTAGTATACGATTTACGTAGTCTATCTAGAATATTCTTAATCACCTAAGTACCCCTTCTACTAATAGGAAAGGTCGTTATACCTACTTTGACAAACTTAAGATTATCTACCTTAATAAACGTCCTAGGTAAAAGGAACTTCTTATCGTTAACTAAGTAGGTTATATTATATAAGTCTAGTAAAGTGCTTTCCAAAAGAGGATAATATTATAAAGCAACTATACTAAACACCCTATAGTAAGTTAAAAGCTTACCAAGTAGCTAAGGGCTAATAATTAATGTATTAAGGGAACTAAGATATCCTACCCCTAACTACCTAAAATAGGATAGCTCCCCTTACTTAATAATAAGTTAATTTTTTAGTCTAGCCTACTTCGGCTTATTAAGCTCCTAGCAAATCCTCTTATACTCCTTATTAGAAAGGTATAAACGTTACTTATTACTATAGTAAGCTAGTGCCAACCCTCTAGGGCACCACTTAGCACCTCTAGAACTAAACCTCCGTCTAGTCAGATAGGGAGGAGCTTCGGCTCAAAAAGTCTAGGGCGTCCAAGTATTTACGGTCATAGTAGGCAAGTCCAATCATCTAGACGGTAACGACGATAGAGGCGAAGGCGGCGATAGTGATGTCCCTCTAGACAGACGTAAAAGAGTCTACTTATATAGAGAAAGATATCCCTAACTTACAAAAGAAAGAAGAACCATATCCTGCTACTCTAATCTATTAGAGTAAACAAGTGTTAAAAGCCGTCTTGTTATTCCCCTATCTATCTATCTAGCGCCCCTGGATAGGTAACCCCTATTTATACCTATTATATATAGCAAAGCTCTATAGAACCGGAAAAACAAAACTGTACCCTATGTCTCTCTGGTCGTATTAAGAACTTCTAGCCCTAGTCTATACTTCCCCTTCGAATTTACCCTAAGGCTCCTATTAGTGAATTTGTACCTAAAACCTTATTCATATTCCTTACGATGCCTAGCCTACTTGGCTCTGCTATTACCTTCGGGCGAGGGCTATTTCTTAGATGCCTAATGCCTTTGCTAGGCTTCTACTTTAGTATCTAGTACATCCTAGTCTATAAACTATAGTAGGTACTCTAGGGCTAGCTCTAGATCCTTAGGCCCTAAACGTTTGAATAGTAGAGGCCGAGTCTATTTGGTAGGATTATTATTAAGGCGACGCCAATAAGCCTATCCTTTCTTAACGGCTTAGGTCAAGCATGTCTCCTATATCTATACTAGCTTACTTAGCTTTATCTTAATCTAACTAGGCGGCCGTTATATTACTAAAGGCCCCTACTTAACTAGTTATTACTACCATAACCTTAAAGGTTTTCCTTGTTCTTCTATAGCTATAAGTTACTCCTTTACCTATTCTACTACATGCTAGTAAATAGCTATCCTTAGTTTATAAGGATACTTGAGCGCCTATTAAGGTAACTAAGGCAGCCTAAGTCCCTTAGGCGCCTTGCTAAAGAACCGCTAGACGGTATCGTCTAAAGGAACCTAGTAATCCTTTTTCACGACTAGTTACTCCTTTATCGGTAGCAGATTGTCTTTTCCTTCTTCTGTCCGGACGGAGACTCCCCTAGGAGGAGTAAAGGTAGACCTATACTTGGTTGGCTCGGCCCTTTAGTTAGAGGGAGAGGAACCGATCCTTCTCTTTTTCTTTAATCTAACTCTCTAACGTTATCCCTATATATGTTTGCTGTCGGAAGACTTATATAGAGTCGCTTAAAACCTAGACTACTAACATTTAGAAATAAATCGCTTGGTAGAATACTTGCCTAATGGTACCTAGCTATCTAACTAGGTAGAGAAGACATTTTGTTTAGCGTTTTGTCACGAGCCAACCATATACTGCGACCCGGTAGGGCACAGAAGGCTAAATAAGCCACCAATCAAGAAGGGCACGAAGCGAGGCTGACATAGGATCGCTAGGGAGCGTGGGCTACTACAGGCAAACGATTGCCAAAAAGGGAAAGATAGCAAAGGATAGCTAGCTACCTAAGGCAATCCAAGGGCAGGATAGAAAGGGACTATAAGCAATCGGCAAAAGTATATATACATATAAATAGTCACTCGTTATAGTAGACTCTAGGAGTTTACTAGTAATAGTAACCTAACCTACAATTATATATACTTATACTAAGTATCGCTAACTATTATAGGAGATAACTCTAGTATTATTATAAACCCTTTAGCTTTACCGAATCCCTTAGACGACCTATATACTTGTCCCGCTCAATTTACCTCTGTCTAAACCCTTTTAGAAGAAGTCTAAGCTAGGTTTGTCACACGTTGCTATTACTCCCTTTGTTCTATTATAGCTCAGAACGGAGGTGATTTCGACCTCGATATCGATATAGCTACTAACGTTACGGCCGAATAGCTGCTTACCTAGCTCGGTCAACTCTAGCAGTGGATTCAGGAGTTGGACTAGAGAGACAAGGTTACTCAAGCTTGGATTAAGGAACTCGAGAACGGCGAAAAGCATTTGTAGAAGCTGGTCAACGAGGCCTATGCTAAAATCAAGGCACTTGAGGGCACCAAAGCGAGCCGTATCAAGATCGAACTACTTAGCAAATACAGAGGAACTAAGGAGGATCTTATAGGATTCCTAACGAACCTCTGATCCTACTTCTAGCTTAATAATGACAAGTTTCTAGATAATAAAGCTAAAGTCCTCTTTATAGTTATAAGACTAGAGGGTAAGGTACTTAGATGGTTCGAGCCTATGTAGAATGACTATCTTACTAAGGAAGACGAAGACGACAGAGACGTGTTTATATAGGTAGTCTTTCGATCTTACGACCGTTTTAAAGAAGAGCTTTAGAAGGTTTTTAGTGATAAAGACAAGAAGATTTATACGTAAGAAAGACTCGCCAATCTCTAATAGACTAAGTTAGTAGCCTCTTATACTATATAGTTTAGATAGGATATACTTAAGTCTTAGCTTAACGATAAGGCATTAATATAACTATTCTATAATAGCTTAAAGAAAAAGGTTAAAGATAAACTATATAAGTATAACTAGCCTAAGACCCTAGACGAATATATCGTATAGGCTATTAGAATCAATGATCGACTCTATATACGAGAGTAGTAGAAACGAGGTTAGATATATAGAACTACGGTCAAGGCTAACGATAAGAAAAAACGAGTATATATTAGTATATTATATAGGATATATCCTAGAGCTATAGATATAGATATAGTATAGAAGCAAGATAAGAAGAAGACGACCAAAGATAAGTCTAACGTTACCTACTATAACTATAGAAAGAAAGGATACTATAAATAAGAATATTAAAGCCCAAAAAAAGACTAGAAACTAGTCCCTAGAAAGGAAATTACAGCTATTAACAAAACTGCTAAGGATGTTATCGAAGTAGCGGCTACGAGCTACAAAGATAGGGATAGCGACACGGACAGTCTTAGACACGATGGCGACGGTAAAGATAAACAAGCACCGTACTCTAAACTGGTTACGGTGGACCTAGAGACAGGTCTTGCTAAATAGGATACGGTAGGAGAGTATATACTACCAATTTCGATTCTCCTAGCCCTAAGGCAGTAGGGTTTCACAGTTATATAGAGGTAGGATAGATCGTAGACGACCAATACCTAAGGAATCGAAAGACCTAGACCTAATGTTCTATTCCTCTAGGAACGAATCAAATAGTACTATAACGAAGTTTTCTAGCTTAATATAGAACTATACGAACAGGATAGACACTTGATTCGACTTACCTAGTAGAGCGATGAAATAAGAAACGAGATAAGGGAACTTCGATATATTATAGAAACTATTAAAGGGGAATAGCCTGTGACGTACGATGGGCCTAATAGCTACACTAAGTATTCTAACGATTAGTAACTTAGCTACGACGTATAGAACCCTAAGTACTAGTTCGTACGTGCGAACCGCAGAAAAGATAAGCGTATATAGGAAAGCTATTAGAAGAAATACTCCTACCTTAGCATTAGAATATCTATAGTCTATATATAGTAGGAAGAATTTAGAAAAGAATTCTAATACCTTCTAGGCAATGCTATATGACTATACCCGCGACACGAGGCATATATATAAGTGCCCTAGTTCTAGTATATAGTATATAAATGCCAATACTACTTTCGTAACAAATTTGAAAATAACTACTAGCCGACCCGACAAGGAAATAAGGACAGAAGCCTCTACCTTATAGAATAGGTCTATAATATAGGAAATAGAGCGGCCGAATTGCTCTAGAAGATCGAAGCCCGCGATCTAGAAGGCATCACGGTAGTTCTAAAACGAGCCTGGCCTAGGTACTACGGAACAGGACGGGACATATAGGACTCGTGCTAGAGTAACGACTGCCTCTACCACGTAGACGAAAAGAAATCGCGGATCTAGGAGCTTCAGATAAAGCTATAGTACGTACGACAGAAAGCAGAACGGACCTAATAGTGGGAAGTTGCTAACACTTAATAGCTCGTAGAAATGGGCACGATCGATGAAGCTGCCATTAGCCAAATAACCAAAGAGGTTAGCATTAACCTAGGAAACGGGTTAGGGCCCTTTGAGGGGCCCGAAAACTATTAACGACTGTATAGCGGCGAGTAGTAACGTAGTATAGGAGGAACTAGCGTAAGAGACTACTATATTGAGACCTCCTGGTAGAAACATAGGAAATCGCCGTAATCTTTGGACGATGACGGCAAGATAAGCAATTATAGATAATAGTATGATAGAAATAGTATGAAATGCTCGTACTAATGGATAGTAAAGTAGAGATAAACCTGATTTCGCCGATACTTGTAAATTAGCTACAGATACCCTAGAGAATAAAGCGGAAGTATAGTATAGTCAAAGGGCCATTTCCAATATAATAGGTATATAGGGAGACCAAACCAATCGACATTACTATAGCAGGGAAAACTATAGTAGTCGTATTTAGCATCGTAGATATAGGTAACGATAAAGATATAATATTAAGATTACTATAGTATGAAGATTACGACCTAGATATTAGCTAGAAGAATAGTAGCTACCTATAACCCCGAATAGAGTCATATTCGACTAGCGAGATAGGGAGTACGTAAGGATTATAAGTAGACGATGCTTAGGGGAAGGCATGTCCTACGGATCTACCGTAAGAGATAGATAGTAGCAGGCAGACCACTACGGACTCTAGAAGAAGCGGTATAATAATACCAACGTTACAATAGGAGGAACGAGCTAAACCGCCGATAGCTATTCTCTCTATTGACAAATGCGGAGCACTGTAACTAGAGTAGTAGGTTAAGATAGGAGAAATCGCTAGCATCGCTATAGACGGAACCAAGTTTGTATACTATTAGAAAATTGAGAAACGAGACAAGACTAGGAAAATACCGAAGGAATATAAAGGACACCTAACATTTGAACCGAAGCATCTAGAAGGATTACTAGAATATAGCCTATAGGATTACAAGATCAAGCTTAAAGAAGGAGTATAACTAAAGTTCTTCAAGATTTACTATACGAGCTAGATATAGAACGAAGAACTTAAGCGATATTTGGAGGAGAATCTTTAAAGAGGATATATCTGCCTGTCGACATTGCTAGTAGGCTACCTAATCCTGTTTGTGCCTAAGAAAGACGGAAAGCTATAGTTATACGTTAACTATTGGCAACTTAACAAACAGACCGTGAAAAACTAATACCTATTATTACTAATCTTACGGCTCCGAGATTAGTTAGCAGGAGCCTAATATTTTACGTATCTTGACTTGCTATTAGCCTATAACTATATATAGATTAAAGAAGGCGACAAGTGGAAAACGGCCTTTAGGATACCCTATAGCTATTATAAGTACCTTGTTATACTATTTAGACTTATAAACGCGCTAGCAACGTTCTAAGCCCTAATTGATCAAGCTATCCGATCCTTCCTCGACAAATTTACAGTATATTATCTTAATAATATACTTATCTTCTCTAAAACGATAGATAAACACCGGAAGCATATAAGAGTAGTACTAGATACGTTACACATATATAAGCTATTAGTTAATAAGGAAAAGAGCGAATTCCACGTTACAAAGACGGTGTTTTTAGGATACAAAATATCCCTAGGACAAATCTAGATAGAACCTTCAAAGGTTAAAGCTATCAAGGATTAGCTACGACCGACGTTAGTTATAGAAGTACGAAGTTTCATCAGATTTACGAACTTCTACCGGATGTTTATTAGGAACTTTAGAGCGATCGTACGACCTTTGTATAAACTTACTAAGAAGAACGCTAAATTCTAATAGGAAGAACAGCACGAGCAAGCATTTATATAGATCCGTAACGCCATTACTAAAGATCTAATACTAGTGCTGCTAGACCCTAAGAAGCCATTTGAGGTAGAAACGGACGCTTTAGACTACGCTATCGGAGGATAGTTGGGATAACGAGACGAACAAGGGAAGCTACATCCTATAGCCTTCTTTTTAAGGAAGCTTAATAGACTATGTCTTAATTATCTGATCTACAATAAGGAACTACTTATGATTGTCGAAGCTTTTAAGGAATAGTGACTATACCTTAGTGGTACGATCGAACTAGTATAAGTATATATAGATTATAAGAATTTACGATACTTTACAATAACGAAGGAGCTTAACAGATGACAAATATAATAGGTAGAATTCCTTATAGAATTTAATTTTGAGATCTGCTATAAGAAGGGTAAAGAGAATGTATAAGCAGATGCCTTAAGCTAATAAACAGATTATACAGAAGGATAAATAGAAATAATGCTACTATTATTTAAGGAATAAATAGATAGGATACTATATTACGAAACGTAGACACCTATGGAAGACGATCCACTTGACTCGTTCTTAGAATGCTACGCAATCTTGCAAGAAGAAAGGATTAACGAGACATAGTATTAAGTAGCACCTAGACTAGTAGTACCTGATGGAGTAGAAGAAAAAGATAGGAAACTCTAGTACCGTAGCAAAGCGTATATCTACGACAAAGATTAATAGCTGCGAATAATTCGAGAACTCTACGAGTCGAAACTCGGAGGATATAAAGGAGTTATAAAGACTGTTATACAAGTCAAGAAACACTATGACTTTCTATAGTTAACGATATAAGTTAAGGAAGTCGTATAGAGCTACGATATCTGTAATCGAAGCAAAACGGCATAATACAAGCCGTATAGGCTACTTTAGCCACTATTAACAGCCGACAAACTATAGAGTTTAGTTATAATAGACTTTATTACGAAACTACTAGAATCTAAGGACATGGCTATAGGGGTAATCTACGATAGTATTTTTACTATAGTAGATCGCCTAACTAAATAGGCATACTTCTTTCCCTATAAGGAGTCCTAGATAGCTAAACAGCTAGTAGACGTAATCTATTGGCAAGTCGTATTAGTATACACTTAGCTATAGGAATGGATCACTAATAGAGATACTAAGTTTGTATCGAAGTTCTAGTAAGCGTTAATATAACGATTAGGCGTTAATAGCAAGCTATTAACAGCATATTACCTATAAACCGATAGACAAACAGAACGACTAAACCAAGTTATCAAGTAGTACCTTCGTTCTTACGTTAACTACTAGCAAGATAACTAGGTTATGCTATTACTAATAGTATAACTCGCTTATAATATAACACTAACGGAAACGACCAAAGTTATACCGTTCTTCGCGAACTATAGATATAAAGTAGACCTTAGGCAAGGACTAGAGGTTATAGTACCGAGAGTAGTAGTCAAAGCAGAACAAATGTATGTACTATACAAGAAGCTTAAAAAGGAACTTAAGTTTGTCAGAACTAGAATAAAGAACTACTATAATAAATATAGGCTCGAAGGACCTTGCCTAGAAAGAGGAGACAAAGTCTACCTAATTATATAAAACTTATAAACTAAACGACCAAGCACGAAGCTAGACTTTAAGAAGGTCGGACCCTTTATTATTAACGAACGAATTTCGACATCTAACTACTAACTATTGTTACTATTATCTATACGACTACGGACGGATATTTTTTATATTTCACTTCTCGAACCAGCACCAAAGAACACTAAGGTTATTATATACATCGAAGTAAAGGATAAAGAGGAAGAATAGGACGTCAAAGAAATTCTCGATTTATGTACTATTAACGGAGAACTATAGTATCTAGTTAAATAGCTTGATTTCGGACTAGAAGACAACTTATAGGAACCTGTTAAGAACCTAAATTACCCTAAGAAACTAGAGTAGTTCTACCGACAGAATCCTAACCGGCTATAAGAACCGGCTCCGAAGCCTATTCCCTGATAGAAAAAGAGGGGAACCCGTTAGAATTAGGACCGGGATCTAACCCGATCGACTCCCAATCGAATACGTCAAAAGCACCTAACGCCTAAGCCTAGCCCGCGAGGGTCTGCGTCTCCGATATCGGCAGAGGAGTATCTGGTTCTTCCTCCTCCTCTAGACGAGCTACGCCATAACGGAAAACTTCGGTACCACGATCGCGCAGGGATTGCTATAAACGACGTAATCGACTTAAACGGCTTAGTGTCTAAGCAAGCAGTGCCTTGGTCTTAGCAATCTCTCTCGAAACCTTCTCCTGCTCTGACAAATTCGAAAGGACTAAGATAGTTAGCCACCTAAGACTATAAAAAAAAAAAAACGAGGAACCTATAGGCATCTGCAATGTTCGGACTACTACACTTCTTGCCTATATAAATATAGTTTTGACATTTGTTTAAACCCTCTATTATTATATAATGCTTTTGTAGCTTTATATTCTAATAATGCTTGTAAAGTATAGTAACCTTGTAACCCTCTTGCTTAATCTTAATTATAATAGCGTATCATTCGCGTTTAAGATCGCGACGATTCCTAGGAACACGATCAGCTATAACAAAAGGAAGTTAGCAGAAGAAGGACGTTACCTACTGGAAAAAGGGGGTGTTAGTGGTATTTAAAACAAGTTATAAGAAGCTTTCGGGTCGAAAGCCCTAAAGAGGGGGCATCGTGTCACGAGCTAACTATATACCGCGACCCGGTGGGGCATAGAAGGCTGAATGAGCCACCAATCAAGAAGGGCACGAAGCGAGGCTGACATGGGATCGCTAGGGAGCGCGGGCTACCATGGGCGAACGATTGCTAAAAAGGGAAAGATAGCGAAGGATAGCTAGCTACCTAAGGCGATCCAAGGGCAGGATAGAAAGGGACTATAAGCGATCGGCAAAAGTATATATATATATAAATAGTCACTCGTTATAGTAGACTCTAGGAGTTCACTAGTGATAGTAACCTAACCTATAATTACACGTACTTATACTAAGTATCGCTAACTATTATAGGAGATAACTCTAGTGTTGTTGTAAACCCTTTGGCTTCACCGAATCCCTTAGACGACCTATACGCTTGTCCTACTTAATTTACCTCTGTCTAAACCCTTTTAGAAGAAGTCTAAGCTAGGTTCGTCATACGTTTTTATAAGTTAGCGATTTGTAGTTTATAGTTATTAGTTATAGAAAAGAGAGAGAGGAGGAGGGTTAAGTTAGGGGTATTTATAGACTTTCTAGTTCCTCCTAGATACCTTCCTTATCTGGCTATTCTAGGCTATATTTATCGGTTCTAGTGCTATCCGATAGGTAACTACGTTAGCCTCTATATAACTAGGTCATTCTTTATTATAACCTTAAAGAATGACCTTAACTTACGTTTTATCTAGTGGTAATAAAGGAATATAACCTATTATATAATAGGTCATTTTAGCCTAGGTATACCTTCTTCAAATAGAAGTCTAATAGTTCTAATGCCCTAACTATTAAATCATTTAAAGGATAAGTATCCCCTATTTCTCCTTAAACCTCTTCCTATTTTTCTACCCTTCTAACTAACTCTTACTTATAATTATCTTCCTCTACTTAGATAGCTAGTACTGCTTCTTCCTATATTATTTCCCTTTCGAACTTACTATAAGCTCTTATAAGCAAGTTCGACCACTATATCCACTAAAAGAGTTAAGTACTAAAGATATAAATCCTCTATCTAGGAAGATATGGAAATTAATAAGGATACTAGGCCTATACTTCTCTCGATAACTAACTAGCCGGTAGATTTAATAACTACCTAGGATAATCGGTTCCTAGCGCCTCCTAAGTTTGTATAGGTAGTAAGAGCAGCTTACCCGGAAGATCTCCTAATGCCTTTAGATTATCTAGAGGTAGCCTCGATATAATACTAGTACAAACTGTTCCTTTTATACTATAGATTCTTCTTCATTAAGCACCCTAAGATATAGGTAGTCCTATATATTCGCTAGGAGCTAAACCCTAATCCTAATGCCTTAAAGCGGATGTTTAGAATCCCAAGACTTGCTCTTACCTATATAGAATTCTTCTATACCTATAAGGGAGCTCTAGTAAAGCGGTTACACCCGGTTTTCGCGGAAATCAATAATAGTAGTCCGTTTAGTTAGTAGATTTACACTATAGTTACCTACTAGGCCCGAGTTCTCGGTTTGTTTATCTAGATGTTTAAGGATATATAAGAATAACTTCTTCCCTCTATATCACGGAAATATACATGCAGATGCCACCTAAGCCACCGGCACAGATAGGCCAATCAAGCCAAAGGAACGAAAGGACCAATCACAACATAGGGAAGCACAGTGATCACTACGCTCACCAGCGATCAGGGTGATCATCACCATACGATCACTTACAATCACTATAATCACGAGTAATCACTAGGATTATATATACATATAGATAGTCACTCATTATAGTAGACTCTAGAGTTCACCAGTAGTAACAATTACAATCATAGTACTTATACCTAGTATTGCTAATTACTATAAGAGACAACTCTAAGTGTTATTATAAACCCTTTAGCTTTACCAAATCCCTTAGACGACCTGCCTACCTATCCTACTCAATCTACCTTCGTCTGAACCCTTTCAGAAGAAGTCTAAGCTAGGTTCGTTATATATTGTTACCACTCCCTTTGTTCTATCATGGTTCAGAACGGAGGTAACCTCGACCTCGATATCGACATAGCTACTAACGTCACGGCCGAATAGCTGCTCGCCTAGCTTGGTTAACTCTAGCAGCAGATCTAGGAGTTAGACTAGAGAGATAAGGTTACTTAAGCCTAAATTAAGGAACTCGAGAACGGCGAAAAGTACTTATAGAAACTGGTTAACAAGGCCTACGCCAAAATCGAAGCGCTCGAGACTGCTAAAGCGAGCCGTATCAAGATCGAACTACCTAATAAATACGGAGGAACTAAGGAGGATCTCGCAGGATTCCTAACAAACCTCTAATCTTACTTTCGGCTTAACAATAACAAGTTTCTAGATGATAAAGCCAAAGTCCTCTATATAGCTATAAGACTAGAGGGTAAGGTACTTAGATAGTTTAAGCCTATATAGAACGACTATCTCACTAAGGAAGACAAAGACGACCGAGACGTGTTTATATAGGCAGTCTTCCAATCTTATAACCGTTTCGAAGAAGAGCTTCGGAAGGTTTTTAGCAATAAAGACAAGAAGATTTATATATAAGAAAGACTCGCTAATCTCCGACAGAACAGGTCGGTAGCTTCCTATACTATATAGTTTAGATAGGACATATTTAAGTCTTAGCTTAATAACGAGGCGTTAATATAACTATTCTATAACGGCTTAAAGGAAAAGGTTAAAGATAAGCTATATAAGTATAATCGGCCTAAGACCCTAGACAAATATATTATATAGGCCATTAGAATCGATAATCGACTCTATATACAAGAGCAATAGAAACAAAGACAAATAAATAGAACCGTAATTAAGGCTAATAATAAGAAAAAGCAAGTATACATTAGTACCTCGTACGGGACGTACCCTAGAGCTATAGATATAGATATAACGTAAAAGCAAGACTAGAAGAAGTGTGACGAACCCAACTCAGACTTCTTCTAAAAGGGTCCAGACGGAGGTGGATTGAGCGGGACAAGCAGGCAGGTCGTCTGAGGGATTCGGTGAAGCCAAAGGGTTCACAACAACACTTAGAGTTGTCTCTCACAGTAATCAGCAATACTTGGTATGAGTACTGTGATTGTGATTGTTACCACTAGTGAACTCCCAGAGTCCACCATAACGAGTGACTAGCTAGCTATATATACACAATTATCTGTCCTTCTTCAATAGTTATCACCAGTACCACTTCTCCTTTCACTTCGTGATTCTGCGTTATCGACGGTGACATGTTATTATCACCAGTGAAGACCTTAGTCTTGGCGGTGATAATCTTGTGATTGGTCCGTCAAGTGATTAGCTATCAGAATGTCCCGCGTCCTGGCTGCAGCCTGCCAGGCCGCCCATGTGCTTATTCATGACACGATGCCCCTCCTTCAAGGCTTTCGACCCGAAAGCCCTCTTAGGCCGTTTCAAATAGCGCTAACAACCCTTCGCTTGTAAGTACTGCATTCTCCCTGTTTCTGCGTCGCGGTCGCCATGTTGACAAAATGCCGATAGAGAAACGGAAGTCACATTCTACACGTTACCGTGCTTCCCTTGCTTAGAACATCGCTAAGAACGGTTTTATCGTTATACCTTGCTCTTGGTACGCGTCGCAAGGCCTCGTTTGCAAAATGATCACGCGTACGAAGCGTTACGAAGCCTGCGTTCGTCGAGGTCGTTCTTACGATAGCTCTGGCATACCGCTTTCTTCCTATAAGCACGTCTCCTTTTCTTTTTTTTTTTTTTCCTTTGAATGTAATTCCTAATGTTCGTTCTAGTAGATCGCATTCTCTAGGAGCAGCGTCGTATCAAGGATACTAAACGTCGTGCTAAACTTGAGCTAGATAAATCTTAACGCCGTCTGGAAGAAGCCTAGCGCGAGTTGTCCGAAAAGCTTACACGGCTCCGGCGTCTTCGTCAGCAGAAGGAGTTTTTGGTAGAGAAAGGTACCGACATGGTAGCGCGTGGTCTATCGACCTTGGACGAGTTGGAGGAGGTTGAGCGGCAAGAGACGCCTGCTATGCCCTCGTCACAGATTAATGATGCCGTCGATGCTATCGACTAGGGCGCCGTCTTTGGTTCTGTCCCGGGTTTTCCTTTAGTCGATCCGGATTCTGCCGGTGGAACTGTTCCAGTTTCTTAGGGCAGTTTAAATTCTTGACTAGTTCCCATGAGTTGTCCTCTAGTCCAAAATCAAGCCATTTGACCAGGTACTGCAGTTCCCTGTTAATAATACGTGAATCCAGAATTTCTTCGACGTCCCATTCTTCCTCTTCGTCCTCTGCTTCGATATACGTAGCAACCTTGGCGTTTTTTGGTGCTGGTTCGAGAAGTGAAATATGAAAAACATCCGTCTGTAGTCATATAGATGACGGTAACGATAGTCGGTAGTTAGATGTCGAAATTCGTTCTTTGATAACGAAGGGTCCGACCTTCTTAAAGTCTAGCTTTGTGCTTAGTCGTTTGGTTCGCAAGTTTCGTGCGATCAGGTAGACTTTGTCTCCCCTCTCTAGGTAAGGTCCCTTGAGCCTGTGTTTGTTATAGTAGTTCTTCATTCTGGTTTTGACAAACTCGAGTTCCTTCTTGAGCTTCTCGTACAGTACATGCATCTGTTCTACTTTAACTACTGCTCTTGGCACTATGACCTCTGGTCCTTGCCTAAGGTCTGCTTTGTATCCGTAGTTCGCAAAGAACGGTGTAACTTTGGTCGTTTCTGTTGGCGTTGTGTTGTAGGCGAGTTGTACTATTGGCAACAGCATAACCTAGTCGTTTTACTGGTAGTTGACGTAAGAACGGAGATACTATTCGACGATTTGGTTTAGTCGCTCCGTTTGTCCGTCGGTCTGTAGGTAATATGCCGTTGACAGTTTGCTATTAACGCCCAATCGTTGCATTAACGCTTGCCAGAACTTCGATACGAACTTAGTGTCTCTGTCGGTGATCCATTCTTACGGCCAAGCATACACTGATGTAACTTGCCGATAGATCACATCTGCCAACTGTTCCGCTGTCCAGGACTCCTTATAGGGAAAGAAATATACCCACTTAGTCAGGCGATCTACTATAGTAAGAATACTATCGTAGATTACTCCTATAGCCGTGTCCTTAGATTCTGGCAGCTTCGTAATGAAGTCCATCGTAACTGAACTCCATGGTTTGTCAGCTGTTGGTAGTGGCTGAAGTAGCCCATACGGCTTGTGTCGTGCCGTTTTGCTTCGATTGCAGATGTCGCAGTTCCGTACGACTTCCTTGACCCGTGCCGTTAACTGTGGAAAGTCGTAGTGTTTCTTGACTTGTGCGACAGTCTTCGTGACTCCTTTGTGTCCTCCGAGTTTTGACTCATAGAGTTCTCGAATCATCCGCAGCTGTTGATCTTTGTCGTAGATGTACGCCTTGCCTCGGTACCAGAGTTTCCCATCTTTCTCTTCCACTTCGTTAGGTACCACTAGTCCGGGTGCTGCTTAATACTATGCCTCGTTAATCCTTTCCTCTCGAAAGATTACGCAGCATTCTAGGAACGAGTCAAGTGGATCATCTTCCACGGGTGTCTGCGTTTCGTAATACAGCGTTCCGTCTGTTCGTTCCTTGAACAACGGTGGTGTCGTTCCCGTTCGTCCTTCCGTGTGATCCGTTCGTCGGCTTAAGATGTCTGCTCGTACGTTTTCTTTGCCCTTCTTATAGCGGATCTCGAAGTTGAATTCCGCGAGGAATTCTGCCCATCGTATTTGTCGTCCGTTAAGTTCCTTCGTCGTCATAAAGTATCGCAAATTCTTGTGATCCGTATACACTTGTACCGGTTCAATCATGCCACTGAGGTATAGTCGCCATTCCTTAAAAGCTTCGACAATCGCAAGCAGTTCCTTATTGTGGATCGGGTAATTAAGACGTGGTCTATCGAGCTTCTTTGAAAAGAAGGCTATAGGATATAGCTTCCCTTGTTCGTCTCGTTGTCCCACTTGTCCTCCAATGGCGTAGTCTGAAGCGTCCGTTTCCACCTTAAATAACTTCTTAGGGTCTGGCAGTACTAGTACTAGGTCTTTAGTAATGGCGTTACGGATCTGTATAAATGCTTGCTCGTATTATTCTTCCTATTAGAATTCAGCATTCTTCTTGGTAAGTTCGTGCAAAGGTCGTACGATCGCTCTAAAGTTCCTGATGAACATCCGGTAGAAGTTCGCAAATCCGATGAAACTTCGTACTTCCGTGACTGACGTCGGTCGTAGCCAATTCTTGATGGCTTCAACCTTTGAAGGTTCTATCCGGATTTGTCCCGGGGATATCTCGTATCCCAAAAATACCGTTTTCCTGACGTGGAATTCGCTCTTTTCCTTGTTGACTAATAGCTTATACGCGTGCAGCGCGTCCAGCACTACTTTCACGTGCTTCCGGTGTTCATCTATCGTCTTAGAGAAGATAAGTATATCGTCGAGATAACATACCGCAAATTTGTCGAGAAAGGGTCAGATAGCTTGATTAATTAGGGCTTAGAACGTTGCCAGCGCGTTCGTAAGTCCAAATGGCATGACAAGGTACTCGTAGTAGCCATAGGGTATCCTAAAGGCCGTTTTCCACTCGTCGCCTTCTTTGATCCATATATAGTTATAGGCCGATAGCAAGTCAAGACGCATGAAATATTGGGCTCCTACCAACTAATCTCGGAGCCGTAAGATCAGCAATAACGGGTATCGGTTTTTCACGGTCTGTTCGTTGAGTTGCCGATAGTCGACACATAACCGTAGCTTTCCGTCTTTCTTAGGCACAAACAGGATTAGGTAGCCTGCTAGCGATGTCAACGGGCGGATATATCCTCTTCAAAGGTTCTCCTCCAAATATCGCTTAAGTTCTTCGTTCTGCGTCTGGCTCGTGTGGTAAATCTTAAAGAACTTCAGTCGTGCTCCTTCCTTGAGCTTGATCTCGTGATCCCATAGGCCGTGTTCTAGTAATCCTTCCAGATACTTTAGTTCGAATGCTAGGTATCCTTCGTATTCCTTTGGTACTTCCCTAGTCTTGTCTCGTCTCTCGGTTTTCTAGTAGTATACGAACTTGGTTCCGTCTATGGCGATACTAGCGATTTCTCCTATCTCAACCCACTGCTCCAATTACAGTGCTCCACATTCGTCAACGGAGAGAACAGCTATCGGCGATTTAGCTCGTTCCTCCTGTCGCGATATCGATGTCGTTATACCGCCTCTTCCAGAGTCTATAGTGGTCTGCCTGCCACTATCCGTCTCTTGCGGTAGATCCGTAGGACATGCCTTCCCCTGAGCATCGTCTGCTCGCGATCCTTATACGCTCCCTATCTCGCTAGTCGAATACGACTCCGTTCGGGGTCGCAGGTAGCTACCATTCTTCTAGCTAATGTCTAGGTTGTAATCTTCATACCATAGTAACCCCAATATCATGTCTTTGTCGTTGCCCATGTCCACAATGCTAAATACGACTACTATAGTCTTTCCTACTACAGTGATGTCGATCGGTTCGGTCTCTCTACGTACCTATTACGTCAGAAATAGCCCTTTGACTATGCCATGCTTCCGCTTCATTCTCCAGGGTATCCGTAGCTGATTCACAAGCGTCGGCGAAATCAGGTTCATCTCTGCTCCACTATCCACTAGTACGAGCATTTCGTGCTGTTTCCACTGTGCTGTTATCCACAATCGCTTGTCTTGCCGCCGTCGTCCAAAGATTGTAGCGATTTCCCATGTTCCTGCCGGGAGGTCTCGATATAGTGGTCTCTTGTGCTAGTTCCTCTTGTACTACGCTACCACTCGCCGCTACGCGGGCGTTAATAGTTTCCGGGCCCCTCAAAGGGCCCTAACCCGTTTCCCAGGTCAGTACTAACCTCTTTAGTTGTTCGGCTAATAGCGGCTTCGTCAATCGTACTTATTTCCGTGAGCCATTGAGTGCTTACGGCTTCCTACCATTAGGTCCGTTCTACTTTCCATCGTGCGTGCTATAGCTTCGTCTAAAGCTCCCAAATTCGCAATTTCTTTTCGTCCGTGTGATAGAGGTAATCGTTGCTCTAGCACGAGTCCTATATGTCTCGTCCGGTTCCATAGTGCCTAGGCTAGACTCGTTTTGGAACTACCGTAATGCCTTCTAGATTACGAGTTTCGATCTTCCAGAGCAATTCGGCTGCTCTGTTTCCTATATCGTAGACCCATTCTACAGGGTACAAGTCTCCGTCCCTGTTTTCCTGTCGGGTCGGCTAGTGATTATTTTCGAATTTGTCGCAGAAGTAATATCGGCATTCGTATACCACACACTAGAACCAGGGCACTTGTGCATGTGCCTCGTGTCGCGGGTACAGTCGCGTAGCGTCGCCTAGAAGGTATTGGAATTCTTTCCCGAATCCTTCCTATTATACGTAGACCGTAGGTACTCTAATGCTAAGGTAGGAGTGTTTCTTCTAGTAGCTTTCCCACATACGTTCGTCTTTTCCGCGGTTCGCTCGCATAAACTGGTATTCTAGGTTCCGTACGTCGTTACTAAGTTACTGGCCGTTAAGATGCTCGGTGTAGCTATCGGGCCTATCATATGTCATAGGCTGTTCTCCTTTGATAGTTTCCATGATACATCGGAGTTCCCTTATTTCGTCCTTCATCTCATCGCTCTACTAGGCAAGTCGAGTCAAGCGTTCATCCCGTTCGCGTAGTTCCGTGTTAAGTCGGAAAACTTCGTTACAGTACCATTCGATTCGTTCCTAGAGGAATAGAGCATCGGGTCCAGGTCTTTCGATTCCTTAGGTGTCGGTTGTCCACGATCCATCCCGCCTCTGCGTGACCGTGAAACCCCACTGTCCTAAGGCCGGGAGAATCGAAGCTGGCGGTGCATATTCTCCTGCCATGTCCCATTCGGCAAGACCTGTCTCTGGATCCATAGTGACCAGTTCGGAGTTCGGTGCTTGTTCGTCTTTACCGTTGCCGTCGTGTCCGAGACTATCCGTGTCACTGCCCTTGTCTTTGTAGCTCGTGGCCGCTACTTCGATGACGTCCTTAGTAGTTTCGTCGATGGCCGTAATTTCCTTTCCCGGGGTTAGTTTCTATTCTTTCTTTAGGCTTCGGCATTCTCGCTTATAGTGCCCTTTCTTTCTGTAGTTATAGCAGGTGATATTAGACTTATCTTTGGTCGTCTTCTTCTAGTCCTGCTTCTACGCTACGTCTACATCCATAGCTCCGGGGTACGTCCCATACGAAGTACTGACGTACGCTCGCTTTTTCTTATCGTTAGCCTTAACCGTGGTTCCGTTCATTCGACCTCGTTTCTACTGCTCTCGTACGTAGAGTCGATTATCGATTCTGATGGCCTACACGATGTATTCATCCAGAGTCTTAGGCCGATCGTACTTATACAGCTCGTCCTTGACCTTTTCCTTCAAGCCGTTATAGAATAATTACATTAACGCCTCGTCGTTAAGCTAAGACTTGAGCATGTCCTGTCTGAATTATACGGCGTAAGAGGCTACTAACTTGGTCTGTCGGAGATTAGCAAGTCTTTCTTACGTATAAATCTTCTCGTCTTTGTCGCCAAAAACCTTCCGAAGCTCTTCTTCGAAACGGTCGTAGGACCGAAAGACTACCTACGTAAACGTGTCTCGGTCGTCTTTATCTTCCTCGGTGAGATAGTCGTTCCACGTAGGCTCGAACCATCTAAGTGCCTTGCCCTCTAGTCTCGTAGCTACATAGAGGACTTTAGCTTTGTCATCCGGAAACTTGTCGTCATTAAGCCGGAAGTAGGATCGGAGGTTTGTCAGGAATCCTACGAGATCCTCCTTAGTTCCTCCGTATTTGCCAGGTGGTTCGATCTTAATACGCTTCGCTTTGGCGCCCTCGAGTGCCTCGATTTTGGCGTAGGCCTCGTTGACTAACTTCTACGAGTACTTTTCGCGGTTCTCGAGTTCCTTGATTCGAGCTTAAGCAGCCTTGTCTCTCTGGTCCAACTCCTGAACCCGTTGCTGGAGTTGACTAAGCTGAGTGAGCAGCTGTTCGGCCGTGACGTCGGTAGCCATGTCGATGTCGAGGTCGAAGTCACCTCCGTTCTGAACCATGACAGAACAAAGGGAGTAGTAACAACGTGTGACGAACCCAACTCAGACTTCTTCTAAAAGGGTCCAGACGGAGGTAGATTAAGCGGGACAAGCAGGCAGGTCGTCTGAGGGATTCGGTGAAGCCAAAGGGTTTACAACAACACTTAGAGTTGTCTCTCATAGTAATCAGCAATGCTTGGTATAAGTACTGTGATTGTGATTGTTACCACTGGTGAACTCCTAGAGTCTACTATAACGAGTGACTAGCTAGCTATATATACACAATTGTCTGTCCTTCTTCAATAGTTATCACCAGTACTACTTCTCCTTTCACTTCGTGATTCTGCGTTGTCGACGGTGACATGTTATTATCACCAGTGAAGACCTTAGTCTTGGCGGTGATAATCTTCTGATTGGTCCGTCAAGTGATTGGCTGTCGGAATGTCCCGCGTCCTGGCTGCAGCCTGCCAGGCCGCCCATGTGCTTATTCGTGACAAGAAGATAACTAAAGACAAGTCTAATGTTACCTACTATAACTATAGAAAGAAAGAGCACTATAAGCGAGAATGTCAAAGCCTAAAGAAAGAATAAAAGCTAGTCTCTAGAAAAGAAATCGCGGATATCGACGAAACTACTAAGAATGTTACTAAAGTAGCGGCTACAAGCTACAAAGACAGGGATAGCAACACGGACAGTCTCGGACACAATAGCGATAGTAAAGACAAACAAGCACCGTACTCCGAACTGGTTACTATGGATCTAGAAATAGGTCTTGCCGAATAGGACACGGCAAGAGAGTATATACTACTAATTTCGATTCTCCTAGCCCTAGAGCAATAGGGTTTTATAGTCATATAGAGGTAGGATAGATTATAGACGACCGATACCTAAGGAATCGAAAGACCTAGACCTAATGTTCTATTCCTCTAGGAACAAATTAAATAGTACTATAACGAAGTTTTCTGGCTTAATACAGAACTACGTGAATAGGATGAACGCTTGATTCGACTTACCTAGTAGAGTAATAGAATAAGGGACAAGATAAGGGAACTCTAATATATCGTAGAAACCATCAAAGGGGAACAGCCTATAATGTACAATAGGCCTAATAACTACGCCAAGTATTTTGACAATTAGCAACTTAGCTATAACGTATAGAACCCTAAGTACTAGTTTATACGCGCGAACCATAGAAAAGATAAGCGTATGTAGGAAAGCTATTAGAAGAAACACTCCTACCTTAGCATTAGAGTACCTACAGTCTATGTATAGTAAGAAGGATTTAGGAGAGAATTCCAATACCTTCTAGGCAATGCCACACGACTATACCCTCAACATAAGGCATATATACAAGTGCCCTAGTTCCAGTATATATTATACGAATGCCGATACCACTTCCGTAATAAATTCGAGAACAACTACTGGCCGACCTAACAAGAAAATAAAAACAGAAGCTTACGCCCGGTGGAGTAGGTCTACGATATAGGAAACAGAGCGGCCGAATTGCTCTAGAAGATCGAAGACCAGAGTCTAGAAGGCATTACGATAGTTCCAAAACGAGCCTGGCCTAGGCACTACGGAATAGGACAAGATATATAGGACTTATGCTAGAGTAACGATTGCCTCTACTATGTAGACGAAAAGAAGTCGCGAATTCGGGAGCTTTAGAGGAAGCTATAGCATATACGATAGAAAGTAGAATAGACCTAATGGTAGGAAACTATAAGCACCTAATGGCTTATAGAGATAAGCACGATAGATAAAGCCGCTATTAGCTAAATAACCGAAGAGGTTAGCACTAACCTAGGAAACGGGTCAGGGCCCTTCGAGAGGCCCGAAAACCATTAACGCCTGTATAGCGACAAGTAGTAGCACAGTATAGGAGGAACTGCCGTAAAAGACCACTATATCGAAACCTCCTAGCAGAAATATAGGAAATCGCCACAATCTTTAGATGACGACGGCACGACAAACGACTATAAATAATAGCATAGTGGAAATAGCATGAAATGCTTACACTAGTAGATAGTAGAGCAGAGATAAACCTAATTTCGCCGACGCTTGTAAATTAGCTATAGATACCTTAGAGAATAAAGTGGAAGCATAGCATAGTCAAAGGGCTATTCCTAATATAATAGGTATATAGGGAGACCGAACCGATCGACATCACTATAGTAGGGAAGACTATAGCAGTCGTATTTAGCATTATAAATATAGGCAACGATAAAGACATAATATTAGGGTTACTATAGTATAAAGATTATAACCTAGACATTAGCTAGAAGAATGGTAGCTACCTACGACCCTAAATGGAGTTATATTTGACTAGCGAGATAGGGAGCGTGCAAGGATCGCGAGTAGATAATGCTCGGGGAAAGGCATATCCTATAGATCTACTATAAGAGATAGACAGTGGTAGGCAGATCACTATAGACTCTAGAAGAAGCGGCATAACGACACCGACGTTACAACAAGAGGAATAAGCTAAACCGCCAATAGCTGTTCTCTCCATTGACAAATATAAAGCACTATAACTAGAGTAATAGGTTAAGATAGGAGAAATCGCTAGCATCGCTATAGACGGAACCAAGTTCGTATACTATTAGAAAACCGAGAGACAAAATAAGACTAGGGAAGTACTAAAGGATACAAAGGACACCTAGCATTCGAACCGAAGTATCTAGAAGGATTATATGACGAACCCAACTCAGACTTCTTCTAAAAGGGTCCAGACAGAGGCAGGTAAAGCGGGACAAGCAGGCAGGTCGTCTAAGGGATTCGGTAAAGCCAAAGGGTTCACAACAACACTTAGAGTTGTCTCTTACAGTAATCAGCAATGCTTAGTATAAGTACTGTGATTGTAATTGTTACCACTAGTAAACTCCCAGAGTCCACCATAACGAGTGACTATCTATATATATATATAATCCTAGGATCACTCTTCATCTAGTGATCCTTTGTCATCTGGATTACGGCTACGATAGTGATCCCATAGCGTATAGATCACTTTGCCAAGCGTAATCCTTTCCTAATTAGTCTGTTCGTACCTACTGTCCTATTGGCTTATCGGGGAAGGCGGCTTAGGCGGCGTCCTACATGTATATTTCCGTGACACGATGCCCCTCCTTTAAGGCTTTCGACCTGAAAGCCTATCTTAGGCCGTTTTAAATAGCGCTAACAGCCCTTAGTAAGTTGTCTCCCATGTTTCCTTCTTTCTTCTACATACTACTAACAACATGTCTCATATAGTAAAGCGTTTAATAAAAAGGTCCGTAAAGACCGAGGAGCGTATTGCCCTAGCTGCTGCCATTAACGAGCTAGGGTTCGAAGTGATGCCTTGTTCTTTTTATTTTTCTTACGGCCTCTACTACCATATAATAGAGAGTTCTTCTCGTTACGGCGAATGTATTCGTCGTAGGAGGTCGTATGACGGTTCTGGGGTTCTAGTCTTGTCTTGTCGGTGTTCCCTTGTCAATATATTTTTTCTATACTAACTTCCATAGTGTCCCGCATTGTAGACGAATCAAAGCGCCTCGACCGATTAGAATAAGATGCTAAGGAGGCTCTCCGTGCCGACCGCGATTCATTGGCAAAAGCGTAGCGTCGTCTAGACGAGTCTCTAGCTCGTTTAGACCGTATTCGTCGTTAAAAGCGATCGTTGTTATCTCGGGGGTCGGAGATGGTTCGCCGGGGCCTTGCGTCTTTGGATAAATTAGAAGAGGTGGAGTAGTAGGAATTAGGGGCGGTTCTAGGTATATAGCTCAATAGTGGTATTGACGTTATTAACTAGGGCGCCGTCTTCAATTCTATCCTAGGTTTTCCTTTAGTTAATCCGGGTTCTGCTAGTAGAACTATTCTAGTTTCTTAGGGCAGTTTAAATTCTTAACTAGTTCCTATAAATTGTCTTCTAGTCCGAAATCAAGCTATTTAACTAGATACTATAGTTCTCCGTTAATAATACGTAAATCTAGAATTTCTTCGACGTCCTATTCTTCCTCTTTATCCTCTGCTTCGATATGTATAGCAACCTTGGCGTTCTTTAATACTAGTTCAAGAAGTGAAATATAAAAAACATCTGTCTATAGTCGCATAGATGATGGTAACGATAATCGGTAGTTAGATGTCGAAATTCGTTCTTTAATAACGAAGGGTCTGACCTTCTTAAAGTCTAGCTTCGTACTTGGTCGTTTGGTTTGTAAGTTTTATACGATTAGGTAGACTTTATCTCTCCTCTCTAGGCAAGGTCCCTTGAGCCTGTGTTTGTCGTAGTAGTTCTTTATTCTAGTCTTGACAAACTCGAGTTCCTTTTTGAGCTTTTCATATAGTGCGTACATTTGTTCCACTTTGACTACTGCTCTCGGCACTATAACCTCTAGTCCTTGCCTAAGGTCTGCTTCATATCTATAGTTCGCGAAGAACGGTGTAACTTTGGTCGTTTCTGTTAGCGTCGTATTATAGGCAAGTTATACTATTAGTAACAGCATGACCTAGTCGTCTTGCTAGTAATTGACGTAAGAGCGGAGGTATTGCTTAATAACTTGGTTTAGTCGCTCCGTTTGTCTATTAGTCTGTAGGTGATATGCCGTTGACAGCTTACTATTAACACCTAATCGTTACATTAACGCTTGCCAAAACTTCGACGCGAACTTGGTGTCTCTGTCGGTGATCCATTCTTGCGGCCAAGCATGTACTGATGTAACTTGCCGATAGATCATATCTACTAGCTGTTTAGCTGTCTAGGACTCCTTATAGGGAAAGAAGTATACCTATTTAGTCAGGCAATCTACTATAGTAAGAATACTATCGTAGGTCACTCCTATAGCTATATCCTTAGATTCCAGCAGCTTCGTAATAAAGTCTATTGTAACTAAACTCCATGGTTTGCTAGCTGTTAGCAGTGGCTAAAGTAGCCTATACGGCTTGTATCGTGCCGTTTTGCTCCGATTATAGATATCGCAGTTCCGTACGACTTCCTTAACTCGTGCCGTTAACTATAGAAAGTCGTAGTGTCTCTTGACTTGTATAACAGTCTTTGTAACTCCCTTGTGTCCTCTAAGTTTTAACTTGTAGAGTTCTCGAATCATTCGCAGCTATTAGTCTTTATTGTGGATATATGCTTTGCCTCGGTACCAGAGTTTCCCATCTTTTTCTTCCACTCCGTCAGGTACCACTGGTCTGGGTGCTGCTTAATACTATGCCTCGTTGATCCTTTCTTCTCGAAAGATTATATAGCATTCTAGGAACAAGCTAAGTAGATTATCTTCTACGGGTGTCTACGTTTCGTAATATAGCGTTCCGTCTGTTCGTTCCTTGAATAATGGTAGTGTTGTTCCCGTTTGTCCTTTCGTATGATCCGTTTGTCAACTTAAAATGTCTGCTTATACATTTTCTTTGCCCTTCTTATAGCAGATCTCGAAGTTAAATTCTGCGAGGAATTCTACCTATTGTATTTATCGTCTGTTAAGTTCCTTCGTCGTTATAAAGTATCGTAGGTTCTTATAATCTGTATATACTTATACTAGTTTAATCGTACCACTAAGGTATGGTCGCCATTCCTTAAAAGCTTCAACAATCGCAAGTAGTTCCTTGTTATAGATCAGATAATTAAGACGTAGTCTGTCGAGCTTCTTTAAAAAGAAGGCTATAGGATGTAGCTTTCCTTATCCGTCTCGTTATCCTAATTATCCTCTAATAGCATAGTCTG